>NC_057751.1:4072939-4133666 GCF_004010195.1 Chiloscyllium plagiosum
AAACTGATGATTAAACTGCATTTATTTCAATGCAAGTGGCCTGACAGCTAAGGAAGATGAACTCAGGGCATGGATTGGAACATGGGACTGGGAGATTATAGTTATTACAGAAACAAAGCTGAGGGAGGGACAGGACTGGCAGCTAATTGTTTCAAGGTGGAGATGCTACAGGAAGCATCGAAGGGAAGGCAAGAGAGGATGCGTGGTGGTGGGTTTTGATTGCATGAATCATCTCAACAGTACTTAGAGAGGATATTCCTGTGGGATTGCCCAGCGAAGCTATGTTAGTGGAACTGAGAAATAAGAATGGGTCATTACACTGACACGATTGTCCTACTGACCCCGAATAACCAGTGGCAGACTGAGGAACGAATTTATCAGGAGATCTCAAATATCGATCATAATAATAGGGCTGTTATTGTCAGGGTTTTTAAACTTTCCAAACCTAAACTGAGACTGCCAGTGTTCAGTGTTTGCAAGGGAGGAATTTGGTAATTGTGTCCCACAAAACTCCCTATAAATATGTAAATGGCCTGAAAAGAGAAAGGGGCAAAACCTGAACTCCCCTTGAGAAACAAGGAAGGGAAAGGGACTGAGGCGTTCGTGGGAAAGCATTTTGCCAAAGTGACCACAATTCTAATAGTTTGAAAATAGCGATGGAAAAGGACAGGGCTGGTCCACAGGTTCAAGTTATAAAATGGGGCCAGACCAATCTGGATCGTATTAGCCAGGAACTTTCAAAAGGTGATTGCAGAGTCTATTTACAGGGAAAGGGAAGTCTGGCAAGTGAGAATATTTTAAAAGTGAGATAAATTGAGGGATCAGCACCAGCATGTTCCTGTCTGTGTGCAGGTCAATGCTGACAGCATTAGGAACACTGGCTGTCTATTGAGGGTCTGGTCAAGGAAAAGGGGGCACATGTCAGGTATAGCCAGCTGGATCAAGGGAATCCCTGAGAATCATAGGGACTTTAGGAATACACTTTGGGTAGAAATCAGGAATGCAGAAAGGGTACATGAAATAGCCTCAGCAGAGAATGATAAGGAGAATCCAAAAGTGATTGTATAAATAAATGAAGAGTAAAAGAGTAACTCGAGATAAAATAGTGTCCCTTAAAGATCAATGAGACCATTGGTGTGTGGAACCGCAGGATATGGCTTAGACCTTAAACACATTTTCTACTCCAGAACTTACTGTAGACAAAGACTGGAGAACTCAGGGAACAAGAGTAATACATTAGACCACATTTGGAGTTCTCGGCAATTCCAGTATCCCCGCTATAGGAAAGATGTTGTGAAAGTTGAAAGTGTTCGGAAAAGATCGACAAGATGTTACCAGGGTCGTTGCTGAATAAGCTGGGGTTATTTTTCCTGGAGCATCGGAGACTAAGTGGTGACCTGACAGGGGTTTATATAAATATGAGAGGTATGGATGAGGTAAACATTCTTTTCCCAGGGGTTGGAGAGTCCAAAACTAGTAGGCATAGGTTTAAGTTAAAGGGGAAAGGTTTAAAAGGGACTGAAGGGACAACTTTTTTATGCAGACGGTGATGTGTGTATGGAATGAGCTGAGAGAGAAAGTAGCAGATACTGATACTATGACAACATTTAAAAGGTATCTGGATGGGTATATAAATAATAAGGGTTTAGAGGTACATGGGCCAAATTGGATGAGTTGGACCGAAGGGTCTGTTTCCATGCTGTCCATCTCTATGACTTGAAAAGAGTGCATGTTATAGAAGAGGTGGTGCTGGAGATTTTAAAACACAAAGGTATGGAAAGACCCAGGACCTGATTAAGTGTATCTCAGGTCATTGTGGGATGCTAGGGAAGAAATTGTGGAGCCCCGAGCAAAGATATTTGTACCATTGACAGCCGTGTGTGATGTGCTGGAAAGGCTGGAGGGTGGCATAATGGGCAGTGAAGGAGGTGTTTTGAGATTACAAAGGGATCTTGATGAAATGGGTGAATGGGCTGAAAAACTGTCGATGGAATTCAATCTGAATAAATGCAAGTTAGTGCACTTGGTAAAACAAACAAGGGTAGAGCTTATACAATTAATGTTAGGGCCTCTGTTAGTGTTTTAGAGCAGAGGGACCTCAGGATTCAGGTACATAATTCTTGAAGCTTGCATCACAGGATGCATAAGGCAGTGCTTGGCATGCCTGACTATTGCTCAGTCCATTGAGTGGAGGATTTGGGACGTCATGTTGAGATTGCGCAGACATTTGTGAGGCCTGTTCTGCAATACTCCATCCAGTTCTGGTCGCCCAGTTATGTGGAGGATATTATTAAGCTGCAGGTGGTTCCGAAGAGATTTACCAGGATGTTGCTGGATATGGAAGGCTTGAGTTCTGAAAAATGGCTGGAGAGGCTGAGTCTTTTTTCACTGGAGCCTGGAAGTTGAGACATGATGTTATAAAAGTTTATTTTTAAAAATGAGGTATACAGATCGATAAAATGGAGTTGTCTTTTCCGCAAGATGGGGGAGTCTCAAGAGGAGGGACCACATTTTTAAGGTTAGAAGAGAGAGATGTTCAAAAAAAAAGACATGGGGGCAAATTGTTACCCAGAGGGTGTTTTGATTGTGGAATGAACTTCCTGAGGAAGGGGTGGATGTGGGTACAATTACAACGTTTAAAAGACAGAGATACTAAACGAGTATTTTGCATCAGTTTTTACTGTGGAAAAGGATATGGAAGATGTAGAATGCAGGGAAATAGATGGTGACACCTTGCAAAATGTCCATATTACAGACGAGCAAATGTTGGATGTCTTGAAATGCATAAAGGTGGGTAAATTCCCAGGACCTGATCAGGTGTACCCTCGAACTCTGTGGGAAGCTAGAGAAGTGAATAATGGACCTCTTGCTGAGATATTTGTATCATAGATTGTCACAGGAGAGGTGCTGGAAGACTGGAGATTGGCTAACGTGGTGCCATTGTTTAAGAAGAGTGGTAAGGACAAGCCAGGAAATTATAGACCAGTTAGCCTAACGTCGGTGGTGGGCAAATTGTTGGAGGGAATCCTGAGGGACAGAATGTACATGTATTTGGAAAGGCAAGGACTGAAAAGGGATAGTCAACATGGCTTTGTGCATGGGAGATCATGTCTCACAAACTTGATTGAGTTTTTTGAAGAAGTAACAAAGAGGATTGATGAGGGCTGAGCGGTAGATGTGATCGAAATGGACTTCAATAAGGCGTTCGACAAGTTTCCCCATGATTAGCAAGGTTCGATCTCACGGAATACAGGGAGAACTAACCATTTGGATACAGAACTGGCTCAAAGGTAGAAGACAGAGGGTGGTGGTGGAGGGTTGCTTGTCAGACTGGAGGCCTATCACCAGTGAAGTGCCACAAGGATTGGGCCTAAGAATGGTGAATAGCCAAGGGTAAGTGAGTCCAAAACTCGAGGGTACAAACTGGAGGTGAGAGAGCAAAGATTTAAAGAGGGAGCTGAGGGGCAACATTATCCACAGAGGATGGCACACAGACAGAACAGACTGCCAGGGGCACATGGGAGAAACAAGAACAATTACATCATGGAAAGCACATTTGGGCAGGAACATGGAGAGGATAAGGTTTGAAGAGCTAAGGGCCAAACGCAGGCAAATGAGACTCATTCAGTATATGAAACATGGGCAGCATTGACGAGTTGGACCACAGGTTCTGTTTCCTTGCTGTGTCACTCTGTATCCAGCTAAAGAGGATTACAGTACTGAATTAAAGCATGTTGTAGACACTGAAGCAAGTTACAGCGATAGGGATGGTAGTCTGAAATGCAATACGTTTCAAATATGTGGAGGGACTATCAGGAAGGGAGGTGGTTACAGGGACAGGAACTGTTATAGGAGTTACAAATTGCTGAAGACACTGGTGCACAAGCCATGCCATAGATACAGTGTTGCAGAGTAGTGAGACTCAGTACAGTGTTGGAGGGAGAACACAGAACAGAAAGATCCCAGGCAGCATTCCCAACCTCTCGTCGAAGGCCTGCTTTCCCCTCTGTTGTACTGATGCTCACTAAGACAACACAGGCCTGGATTGATAACTATGAACTCCCCATGCTGTCTCAGTGCAACGTAAGTTAATGTAGACGTGGTGATTGACCCAGGGGTGTGTCTGTACTGTACTGTGCTCCCCCTCCAGCATTGTACCTATGTCATGTCTTCTTCGTGATGTTAGGAGCCCTCTCATTGCTCTATGCTCAGTGTACTGTGAGTGATCTTACCTCACTGCAGGATTCATTGAAGGCTCCATGAATCTCCCTGCCCTTTGTCTCCCTGGCTGACCAATCATCTTCAATGAGGTGTTGGATGAGACACCCAGCAATTAGGAAGTCTATTGAGTCAGGACCTTCCTGAGTCCCTCCAGGAGACAGAGAAATAGACAGAATGGAAAATTAGACTGATGCAGTGAGGGTTACACATGGAGAATGGAAATGAGCCCCACAGATATCTGGAAAATCCCACTCCATTCCTGGCCTATGCTGTTGCATCTCTCTGGAGTGGGGAATTCTGTTGGCTCAGGATCTGGAGTAACTGCAAGAGCAGAAGGCATTGACATAGGCAGCAATTAGACCCACACAGTGAGGGATACCACATGGAGAGAGACTCGGTGATTTCCCCAGAGTGCTGGAAGACCTCAGGATCACACAGTCATGTTGGAAGAATGGGTTTAGCTTCATGATGCCCTGGTATCAGTGCTCAGGGATGAGCAACCAGTGAGCAGGCAAAGTGATGGCCGGGTGATATTATTGCTAGAGCATGTATCCAAAACTTCAGCTAATGTTCAGGGGAAGTGGGTTTGAATCCCACCAGCAATAATTTTAAAAATTGTAATTAACAATCCATAAATAAATATGAAACCATTGCTGATGTACAAAAAACCCAAACACTTGTCCTTTAGATAAGGACATCTGATCATCCTCACGTGTTCTGCATGACATACCCACAGCAAAGTGTTTGCCTCTCAATTACCCTCTGAAATGGCCGAGCAAGTTACTCAGCTCGAAGGCAGCTAGGGCTGGGCAAGAAAGGCTGATCAGCCAGAGACACCCACATCCCATACCTGATTTTAAAAATAATCCATTAGGATGGTCCCACTGGAATTGTGCTGGGACCAGTGTCCTGGCCAATCATGTCGGTAGGTTTATGGACAGGGCTTTAAACTGACAGAGAGGATGCAGGGACATAGTTCAGGTGAAAGAAGCTTTCCAAACCCAAAGAGAAAAGGTGAAGCATTGGAACAGCATGGGAATGTGGCTGCTGACAAACAGAAAGTTACAGCATGGGACAGAGTTTAACTAAAACTATTCATCAGGTAATCGGTTTGTGACAAGAAATTGTGGAAAAGAGTAAATTATGTTTTTTTGGAATGGATAATGTTTCATCAATAAGGTAGATGGATTTGTGACACAGAGATAAAAGAGATTTAGACATCAGGGTGACGTGGTTACAGAGTGAACAAAAGGTGGACATAAATATTCAATGGTTCACAACCTTGTGGAAACTCAAGCAAAATGGGCAACGCTAACAAGAATGGATAACAAAGGCATTACAGAGAAAGCATTTGGCCACAGATCATGAAGTAGAGTCAGTCTGAATGTAAATTCTGACTACTACTTGCCGAGGACACAAGCAGCAGAACAGTTTTAACCACCGAACAGTGTTTCATTGCTCATCACTGCATTACACAGGAACTCATTGGAATTTTTTAACAAACACATTGTGATAATTTTGGGAAACTTCAATGTTCACATCATCTGGGACAGTCACACTGACAACAGTGATATTGGAAGAGGAGTTCAGAGAACTTTTTTTCAGTGTTTCTTTGAATACCACATTGTGCAACTGGCTAGGTACATAACTATCTCAGAGTGACCATTGTGTGATCAAACTTAGTGAATGAGTAATGTCACCTGGAGAGATCCTCAGGGAAACTGTGAGAAAGTGCAGTTTAAAGAAATATAAAGTTTTAAAGTGAATCACAGAAAGGACAAGCAACAACTAGAAACAAAAATAGCCAATTAAATGGGTTTGAGATGAGAACTGACTAAGGTAAAGAGGCGAAACAGACTGAAACATGAGCCTGTAAATGAACAGTGGAAAACATTTGAAGGAGCAGTGTAAATCACTCAACAAAAGGACATTCCATTGAAACAGACAAAACTTCAGCAAGAAATTCCCACCAGCCCCTCACTCAGGACAAAATGTATCATATTAGATTGTGAGGCTTAGAAAATCACCAAAAAGTACTCAAAATCCTGAAGTGAGAGAGTGTTTTAGGAGTAAGTTTTAAAGGGATTGCAAAGGGTCTGCTAGCAGGAGGAAGGTAGTGGGAAGGGGAATCATTGTCAGGATTTAATGTCACAAAAGGAACAGGGAGAGGTGAAGGTGCTGGAGGTGGTGAGAGTGTTGCAGAGAATGGTCAGGGCCTAAACGGTGTTACAAAGCCAATACGGATTGCTGCAGCTGGAGGGGTTTGCAGAGGTAGGGAGGGACATATGTATTTTTATTTATTCATTCATGGGATGTGGGTGTCACTGCTAATTACCCAGAGGACAGCTCAGAGTCAGCCATACTGCAGTGGGTCTGCAGTCACATGTTATCCCACTGATCAACAATGCTTTTGTGGTGGCCTGACCAATGTCTTGTACAGATACAACATGACGTCCCAACTCCTATTCTTAATGCTCTGCCCAATGAAGGTAACCATCCCAAACACCTGCTTCACCAGCCTGTCTACCTGTGACACCACTTTCAAAGAACTGTGTACCTGCATCCCTGGGTCACTGATTGACAACACTACACAGGGCTTGAACATTAACTGTACAAGTCCCACCCTGGTTTGTTTCACCAAAATGGCACACTTCACACTTATCTAATTCAACTCCATCTGCTATTCTTCAGCCCAGTATCCCAGCAGTACTGTTCATCCTGTTGTATCACAGATAACCTTCATCACTGTCCAGTTTACCACCAATTTCAATGTCACCCAAAAAACTTACTTAACAGGAAACCAATATTCCCATCCAAACCATTTATCCAAATGACAAACAACAGTGGACCCACTACACCGCTGGTCACATACCTCCAGTCAGAAAAACAATGTGTCTCCCATCACCCTCTGTCTCCTACCATCAAGCCTAATTTTCTGTCCAGTTGACTAGCTCCTCCTGAATGCCATATCCTTTTACACTGATCTGAGCTTATTACCCAATTTACCATACGACACGTAGAACACAGAACAGTACAGAACAAGACCCTTCGGCCGTTATGACATGCCAATCTTTTATCCGACTGTAAGATCAAAAACAAAAGTGGCAGATAGAGTTTAATTCAGATAAATGCAAGGTGCTGCATTTTGGGAAAGCAAATCTTAGTAGGACTTATACACTTAATGGTAAGGTCCTGGGGAGTGTTGCTGAACAAAGAGACCTTGGGATGCAGGTTCATAGCACCTTGAAAGTGGAGTCACAGGTAGATAGGATAGTGAAGAAGGTGTTTTGTATGCTTTTCTTTATTGGTCAGAGTATTGAGTACAGGAGTTGGGAGGTCATGTTGCGACTGTACAGGACATTGGTTAGGCCACTGCTGGAATACTGCGTGCAATTTTGGTCTCCTTCCTATCGGAAAGATGTTGGGAAATTTGAAAGGGTTCAGAAAAGATTTACAAGGATGTTGCCAGGGTTGGAGGATTTGAGCTCTTGGGAGAGGCTGAACAGGCTGGGGCTGTTTTCCTTGGAGCGTCGGAGACTGAGGGGTGACCTTATAGAGGTTTATAAAATCATGAGGGGTATGGATCGGGTAAATAGACAAAGTCTTTTCCCTGGGGTTGGGGAATCCAGAACTAGAGCGCATGGGTTTAGGGTGAGAGGGGAAAGATATGAGAGATCTAAGGGGCAACTTTTTCACACAGAGGGCGCTATGTGTATGGAATGAGATGCCAGAGGAAATGGTGGAGGCTGGTACAATTGCAACATTTAAAAGGCATTTGGATGGGTATATGAATAGGAAGGGTTTGGAGGGATATGAGCCAGGTGCTGGCAGGTGGGACTAGATTGGGTTGGGATATCTGGTCGGCATGGACGGGTTGGACCGAAGGGTCTGTTTCCGTGATGTACATCTCTGTGACTCTAACTTCCATACCCTTCATTTTATTATCATCCATGTGCCTATCCAGAAGTATATTAAATATCCCTAATGCATCTAATTTTACTGCCACTGCTGACAGTGCATTCCACTCATTCACCACTCTGTATGTAACGAACCTACCTCAGAAATCTCCCCTTAACCATCCGCTAATCACCCAAAAATTATACCTCCTTGTAATAGCTATTTATGTCAGGGTAAAAAATCTCTCTCTATGGCTGGTCGTGAAGAAGCAGTGCCAAGTGGCAAAGGATAACTGCATTCTGTAACTGATGATGATTATACCAATGATTGTACCATGTGGACCAGGCACATGTTCAAAATATCCAGTAAAATCTGATGGAAAATGTGAACCCAATTCCTGTGTCAGTTGTCACCATTTCAAAGTCTAATGTTATCAGACTCACATTCTGTGGTTTGAAAATGATTATGTCACAGCTTGGCTCTGCTCAACATTGCAATGCACTTTTCCCATTTGAGCAGAAAAACCAAGTGCAAACATTGCATTCTTTTTATGATCTGAACTACCCTACACAAAAGGGAGATAGATAGAGACACCGCAATAACTTTTTTTTAAATGGTACTATATAAATCGTGGAGATGGAAACATTTGCAGGTCACTGGAGAAGGAGAAGAGAGTTAGACTGATCGGATGGACCTTTCCAACAGCTGCCCCAGACACATTGGGCCAAATGGTCTTCTCCTGTGCACTCCATTTCTCTTATGCTTCTTTGAAGATGTTTGTTGTGGGGATTGTGTCATTCTGTGTTAATGAAGATGTGGAAAATCAATGCTTTTGCATCCATTATGAATGAAGAGGTTGCACACGGTTGATCTATGTCCTTCCCTGACAACAGTCTTTGCCATGCACACTCCAGAAAACTCTCCTATTGCACCATTGTGACTGATCTGTTACTCACATCAGTCATTTGTCTTTTTATGAAACACAGTTAAATTATGTGCTACTGCACCCATACAGGACCCTGTCAAGACTTGTTAAGTGTATTTCACTTACAGCCCTCACAGCAGCAGAGAAAGGTTTTAATGGAATTATTTTTGGCTTAGTTTGAACCCAGGTCTCAACCTAAGTTGGAACAACAACATACAACGTATTGAACCATTCAATTCCCATCAGGAATTCCAGATTTCCATCCATTCTTCTGGATGGATGAATGTCTGTCAGCCTTAGTCCCTGTGACTGTTCTATAGAAAAGAGAAAACTGAGACGTAATCAAATAGACATTTTTGAAGTTATGAATGAAGATAATTGTATTGAAGATTTTTCCTTTTTTGGGTGAGTTCAAACGCGGGTCATAAGATTGTCACGAACAAATCGACTGAGGAATTCAGAAGAAACCTCTTTTTTCAGACAATGCAACTGTGCTTCCTTAAGAAACATGCAAAAGGTTTAGATAGGAATTTTCAGAGATTTGGGCTTAGCCAGCTAAAGGCAAGCTCACCAGTAGTACATCGATTCAAAGCAGGGCAGTACAAAATGCTAGAAATGGGGGAGAAACTATATTTTGGAGATTTGCAGAACTGGAGGAGCTATATAAATGAGGGACTGTGTCTTTCTGTATTCCAAGCAACTCAAGGTAATACACGTTGAAATCCCTTCCCATTTTTCCATTGATGTCAAGCTGCACTCTGATGTTATCTCAATGAATATAAACAGTAAGTGCCTCAATTAGTGGCAATGGTAGCTCCTTGATTATTCACTCCTGAGCATTGCCTGCAACTGTGGGAATCAGAACTGGTACACGCATAACTTGTGCAATCGCAGTAAACTACTTGTGTTTTTCTCCTTTCAAAAAATCGAACAGAACTCAACATTCTGGACAATTCTTCACTTGAACTATAGAATAAAAGATGATATTCTGGAACATCAATTCGATATTTGGAGTCCTTTGGAAAGGAACCAATGAATGACTCATATTCAAGATTTATTTGATTTCCATTGTTCTTTCCTGAAGTCACAAGCACTAATCCATTCATTAGCTGGCAAATCGAGAAACCAGTTCACAGTTTAATCATGTTATGATTATGTTTGCTCGGGGTGGTCCCAAGTGTTGAATTTAATGCTGGAAGCTGATCTGTTTATCTTACAGAATCAGTAATTCCTCCTGTCTTTCATGCTCAGTGCAGCAGCATTTCTGCAGTAGGTTTATTATGATTTTCGCAGCTCAATTTCAAATAAACTTTCTCCTTCTGATTCTGCTTTGTTTATTTTTTCCCCTCCTGGCGCTGCAAATTTCTCTGGAGTATCGAGGTATCTTATTACCTCTTCCATCATAGCTGCTCACAGCTGCAGAGAACCTTTATGACTGAGAAGTGAATTGCATGGGTCACAAGCAACAATCTCTACCACTTAGACAATCACTGTAGTTCAGCTGACAGAAGCACATTGCCAGAGGCCAACACAATTCTAGTTCATTTCCTTGTTGACGCTTAAAACAGGTGAGCTCAATGAAACTGCACATCTCAATTGTAACAAGGAAACATGCAGTGACACAGAGACTAATATTTATATTTAGTCTGGGTAGTGGGCAACGATCACTAAATGAAGTCCTAGTGCCTGTTTCCACTGAGAAAGTCACTTTCCACAAATGCCATTGAAAATGCTCAAGTCTTTGAGTGACCACTCAATCAGATTTGTCATATGCATTCCTCACCTTGACCCCAAAACCAACAAATGATTTAGCAAGCATGCCAGCATACTTGTGATAGTACCTGCTCCAGGTGCATCTGGCAATGGCCAATGTGGGAAGGTGTCTTATATCTCAAGCCAATTGTAATGCGGAGAATGATAGAGTAACCATCCCACTACCTGTCTGGCCATTTTACATCCTATTGACCCCAGTTATGTTAACGTTCCTTCAAAGAGCTGCAAGTGGTGGAGTGGACTGAGTTGGCAGAGAAGAAACATGATTCCTCAAGCAAAAGATGATGCAATTTGTGAATTTCGATTAGATTACTTACAGTCTGGAAACAGGCCCTTCTGCCCAACAAGTCCACACCGACCCGCCGAAGCACAACTGACCCAGACTCATTCCCCTACATTTACCCCTTCACCTAACACTCCAAGCAATTTCCCATGGCCAATTCACCTGACCTGCACATCTTTGGACTGTGGGAGGAAACCTGAGCACCCGGAGGAAACCCACGCAGACACAGGGAGAATGTGCAAACTCCACACAGTCAGTCGCCTGAGGTGGGAATTGAACCCAGTTCTCTCGCACTGTGAGGCAGCAGTGCTAACCACCGTGCCACCGTGCCACCCCTCAAATATACTCCACAGATAATCAGGTTCTTCTTTAATTTATTTACAACACTAACTATTTACAAGGCAACAATATCACGTTTTTTCTTTTCTTGCAAAAATACTTTATTCATAAAAATATCTTACATTCATACACAGTTACTAAAATAGTCGAGTTCTGCACAGTCTTTGCATATGGAGAACAAACAAACATTGCAGTTTGACTTTTTCCATAATTCCAGCAAACCCAAAGCAATTTCTTAATTACCCAACACTCTACTTACATATATCTTCCCCCACTGCGCCTTGGCAGCAGCTGCCCCAAGCTTATTGCATCCCTCAATACATTGTCCTGAATCTTGGAATCTGCTGGTCAGCAACACTCGGTCGAAGTTAATTCTTTATACACTGGAAGACCAACAAGTTTTGGGCAGACCAAAGCGTGTCTTTCACTGAGTTGATCGTCCTCCAGGCACAGTTGATGTTTGTCTCGGTGAGTGTTTTGAGGAACAAACATAGAGTACACAGTCCTGCATCACGGAGCTACTTAGGATGTACTTAGACAAAATTCACTGTCTCTCTCCATGCTCCTTTTGCACCGGTGCATTCCAGAAGGAAATATGTAACTGTCTCTTCCCCCTTCCGCAGGCACTTCAAGGGGAGTGTGCAGTGGCACAGAGGGTCTGGGCATACATGAACAATCTCACAGGTGGTGCCCTTCTCAAGTGACATTTTGTTGGATTGTTCTGCCGATGAGGCGCTTGACCAAATGACTTTAACAGGCTGCTCAGGGAACAACCCAACAAGATTAACCCTCTCCTTCTCCATAAGGGTCTTGAGGACACTATGTGCAGACAACTTCCTGATGAATATCACAGACTGGGTGTGGACTGAATGATGTGTGTGTGTCATTGCACATACACAGCTTACTGACTACATTGATTCCATGAAACAGAGACTGAAAGCCTTTATTGTGGAACATCATTGTGAAGTCATTCAGCTGTCTTCATGCTTCAGGCCTGTCTGGTCTGGAATCTCTTCAAGAAAGCAACAGAAAAGCTGAAATTGACCAACACAGAGTCATCAAACAACATCTGTAGGCTCACTGTGCATGGTCACATAATTTTCTTCAACCATCATTTTGATATAGAGATTACAAGCATGAAAATCACAGACATTAAAAACACCGATATTTTTCTATCATGTACAGAATCGGTTTGGCTTGTATTCTGCTATTCCAGTGATTCAATAGACTATTTTCTGTTAGAGATATTTATTTCCTGATGGAAAGTAATTCACAAGGCAATAAAACACAAAAAGGAAACCGTACATTATCTGAACATTTAAGTACATGAAATGTCAGAGCAAGCATCAACAATCCAACCAGGTCTTTAGTATTCAAAGATGCTAAAAACTCCAGGCTATTCACAAAGCAGTCATTGAACAGTTCAAATTTTGTGATGTGTTCAGAAGACTGCACTGTTTAATAGATAAAACAAAAACTCGTGGAAATAATCAGCACATCAGGTAGCATGTGTGAAGACGGAAACAAAGTTACTTGCAAAGTTTCAGAATCCAAACCTCAGTTGTACTTTGCTTTACACTGCAGTTCAGGAGATATTGAATTAAACAATTTGTGAAAGGAAAAGTATGTTTTCAGCATAATGTGTAAGGTACATGGATTTGACAAGGTAGAAGGAGAGAAGACGTTTCCACTTGTGGTCTCCTCCATAACTGAGGGTCACTAATATTAGTTGATGATGTATTCAATGAGGAATTCAGGAGAAACGTAAATACTGAGAGGGGGATGAGAATCGAGAGCTTAAGTGGAACAGTTCAAGTAAACAACATAGACATTTTTAAGGTGTGGCCAGATTTGTATAGATGGAAGAAACAAATAGAAGAATATGTTGACTGACTGATATTTAGACAGATGGAAAGAGGCATTTTGAGGACATAAACATAGATGTGTTGAACTAAGTTGTCAAATTCAATAATGAAAACTAAATTAATTATTCGAATGTGAAGATTGAATGGAATGAGTCTTTTCTCCATGGAGTAGAGAGAGAGTTGCTTACTTTAAAATGTGGAAACCACAAAGGAGGTGCTGAGAGACTGGTCCCCCAACTCATCAGTCTACAGCTCGAGGTCATAGTCTCAGGGTAAGGCATCAACCATTTAGGATTGAGATGAGACATTTCTTCATGCATAGAGTTTGAATCTCTTCAATGTCAATGCTTAGTTGTAAAAAGAATTTAAGAATGAGATTGATAGAATTTTCAATACTTGGGGAATGAAAGGATAAGTGGGTAAGTGAAGTTGAGATAGATAGCCAACCACGATGTTCCATAGGACAATGTTATTGAATGTAGAATAGGTTCTAGACGAGCTCCAGCCTAGACTTGGTATTTCACATGTTCCAATAAATTCCAATAAAAAAGTACCAGCAGCTGTCAAGTCACTTTGGTACCTTTGCTCATGATGGAAGTCCTGGAATGGAGGTCAGCAGGTTGTTGTTTTCAACATATGACTCTCCAGAATGACAAACTTTTCTCACATTTTTGTAATAATCCAAATATATTAATGCTGCTGAGTATTTGCCCAGAGCTGCCATTGCACCACTGGATGTATTATACAGGCTAACAGCTCAGAAGAAAGCTACAAAAAGATTCAAATGTTCCAGAGGAGTTACAACCGAGAACTTCAATTCTCCTATTATAAACTGGGAATGAAATTGTGTAATTGACATACAGGGGAGAAGAGTTTCTAAAGTACATACAATTGAATTTTCTTGATCAGTAGGTTTGCAGTCCAATTTGAAAGGAGGCTTCACTAAATCTGGTTCTGTGGAATAAATCTGGTCAAATGAATCAAGTATCAATCAGGGAACATATAGGAAATAGCCCTCACAGTTTCACATATTCAGGTTAATTCTGGAAAAGGAACAATTGAGAGCAAAATTACACAATTGAAGTAGAACCACTTGCAGAGGTCGAGCCAGTAGCAGCTGAAAGAGATCAAATTTGGATTGAGATGGCAGGTAAGACTGCCAAGAAAAGAACTGCTTTGGTTAGTGTCAAACTACATTGCTCTGGGGGAAAATGTAAAGCAATGAAAGTTAGCTCCCCAGAAAATCAAAGCAATAATAAGATGCGGTCAATAAACATTGTGGATGGTAGTTGTCAATTTGAAAATACAAGTAAGACCCAGACTGAATATAAAAAGATGGTAGTTAGCCTGACTTGGACCATTATCAAAGATAGAAAAAAAGAACTGCAGTCAGATTTCATTGTTAAATGAGAGGAAAAAATGTGTTTATTATGACAAATTTGTCTGTTAGCAAGTGACAAAATGCATTATGAATTACGAAATGCAAATTTAAACAATATGCTCTTTAAATCCCAACACAGACATATTCATTCACAAATAGGGAAGACAAGACATCCATTTCTGCAGAAATATCATGGGTCGAAAAAACGGGCAAAAAGGAATAAATTCTGTGGTCCATGACTCCAAACCACAAGGGTGGAATGAAGTAACTTCCTCACATTTCTGGTGATGATATCACATTGTTGTCGACTGCAGCAGCCCTCAATCTGGTAGACACTCTGATAGACCTAGAATTTTAGCTTGAGTTCAAAGTTCTTCTTCTTTGTAGTGTTGTTACTTTTCCAGTCAGTGGGAGAAAGAAAAAGAGATGTGACTTGACTTGCAAGCTTTCAGGAGGTATGTACCTCAAGTCTTTGACAAACTGCAACTTCACTATTAAAGCTGTTGTTAGGCAGGTTTTAAGCCAAAGGCACCTCAATCTGTCTCACAAAAAAATCAAATCCAGCTTCTTATCAAAATGTTACATTACCTGTGTGACCAACAAGTGAACATCACACAGTTCCAAGTTTCCTTCAAATTGTAAACAAAACCTCGCTTGTTATCTGCAACACAACAGTGTCAAAACTTCCATTTTCCCAGTTCATCTTCCCAAATGAAAATATATGGAAATAAGGAAATAAAAAAGGGAAAGAGGGGGAGAGATGAGAACAGACTAGAAGACAACACAAAATCTAATTTTAAAATCATCTATCATCAATTGTAAATGGATTAGTGATAGGGATCAAAAAGAGGATCCAGGCATGGTGGCAGAAAACATGGCTGAGGTACTAATTAAGTATTTTGAAGGGTGCCTGGCCATTGAGATGCCCTCCCAGTGCAGCAGCAATTGCGGTGAATGCCATTATTAGCCATTGCAAAGGCCCCAATCTGAGGCAGGAATGTGAATGAGACTGAATGGACCATGTGGCACTGCCCTTAGCATCAGAGGTGACAAACTCAGGCCTGTCAACCCTGCAAAATCCTCCTTACTAATTGGGGGCCACTGGGAGGAGAGCTGCCCTACAGGCTAATCACACAGTCTGGCACAGTCACATTCACAGAAATGTATATTGCACACAATATTTCAGCCACTTCTGGATATGTCCTGTTCCCCCAGCTGCAAAGAGCTGGAAGAGGTGGTGGAACAATTTCTGCTGATCACCACTTACCTCTCCCAATCCATAAGCTGATCAATCAGTATGTCTTCACTGAGGGTGGTACATATGCAGTATGTACACTGGGTGGGGGACTCAATATCCGTGAGCATGAGTCACTCAGCAGCACCACCACTGACAAAACTGCCAGACTTGGTCTGGCACCAGAGGGAATCAACAGAAAGGGAAAATGTACTTGGAGTCATTCTCAACAATTTATCTGGAGCAGGTGTATCAGTAATGAATACTGATAACAATTGTACATACAACTGGAGGAGAAGGCTCCACAAATGTCACAAAACGTAAGGCTGAAGCAATCACAACAATAGTCAGCCAGAAGTGCCGAATGGACGATCAACCTTGGCCTGTTCCAAAAATCCCCAGCATTGTCGATGGCTGTCTTCATTCCACATTAGGTCGAAAAATGGCTAGAGGTACTCAATTCTGTTAAGATAATGGGCCCTGGCAAGATTCCAGCAATAATACTGAAGAATTATGGTGTTGAGCCCCTCGCCCAGCTTTTGCATTACAACTACAACATTAATTTATTTACCTGGTAGAGTGGAAATTAACTCACATTTGTCCTGTACACACAAGTTGAACAAATCCATCCCAATCCATCAGCATACTCCTGATCAGGAATAAACGATGGAAGAGATCATCAAAAGTGCAATCAAACAGAACTTGCTTCACAAATACCCTGTTCATTGATGCTCAGTTGGGGTTCTGCCAAGGCCATTCAGCTCCCAAACTCATTCGAGCCTTGGTTCTAAAATGAATTAATAAGTTGTATTCCAGAAGTGAGGTGAGAGTGACAGACCTTTACATCAACGCAACATTTGACAGATTTTGGCATGCAGGAGCCTGAATAGAATTTGACTCAATGAAAATTGGGTTAAAAAAACTCTTCACTGGATGGAGACGTACCTGACACAAATGAAGATGCTGATAGTTGTTGGAGATCCATCATTTCAGCTCGAGGACATCTCTGCAAGAGTTCCTCAGGGTAGCGTCCTCAGCACAACAAAGATGTTCACTGATGATTGTGTAATGTTCAGCACAATTTGCGACTTCTGAGATACTGAAGCAGTCCGTGTTCAACTGCAGCATGACCTGGACAACATACAAGCTTGGACTGATATATGGCAATAAATATTTATGCCACTTATGCCACACTTTATGCCAGTTTTGTCATAGAAAGACCATTTCCAACAAAAGAGAATCTAATCTTGGCCCTGGTAACATAAAATTACCATCACTGAATCCTCCACTATCCGAGAATGTCCTTGTGAAGCAGAAACTGAACTACCCAGCCATATAAGTATGGGATGTGAAGGTGCCAGTGCTGAGCTGGGGTGGACAAGGTCGGATGTCAGACAACAACAGGTTACAGTCAGACTGGTTTATTTGAAATCACAAGCTTTCAGAGCATTGCCCCTTTTGTTCCCACTCCTTCTTTGTGCATTTACCATTGACAGTTTAAGATACAGGAAAGTAACTCCTGAGAAATTGAACTGGGTGGAGATCACATGTCTGAAGTCTTGGGTGCTGAATAATATTCTGTGCAAAGAAATGGGAGATATTGCAAAACAAAATAATTTGTTTAGACAGTATAATCTATTAATTATTTTCAAGTTACATTGACATCAGTTCAGTTTGGACATGGTACTGCTACTTTTACATTTTAACACATCATGCGTTTTCTCGGGGGGTAAAATGAAGCTAGAAATATTATTGCTCAGACAGACAGTACAGGTTATTAAAGTTGCATTGACAATGCCGTAAGTAGTTGCCTTCTCATGAGTTACTGTGCATATACCTGCAATGTATTCTGCAGGGGTCAAACGGTGAATGACGTGTGCTCACGTGCTCTGATTTATATTCTGAAAGTATTTTTCAACCCAATTAACTGTTTGTCTGCTGTTATTCTCAGATTTCATTTGAATGTTCTAAATTTGAAAGTTTTAGATTCGAAGAGGAATCATAGTCTAGACAAAGAATAAATCTTTTCTGAACTATGTGATTAATATTGAATTGAATAATTACTTATATGTGTTTGGACCAAGAATATGGAAGTCAAATAATACGTAGTGTTTTAAAATGTATTTGATGTGCAATTTCACGAAGCTTTTCTTCGCCTGAAACTTGTGTGTAATTTTGTTAGTGTTTTTGGATGTGCTGCTATGTCATGCCACTAGATGTTATCAGAGGGAGAGTCATGAACAGCTCATCAGCATTTTTCCTTCCTCAGGCATTTTTAAAATTTATTTAGCGGTGCAAATCTCTCGAACTAAGCAATGGCCTCATTACTTGCTGATGTTCAGGCGATTAGTCAGCAACTCGGTCTATGGAAAGAGTCTCCTCCTCTGGAAGTCTCTCCGCAGGATTGGTTTGTACTGCGGTCCTAGTGGTGGAGATTGGCTACACATTCTCATTCCTTCAGTTAAAGTTGTTTGCTGAGGTATGTTGTTCAGGAAGTTTGCTCATTTTGGGGTGCCAAGACAGTGGTGGCAGGCAACAGGTGGATTAGGTAGGTCAGCGTGTGAGGGGCAGCATGAAGAATATCAGCCAACTTGTCGGTTTTCTTCAATTATCTGGAGCAGGTGGGACTTGAACCCGAGCCTCCTGGTCCAAGGGTCGGCGCAATACCAACTGCACGACAAGAGGAATTTGAGGCGAACTCAGCGTCAGATGAAGGCTTCTAATTGACCACTTTAGGATAAGTGAGTGCTCTCCCATTAAACCTGGGCTCAGTTCAGGCTCTTGAAATCACTGTTCCCGCCAGCTGAGCAACAAAGTGGAAACTTGGTTCAATTCCAAGTGACCCCTCTGTCATTGAATTAAAAAGAGTTAACACGCTTAAAGCGGCAACGTTTCTCAGTTCAGAGTTTGCATTTCCCAAGATTGCCCTGCTTTAAACCTGCAGATGGTACTAATTAAAGACTCATTCTTTGTTCTGATCATGGATTGTAAATTCAACGGAATCTACAACCCCTGAAACAGACAATTTTTCCCAACAGATCATTGTCGGTATTAATATTCCACGTGAACCTCTAGACGCCACTTTCATATCGTCCCAACAACAGGATCGTTATTTGACAGTCATAATCCAATCAAATTAGTTATGACTGCGATTATTTCTGTTCCTCGCATCTGTTCTGTTGAATTTAACATGTATGAGAAGGTGATCTTCAATATATGTAGCGTAAGCAGAGATTTCAAGCCATTTTGGGAACACTCCAAGATAGTTCTTATGCCCTGCAGCAACATATCTGAAAGAGGAAAGTAAGATGGGCAATCACTTCACATTTGTTTTTATTAAAAAGTGATATGTAATCGAGGTCCAGCAGTAGCACAGCTGGTCAGACTGACTGTCCCAGAAATATCCAAACTACCTCCTAACTCATCAAACGGAGAAAAATGTACCATGGACATTCACTTCTTAAGTTAGGGTTTATTTTCCACCACTTTCTATTTTAAGACTTCAAAATGCGAGAAATGTGAGAAGAATTCTTTAAATCTCACTTTATTCTTCAACTTCTCCCATTTTACTGAGGATCATCACAATGCTGTTTGATTACCCTACTCCATCTTCTCCTATCAGTGACCCATTCCCCTTCCGATCATGTTGCATTTAACTCCTTAGCCACCATTTTTTAAATGTGATCTTCAGTTGTTCTCTTTTCCGATGTCCTGGCAATCCCATCTCCATCACATATTTCAGTCCCTTTCTGAAGTGGACGACCATATCAATTCATTCTGTTCAGTCTTTTTCTGCATCGTTTCCACAATCTTCACTGTCATCTTACTGGACTAATTCCTGATGCCTCCTTTCTTGTCACTGACCACATCCATTTCAGGAAGCGTACCTCTTTGCCTGAAATCACAACAGCTTCACTCTGTCCCTCTTCCCTTGGATCTAACTGACAGTCTCTAAATTGGATCTTTGGTCTACAAATCATAATCCATGTCTTCCACTATTTTATTCCAGATACTCAGTCATGTTCTCATCACCCTCAGCAAAAAGCTCCACTTGCAAACATCTGACCAAGACACTTCTTGACGAATTAGTTCTCTTAGAACATCATTGACAACTGAATTGTTACATATGCTGTTATCTTTCCAAAGTATGTATTGGTAAAAAGAGTCCTCCAGCAAGGAGACAGGCCCTTCGGCCCTAACTGGTCCATGATGACCAAAAATTATGTGTAATATACATTTTACCATTTTCAAAACGTATCCATTGCTAAATCACAGACCTAGAATTTTTCTTTCACAACAGTAGCATTATGTCATTGACATGGAACAACCACTTTCTGTCCCAGAAAAACTGTAATCACTGTGAAAAAAGATGTCAAGTTTGGTCTGCTTAGCACATGAATCACTGTCACAGGACTGGTCAGATGAACCCAGGACCTGATCCAGAACCACTTGACCTGAATAAGACACAAATGCAGCATGATACTCTGATTCTATTTCATTCAGATGTGAACCTCAATTCAGTGGTCACACTCATGCCACGATGTCAGAGCGACATTATGTTCAAGCACAATTCCAGAGACTTGAGAACAGAGTCAAAACTGACACTTAAAGGGCAATCATTCAGATAAAGTCTTCAACCAAGACTCATTTGCCTTGTCAGATGAGTTTAAGCAAACTTATTATGAACTGCTGAAAGATGAGCAGTTCCCTTGGCGTCTTGTTCTCTTGGCATCTGGGTGATATTTATATCTCTCGGCATCACAACAGGAAAAACCGTTTTTGTATTACTGGGTTTGTATCTTGCTGTGCGCAATTTGAACCCTGTATTCCCCTCAAGATAATGGTAGTTGTACTACAAAAAGCACTTCATTAGTTGCGAAATGCTTTGAGAGATTGTGACAGGGTACATAAATGCAAACATTTTGTTTCCTGTTGTTTAATTCTTCCAATACTTGGACGTTTCCCTTTTCTTGTGACTTGTTTTTCTCTTTTAAATCTCAATCTATATTGTAAGATAATCAAATTCACCTGATACCCTGTGCCAGCATTTCTTCCTTGCCCATGTGTCTCTCTCTCTCTTATTTAAAGTAGACTTAAAAATCAGACCGACTGAAATCAGTAAGTATTTCACTGGCAAGAAAGATTGGATAGCTTTTGTGGAAACAGTGTCGGTAGAATGTGGAGCTGGAAAGTCACGGCAGGTCAGACAGCAAGGGGAGGAGCAGGAAAGTCGACGTTTCGAGTCGGGACCCTTCATCAATCTGAATGAAGAATTCCGACCCAAAACATCGACTTCCCTTGCTGTCTGACCCGCTGTGACTTTCCAGCCCCACATATTATCGACTCTGTCTTTGCAGCATCTGCAGTTCTTATTATCAATAGAGATAAGTAGCAAGGTATAAAATAGACCCCAGTGTAACTGAAGGGATTCATAAATGTCCCAAAACCAGCCCTGCCTTTTTTGGACCGGGAACTTGTTGGCCTTACCAATCTGTTTTACGAACATGCAAGTCCGATCCTAAAACAACGGTTGATGCTAAACTTTCTTGTGGCGTTGCCTGGCTTGGTACTTAGTTTTATCAAACTGTGTCACTACAATTGTGAGGACAAAGCGAGGACTGCAGATGCTGACGATCAGAATCAAAAAGTGTGGTGCTGGAAAAGCACAGCCGGTCAGGCAGCATCAGAGGAGCAGGTGAGTCGATGTTTCAGGCAGAAACCCTTCATCAGGAATTAGGCTCATTCCTGATTAAGGAGCTTATCCCCGAAACGTCGATCCTTCTGCTCCTCTGATGCTGCCTGACCGGCTGTGCTTTTCCAGCACCACACTTTTTGACTTTGTCACTGGAATTGTGTCAAGAGACATGGTCATGACATCATAAGATGTGACCTAAGGGTAAAAAGCTATCAGACGCCATCTTAACTGGGATCACCTGAAACACTTCCATGCTGACGGAAGAATGAGTTTCTGGTTAAAATTACATTGCTATTTGCTGAAGCCTTGTGTACAAATTGCTGCGTTTCCTTCATCATAACAGTGACACCTCTTCAAAAATACTTAATTGACTATCAAACAACTTGAAACATACAAACATTCTGAAAGGTGCTAAATAAATGCAAATCTATTTCTGGAATAAAGGATGTAGAGAATCGTTGAAATGGTCACATTGAGCTAGACACAGAATGCTGCTACTTCTGAAAAAACATTCCTGGTGGCCACTTCCAGCCTCTGCAAAGCTCCTTATATCTGTAACTTCCCCAACTATTCCACTTCTCCGTATCTTTGAAAGCTTTACAAACCCATCCCGATATCTGTAACTTCTTCCAGCCCCTACACCTTTCCCTATCTCTGCCACCATCTCCCGTCCTGCGTTTCTCCACATCTCGGCCCGAATTTTCGTCTGTTGTATATGAATGATTTACATCATTGGTGGTCGCTTTGCTATTCTCTCACGAAGATTGGCACTCTTACCTCCTTAAAGCTATCCCTTAGAGGAAACATTTGCCCACGGATTCTAATATCTCCCCTTTGGCTCTTTATCACATTCTGTTTAATAGTATTCCCGTTTAACTACACTAAAGGCACTGTCTATAAGCAAGTTATTGTTACACTTCCGAATCATGGAAGGCACTCTTGGATCAGGAATTGCTGGAAAAACTCAGCCGGTCTGGCAAATTCTGTAGAGAGATAGAAACGGTTCACGTTTCGCGTCCCCTCGACCCTTCCTTAGAAATGGCCTTCTGAAGAAGTCGCACTCGCAACCTTATCTCTGTTTTCTGTCCACAGATGTTGCCAGACCGGCTGAGTTTTCCAGCAATATCTCTTTGTTTCAGGTGCAAATCTTGGATAAGGACATGAGCCCAGAATTCCATCGTCTCATGTTCATTGATGTTCACAAGTCAGCCATCGAATCGGATTGAATAAAAGCAAAATATTGCGGATGCTGGAAATCTGAAGCAAACACAGTGAATGCTGGAGAAACTCAGTAGGTCTGGAAGCATTTGTGGCGAGAGAAACAGAGTTAACGTTACGCGTCCGGTATGACTTCTTTCAGAACTCAGATGCTGTTTAATCTTTCGTGTTGCCTTTTACGAAATATCTGTGTGTTTTTGAAGAAAGCACATTTATCTCCCAGTCAATGGAATTGAACGATCAAAGACACAGAGAAGTACATGTTTGGACATTGTCCTTCGTGTTCGGGATTTCCAATGCGCTGCTCAGTTTATCACGATGAGTGTTCATGTTGAAACATCCCTTCAATGAGTATCCCATCTCAGTGGGGTTGAGATGGGTCATGTAAGTTACGCAGGAGGACGGGAAACAAAGTTGATTTTTCCAGCCAGGCATCTGCTGTTGGGGGTGGGGCGTGGCATAAAATTTGGGTCAAAGTTCTGTCAAAGTTTGACTTTGTGCCCGCAACATAAATCCAGCTTGTTCAACTCGGGCTTTATTGTTCCTCGCGATGTTCGCATCAAACGTATCTGCTTTTCATCAAAAAGGGAAATATTGTAATGTTTTCAGACGCCCGGGGAAAAGAAGACAAAACAAACCCGGTCTGGAAGCGTTCATTTTTGCTTCTCCCTGCACAGTTACTGCTGAGTTGCTCCAGTACAATATTTTCACACATTTCAAAATACAAATAGACCCTATCTTTATTTTTTTTCCGCACACATAGATAGAGCAAGTGTTCTCAAAACTGTAATCCCGTGCACCAGTTAAATTGCCCTTTTCGGGAAGGAGTGAGCTTTGCTCCTGTTTGTACTCTGGACATGGGTGTTGGGTAAGCTGCTGTTCGCAGGAGGAGCGGCATTGGGACAAGGTGGGGGTGGGGGTCTTACTCTTCCGGTGCACTCGAATATCAGATCATGGCCGTGACGCTCAGCCAATCGACGTGTGGGTAACACCCCAAATCCTTGTGCCAGACCAGTGGGCGGGGGATGCACCAGTCTGCGCCAATCGAGATGGGAAAAGGAGGTGGGCGCAGTTTCTCTGAGACCTCGCTCTCCACTGCAGAGTCTCTGCTCTTTGTGTTTTTTTTTGTGAATGAAGTAATAACTGCAGCGTGAGCCTGTTTCGGCCGATGGGCAGGAAAACAATCTGACTTCACGCATAGATCTGCAGCCCTTGTTGCCACCTCTCCAATTGCCACCCCCTCCCCGCAACTCCATCTTCTCTCTCCCACATTCAGGAGTCAGGCGCAGGGCGCTGTAATTTCTGCGGAAAGATGATTTCTTCAGGGATTTCGGCTTGTGGCGCGATTCTCTTGTCTTCGTTCATAGCGTGAAGTCATTCCCTTTGCGACAATGTCGAATTATTTATTCTTAATTGATACACTATTCAAATGGATACGATGACGAAGGTGCCTGCGATTCACTGAAAAAAAAAGGCGAACCGAGAGGAACCTACTTCCTTATTGAAGAAAGATTTTCCATTCTGCACGGTGCGTGATGAATTATGACCATTTTGCCGGACATATCTGTCTGTGTGTATAAACATATATTGATATATTTATAGGTATGTATCTTTCTGCTTCTATTTTGGGAAATGTCTGTCTGTGTTCAGAGTCTATTCGCGCTCATTAGTGGCTAAATTGAGCTGGTTGTCCTGGTAACAGGATTCGGGATGTGGACTTTTCTCCGAGTGAGTGCAGACCCCAGGAGCAGCGCGCACTCGGTTTGAGGGCTGGGTCCGGCGCCGCGCTCACTTCGGCCTGAGCTTGACCCACACAAGCACTGCATGTGGTTGAGCTTCTGGTCTCCTGTCTGAGCCGATCATGTCATGTTCGAAGTCCCCCCCCGAGTCTTCTCGGGCTGGATTATTAATCAGTCGTGCGGCAGGGATTCATAATTCCGATTCACACCTTTTTAACATAGTGTTTTCCTCCTGCAATTGAACATTTCTTGTAGGCCCCCACTTTGCAGGTGTGGAGGCAGTCGGATTTCATGCAGCTTTTTAGAAATAGATACTTCTGAATTATTTTTCAACGTATGGAAAAGAGAAATCCAGCTTTTCTCTCTCTTCCCCCCCCCCCCCCCCCCACCGCAACATACTTTATTCATAAAATTTGTCACAATACATGACAAAACATCTCAACTTGAAAATGACAGAATTTGCAAGAAAACTTCTCCCCTTACAGCATGTTACACTCCGTATAAGAGCACTCGTCTAACACTCCATGTCAGATATACAGCCCGGGGTGGGGGGAGGCTCAAACTGGATATTGCAGAAAGAGCAATGGGTATTTTTTTCTCAGTACATCATTTGCTTCTTTGAGGTACTTCGGCATGTTTTTGATGCTCTTGATACACAGTGTGTCTTGTTAGGCACTCAGCCTGTGCAATTTTACAGTCTCCAGCCCCACAGTGCACGTTAGCTGAACGGTCTGAGGTAGCGACCTTTACCCGTTACAGAAAAATAAAATTTGATAATTAAGCAGTTCAGAGATCATACCTGTATATCTAGCCACATGAGAGATTAGTTCATGATGGCCTAATTCCTATAATCTTATAATCAAAGCACCACACATATGATACTCACACCAGAGTCCCTGTGTATAGCATCTTGATAGATTTCAGTCACTTGTAACTTCAACTTTTAGACTGGAACTGCAGGTAACTGCTTTCTGGAACTGTCATACACCTCAGCTTATCTCGGTACTTCTCGTCTGGGACTAACACTAATTCTGCGCTGCAAAGTGACCTAGTTCACTATATATTCTTTCCTTCTCAGAAGCACTGGTATCCACAACCATCTGAGCTCAAGGACTTCAGGTCTGCTTAAAACTTAAGTAAAAGCTGAAACTCAAAAATATTCCTCTCGAAGTTGTGACTGTTTCCCCAAACTTAAAAAATGATCCAGAATTCTCTAACAACAGTCTGACTGGCTTCCACACTGTAAGGATTCTGTGTTTCGAAGTTTGGAAGGAATTACTGGTGTTAATAGAGAGAGAGAGAGAGATTTTCTGCTGTTGATCATATTTCGAGAGGGGTCAGGAGAGCCCTTTCTTCATTCTGAGTGGCCTCCCAGCTGCCTCAGAAGATTCAATTTGATCAGTTTAAATTTAAGGTTGAGTTTTTTTTATTCTGTTAAGCAAGGGCATTCAAAGTCAGGATACCACCATCAGTCACCACCTCATCGATAAACAGTCGGCACTTATTACCCTTCTCCTGTCCTGATTGCTATGTGGTGCTGCAGGGTGACCTTACAGAGGTTTATAAAATCATGAGGGGCATGGATCGGATAAATGGACAAAGTCTTTTCCCTGGGGTGGGGGAGTCCAGAACTAGAGGGCATAGGTTTAGGGTCAGAGGGGAAAGATATGAGAGATCTAAGGGGCAACTTTTTCCCACAGAGGGCACTATGTTATGGAATGAGATGCCAGAGGATGTGGTGGACGCTGGTACAATTGCACCATTTAAGAGGCATTTGGATGGGAATAAGAATAGGAAGGGTTTGGAGGGATATGGACCGGGTGCTGGTCAGATTAGGTTGGGATATCTGGTCAGCGTGGACAAGTTGGACCGGAGGGTCTCTTTCCGTGCAGTACATCTCTATGGCTCTATACCTTATTGCAAAACTGGGTAAGTGTAATCAATGTCGATAAGGGTCATAATGACTTTGTTTTATTCTTCAGTGAGATTTGGATGTCACTGACCAGCATCTGTTGCCCATCCCTAAGTGTTCTTCAAGTGAATAACCTGCTTGACCATTTCAATGGGCATTTAAGCATCAGTTAGATGGCTGTGCCTTTGAAGTCATGTGCAGACCAGTCCAGGTATAGATGACAGATTTCCTTTCTCAAAGGAAATAGATAAACTTTAATTTCCAAATTTGTTAAATTAATTTACATTCAACCAACTGTTATGATGGTGTGAAACCCTCATCTAACAGCATTAGCCTCGGAACCATCGTCTCCTCCATCCTGACTTAATTCCATGCTTTATTATATCCACAGGGTATTTGTAATTGAATATCTTATTAATGTGGATTTGAACTTTGAAAGCTATGTCTAAGTGAGTAAATATTTCCATTGTAAAAATTGCAAGACCCAGACAGAAAACAAAACAGTTGACGTGATTTGGTTTCTTTATTACTGTTTGTAGATTTTAGACATTAGTCAGAATAGTTTTAGTAAATGACTCAACACATAATTATTCACATGCTAGAGCACAAAACATCCATTGTAAAATTTACCAAATTAGTAATCCTTGCAGATTAGGTTTTGTACACCAGTTCAAATGCATAGTAACATTTGAAATGACATCATTTGACTTGCATATGAGGCACTGAAATTTCGGCTTATGTAACCTAATTAAGCAACTACAGCTTAGATGCAGATCAGCCGTGATCTAATTGAATGATAGAATGAGCTGGGGGGGTATGAAATAAAAACAGCCATGCTGGAGAAACTCAGCAGGTTTGGCAGCATCAGTGGAGAGAGAAACAGTCAATGTTTCCAATTCAAAGATGCTTTTTCAAGGGGGTGAATGGTCTTTCCTTAGTCTCCATCCTTATAATGCTGGTGCAGATGTTTTAACCTTGCAATGGACCTTGGCTGAGCCTGGTATCAAACTTCCTGAAAGCATTGACTGTTTTATGAGGGCTAAGTTCTTTGTGAGCCTGTGTGGTGTGAGTGTGTGTGATTGTCTGTGTGTTTGATACTTGAGTGTGTGGAAGCACCCCCAACCAGAATGAACAGCATGTTATTCCACTGTATCTACAGACATTTTTATTTTGCCATCTTTTCATTTGTTCCTCAAGTTGACCAACATTGATAGAAATCATTTATTGCTGAGTATTAAGAGGCAACTGCATCTCATAGGATTTGACTTAAATGCCCGTTTGGGTAGCACGATATCTTCTCTGAAGGAGATCTTATGCATGCATTCTGCAGTGTAGTTTACTTCTCTGATTTTATTGAGATGGTTTGTGAAAATTATTGCTTGGCAGGCTTTATTGCCATGGATTGACAGAAAATGTCCAATGTTACTGAAACAGCAACCTTGAGGTTCAGGAAATGAAATAAGTTGGATGTGAATTGTGTCTTTGTTAACCAAAGCACTTGACAGCTGTGATTTACATTTGAAATGTGGTCACCTTGGAAATTTGGCAGTCAATTTTGAGTACAGTGAGGTCTCCAACATAAAGCAATGGGATACATCACCAGCTAACTAGATTGCTGACATGAGGGATACAACTGGCCAGGATGCCAGGAGAAACTCCACTCCCCAAGCTGCTAGGGTCTTGTTAGTTTCCACCACGTACTGCTCAAGATTTGCAACAAGGAAAGAAGACTTACAAACTTATTTAAGTTTTAACATGCACAGCATTAATTTTAGCCATTAACTGAACATACTGAGTACCCAGTTGAGGATGTAGTGCAGCAAGCAGATGAGCAAGCTTTCAGCTTTGATCCACGGTCCTTGAAATTTACAAAACAAATTCTTGCTAATCATGGAGGCAAGATTGAGTAAATTTTACGTTATTTGAAAATTGTGTTTGATAGCTTCTGTATATGCGATTGACCACTGTATACTTGTGATGGATTAAGTCAAAAAGAAGACATTTTAGATCTGTTGTGTTTACAGGAATGGGTGCTTTTCTGGAACAGAGATCCACAATTTTGCTTGCTTCAGCCTTTGTCGTCAAGTTTCTCCTATTCTGGAACAGTCAATGGAGACTGGACAGTGATATTGACCTGAGGACCAAAGTGTCACGTCAGCTATTACCCCCCATTTTATTTGACTGTGACAATTATCTTAACCCAAATTGTGACTGGCCTGTCAAACTCGACTGTTAATTTGAGGCCATCCTGCTGACCATATCTGAACTCAGACCGCCCAGTTCCCGTATCACCCCTGTGCTCCTTAAACAGCAAGGGCACACGCGACCAAGGAGCATTTGATTTGAAAATTCCCTTGTTTCCAAATTGCTTCATGACCCAGCCTCTCCGCAAATTCCTCCAGCCCCACAACTCCTTGAGATCACTGTGTTCATGCAATCCTGGTCTCTTCAACATCTTTGTGGGCGGCATGGTGTCACAGTGGTTAGCACTGCTGCTTCACAGCGCCAGAGATCCTGGTTCAATTCCCGCCTCAGGCGACTGACTGTGTGGAGTTTGCACGTTCTCCCCGTATCTGCGTGGGTTTCCTCCGGGTGCTCCGGTTTCCTCCCATAGTCCAAAGATGTGCAGGGTCAGGTGAATTGGCCATACTAAATTGCCCGTAGTGTTAGGTAAGGGGTAAATGTAGGGGTATGGGTGGGTTTCGCTTCGGCGGGTCGGTGTGGACTTGTTGGGCCGAAGGGCCTGTTTCCACACTGTAATGTAATCTAATCTAATCTAATCTCCAAGTTTAATCCTGTCAGAGGGAGCAGTCCCTTTAGCTGTTGGTGCCTGAAATTTTTAAAATTTCTTCCCGTAATCTCTCTCCTTTCAGACCCGGCTTTACATCTTTGAGGCACCTGTTAAAACCAAAAGATTTGATCAAGCTCTTTGTCATCAGACGTTGCTCATTGTAAAAGTTAGTTTTATATTGCCACCCTGAAATGTCTTGATTTGTTTTATTGTGTGAAAGTTACTTGACAGTTATGCTTAACTTACCATTCCAAAAATGCACAATACCCTTATTCTGAATTGGAATATTGTCAAGGGATTATTTAAAATTAAAAATGGAAAGAAGAACTGAGAGTGCTGGAAATCATAATCCAGCAATTCCTGTTTGCATTGTTTTTTGCTCATCTAAGATAGAAGATGGGAACATAGTTCAACACCTGATCCTGAAAAAAAGCCCTGTGACAATGGAGCACTCGCATGGTACTGGATTAGATTATCATACTTGACTTGTCTATTCCCCTCCTGGATTGAGACATGAACTCATAACCATCTGACTCAGATGGGAGGGTCTGACGCATTGGACCTCAAAATTGTGAAATTGTACATAATCAATAGCTGTGATACTACTTGAGATGGCAATTAAATCGTGCTGAGCCGAGTAAGCTTGAAGTCAATCTGCTTGCCACTTCAAAAACCAAACCGTAATTGTTCGGGACTTGGTGTGCGCTGGTTTGAGATGACTGGGTGTGAAAGAGGAGAAAGTGAGGACTGCAGATGCTGGAGCTCAGAGTCGGAGAGTGTGGTGCTGGAAAAGCGCAGCAGGTCAGGCAGCATCCGAGGAGCAGGAGAATCGACGTTTCGGGCATAAACCCATTAATCTGTAATGAGCATAATTCCTGATGAAGGGCTTATGCCCGAAACATCGATTCTCCTGCTCCTCGGATGCTGCCTGACCTGCTGTGCTTTTCCAGCACCACACTCGACTCTGAGGTGTGAAAGAGCTGAAGTCGGACTGACAGCTGGGATTTCTGACTGACACCAAAGAGTTCTTCTTTGAAACCCACAGCTCTGAAGCAGTACTTGGCTTCTGAGCATCCATCATACAAACATTACTACTTCCCAAAAACACTTTCAGCCTGTTGTGTTTTGGTGGAAACTGGAGAGATATTTATGAACAAACTGCATTTCAAGTTGTTATCTCTTTTTAACGTCACAGATTTCTCTGAACCAATAAAATTGAATTATCCAGCACAGGTAGGAATCATGCTGTGAAATTTTAAGGAGTTTGGAAAAGATTTACAAGGATGTTGCTTGGGCTGGAGGGTTTGAGCTGTCGCGAGAGGCTGAATAGGTTGTGGCTATTTTCCCTGGAGCTTCGGAGGCTGAGGTTTATAAAATCATGAGGTGTAGAGCAAATGAACAAAACCCTTTCCCCAGAATTGGGGAGTCCAAAGCTAGAGGTTTAAGGTGAAAGGGAAAAGATTTGCAAGGGAACCAAGGAGCAACGTTTTTACACCAGAATGGCGAGAAAATGGAATGAGCTGCCAGCGGAGGTGGTGGAGGCTGGTACAATTAGAACATTGGAAAGGCATCTGGATGGGTATATAAATCAGAAGGATATGGGCCAACTGCTGGCAAATGGGACTGGATTAATTTCAGATATCTGTTTGACATGGACCAGTTGGACCGAAGGGTATGTTTCCATGCTGTACATCTCTGACTCTATGATTATGACTATTCTTACATGCTATAACAACTATGCCAATGTCCTTGCAACATAGAAGGCATGAAATTCTGTGACTAACAATTCAACTTATTGCACTATTTGTAATGCCTTGTCTATCACAATATACACCTTACACTGTAACCACAAGCCACATGATCTCCACTTTTTCCAGCACATGGAGCACTATTTGATATGCTTGAACAGCAGAATGCAATTCACCAATGGTGCATTGGCAAATAATCATAATTTCTGGATTAGTTGAGAAATTCATTTCCTTTGTATAATTTGTAGGTGTATTCATTTGCTCAGGTGTCACTTTGGTTGAGGAATTGCAAGGAATGCAATATGATTGTGCATAAAGCTGTTGCTAAAACTTTTCTGAGTTTTGCCAGCAATTGTCGTTTCACTGAGTAAAGTATTTTTATTGTCATGGAATTAGAATAGTCTTTTCTTAAAACAGACTTTGCACTAAAGTTTTACATGGTCTGTTGCTATAAGGGCAATTTATTCTTGTTGTTTTGGAGTGAAAAGGAAATAAATCGGGAATGTTGGGAGAGTGAATGGGAATCAGTGTGAAGTGCTGCAGATTAAATCGATCTGTGAAAACATATTAAATACGTTTTCACATTCAAAGTACATGCTCAACTCGTCTTCTTCATTGGCTCCGGAATAATTTAAATAAAGTCTCTCGTTCTAACTATGCATCTTCATTGAAATGCTTAATATGAGCATACAAAATAGGAGCAGATATGGACCATTTGGTCCCTTGAGCCTGTTGTCTTGAATTCACATTGCCATCTCGCCTTGATGCTTCTGCCAAGTCAGAAATTAATCATGTGATGTGAACCAGGCCAGTCCCTCTGAAAACATTTCAAGAAGGAAGCCCAGACCCAAACTTTTCTCATTAGATCAAGCAGGTACGAATGGAGTTTTCAAGAGTTTAAAAAAAACAAATCATTTACAGTGTAACGAATGAAACACAAACGAAAGAGAACAGAAAACAAAATAACTTAACCAATCCCCCTGCCACCCCCCTCCCCCAACCTCAGCAAAAAGGTAAAACCAGCCACAGGCTGTTCCAGGAGAGACAGATGGCAGAGAGATTGAGCATGGAACCTCCCTACACTGTTGCTGTTTCTTTGGATTTCCCAGCTTACCCTGACCAGCAGCTCTGAACAGCCAGACTGCGAAAACCAAACCAAACCAGAGGAAAGCTGAGCTGGGAGAACTGGCCACTTCCTTTTCGTTGGACAAGGGGTTTTTTTTTTAAACTTCAAAACTTCTTCAAGTAGATAAACCCCGAACCTCAGAACCCATGACTTTATGACCCCGCTGAAAACGAAATGACAACATAACCTTGTTAAAGGAGCAGCATTGTCACACATGTCTGTCTTAAAAAGGCATGCCTGCTCCTGGTTGATGTGGTTGTATTTGTGGCACAGAAAATGGCCAATTGACCTAATAGATCTTTACTGGTGTTTGTGATCCTCACTGGGTCCTCCCACTTAGTTAATCTCATTCCACATCCTGATATTATTGCTGTTTCACTGCACCCATACATCACAAAACTGTTTCATTCTTAAGTCACAGCATTCTTGAGAATTAGATGGAAAATGCACACAACACTCAGCAGGTCATGCAGCACCTCTGTCGAGAGAAACAATGTGAAGAGTTTCAGTTTGGTGATGTCAAGGGTGTAATAGTTCTTAAGCAAATCTAGAGGCAGGCACAGGGGAATACAGAGCAAAAGGGATGATATGTGGCAGGTTGGAAGGCAGTCATGGAGCTGTACAGCATGGAAACAGACTCTTCGGCCCAACTGATTCATACCAATCAGATATCATCAATTAATCTTGTACCATTTGCCAGCATTTGGCCCATATCCTGCTAAATGCTTCGTCTTGATATACCCATCCAGATGTCTTTTAAATGTTGTCATTGTACCAGCCTCCACCACTTCCTCTGGCAGTTCATTTCATTATGTGCACCACCCTCTGCGTGAAAAAGTTGCCCCTTGCATCTCTTTTAAATCTTTGCCCTCTCGCCTTAAACCTGTGCACTTTAGTTTTGGACTCCACTGCTCTGGGGAAAATGCATTGGCTATTCACCCTATCCGTGCCCCTCATGATTTTAGAAACCTCTATAAGATCACAACTCAGCCTCCAGGTAAATCAGCTTTGGCCTATTCAGCCTCTCCCGATAGCTCAAACCCTCCAATCCTGGCAACATTCTTGTGAATCTTTTCCGAACCCTTTCAAGTTTCACAACATCTTTCCTACAGCAGGGAGACCAGAATTGAACATAGTATTCCAAAAGTGGCCTTACCAAAGTCTGTACAGCCGCAACATGACCTCCCAACTCCTATTCTCAATACACTGACCAATAAAGGAAAGCATACCAAATGCCACCTTCATTATCCTGTCTACCTGCAACTCCACTTTTGAGGAACTATTAACCTGCACTCCAAGGTGTCTTTCTTCAGCAACATTCCCCAGGAGCTTAACATTTACTGTATAAGTCCTGCCATGATTTGCCTTTCCAAAATGCAGCACCTCACATTTATCTAAATTAAATTCCATCTGCCACTCCTTGACCCACTGACCCATCTGATGAAGATCCCGTTGTAATCTGAGGTGACCTTCCTGGTAGTCGTAGTTGTGTGTGTGTAGTAACATCAAGTCAGGAAAGGATGGTAATTGGCCAAAAAGAGAACAAAAGGTTATTTAAAGGGTCTGTAGATGACTACAGCAGAACCATGACCTGTAATTTGAAAAATGGTAACACAGGTCTGACATTGTTACACTATTTGTCAGGTATTTCATCAAAATTTCATGTTCTGCAACTTGAGCTTCCATTGAACCTCTGTTGCAATAATGTTGCAGGGGAAGGTCTGTGTCGGATTGGGAAAAAGATTTGAAATTTAAATATGAATCAGGCTTGGGAATGAATCTATCTGTTCAGCACAATAAATGTGAGCAAGGGCATCCTGAAGGGGAGGAATTTGACTTTGCATGGCCCAACCATGCAGCTAGCATTGCTTGAACACCAATGATCATCTCTGTTTCATAGTCAGCGAATTTGTAAGTGAATATTGATTGGGAGCTTTACCAGGTGATCCTTTCGATCGTGACTCGACCAATGTGTAAGACCCTAAAATGGTCTTTGATACATCTCCTCCTGATCTTTGGTCGTTGCTATCCAGCTGCTGTTAATCCCAACTTGAACATTCATGCATGTATAAAAGTCCTCTTGTGGCACAGTGGTAGTGTCCCCACCCATGGACCGGGAGACCCGGGTTCAAGCCCCATCTGCTCCAGAGGTGTGTAACAATATCTCTGCATGGGTTCATTAGCAAAATCGGTTTACAAAAACAAATCAGAGATGTCCGCCAAGTTGACACAGCATTTGCAACAACAGGAGATGTTGAGTTCTACCCTCCTGAGTGGGAGAAAGGAAAAATAAAGCAGGCTTCTAGCAATAATTCCTCTTCAGAGGGTAGCTGCTGGCACGTGAGAATGGTGTTTGAGGAAATGATCGGTGGCGTGACTGACATCCCATAAATAACCCGAACAGAAATAGCATTTGAGCTCCCACTTGTGTGAAGTTTCACACGGCATCAATTAAGTGCAAAATTGTTGCTAATAAAAGTGGAGGAGAAAGATTCAAATGGGGTGAGAGTGTGGAGAAATGAGATGCAGTGAATTCTCAGGATATTTATGATCTGTAAATGTGAACAGCTGATTGTGTGGGTGGCTGTGTCTCTGTGTTTAGGAAGGCAAGTCAATGCATTTTGAAATTAGCAGGTGGTTCCAAATGGAGGTGATAACAAATTGAGTCACCTTTGGTTGTATTCACAAGATTTGTTGCATTAGATTTATAACCATGATATGATATGCTGTTTTGTATCAAAGACATTGATGTACAGATGGTTCAAATCTTGCTCAACCTTTAATTCTTTTCAAATGCATTTTTCTTGTGGTAATTAACAACTAGTATGATTGTGTTCAATTAGTTTTGCTGGTGAATAGGTAATGCTGAAAGAATTCAGAAAATATGGTTTCAGCTTTTCTGCCAATGACAACCAAAAATTGAAGTGTTTCACTTCTGGGCACATAATTGGCCACTCTTACTGTGTCTGGCCAAAGTTTATTCTAAACCCAAATTCATTCAGTTTTTTAAAAAATCACTGGCTGGACCAGCATGACGCCCATCCCTAATTGCACTGGAAATGGTGATGGTGAACTGCCTCGTTGATGCACTGCAATCCATGGGGTGTCAGTACACCGACAATGCTGTTTGGAGGGTGCTCCAGGACTTTTAACCAGCAACAACAAAGGAACAGCAATACATTTCCAATTCTGCATGGTGAGTGACTTGGAAGGGAACTTGCAGATGGTCATGATCTCTTGTATCTGCTGCCCCTGTGCTTTTGATGGTATTGGCCAGGGGTTTGGAAGGTGCTGTCCTAAGAGTGTTGGTGATTTTCTACAGTGCAAATTGTAGATGTTGGACGCTATTGCTGCTGAGCATCGGTGGCGGAGGGAGTGGATGTTTGTGGATGTGGTGCCAATTAAGCAGGCTGCAATGTCCTGGGTGGACCTAACTGTTTGAGTATGTTGGAGCAAATGAGAAATATTGTGTCACACTCCTGACTGGTGCCTTGCAGATGGTGGGGAGTGAAGAGGTAAATTACCCGCTGTCGGATTCCTAGCCTCTGACCTACTCTCAGCCACAGCGAGCTAGCTTACATACTTATCATCAACCTGGGCTACAAATCTTCTCAAAAATTGCGAACAGCATTTGTATGTCTCATCCAGTTGAGTTTCTGGTAAATGGTAACCCCCCAGGATGTAGATGGTGGGGTATTCAGTGATAGTAATGCTATTGAATGTCAAGTGGCAGCGTTTACATTGTCTGTCTGTTTCTTGTTGGAGATGATCATTGCCTGGCAATTTTTGTGGTGCCAACATCACTTGCCACTTCTTCGCCCAAGCTGAAGGGACAGGTCAGGGGTGTGAGAGACCATTTCAGAGGTTTTCAAAATAATGAGGAGGCTTGATGGGGTAGATAAGGAGAAATCTAAAAAGGATTATGAACAAGAGAGCATAAGTTTAAATCATTTACAAAAGGAGCAGATGTGATCCAAAAAACAACTTCTTCACACATTCACTGGAATACACTGCCTGAAAGTGTGTGGAGGCAAGTTCAACTGAGGCATTCAAGAGGGGCATGGGATTAATATTTGGGTTGGAATAATCTGCAAGGGACTGGGGATAAAAAGCAGAAAATTGGCAGCACGGAATGATGCTCACTTCGAGGGCAGCCGCAGACCTAATGACCTGAATAGACTCCTTCTGTGATGTGAACAAAGTTAGTAAAACATGAAAGGAAACAAAGAGGATAGATAGAGAGAAACCATTTCTGCTGGTCGACCTATCTTGGGCAGGAAGGTGTGGCTTAAAAATTACAGCCGAACCTTTCTGAAGTGCTATCAGGTAACACATCTCACAATTGTTGGAATGAATTTTGGAACTCACTTCCACAAATGGTGGAATTAATGCTGGGTTAGATCTCTTTTAAATTTGAGGTTTGTGGATTTTTGATATCCACAGATATTAAAGGATATGTGCCAAGGTTGGTGTCCAGATTTAGTTACCAATTTGTTCTGATCTCAGCAATTGATAAAACAGGTCAATGGGATGGAGTGACCTTCTCTTGTTCCGATCTGCTCCAGACCCAGGTAGTGTCTTGAGGGTCCCGTTGTTGGCATCCCTTTCTCTGAATGATAAGCTCTGGTTTGAAGTCCTGGTCCAGGACTTGATGGTCAATGAAGGTGCATTTATAATACGGCCAGACAGGTTGAGTATTTGGTCAATAACAGATGCTCGGAAGAGAAGAGACACCTGATCAGCCATAACATGTTGGGGCCTTGCTCATCACTATCCACACCTCCAAAATGAACTACACACAAGAAAGTGCATGTTGCCACAGCAACTCTGACTCCTTGCGTGAACTGTAATCCACCACTGCCAATTTGGAATACCTTGCACAGTTCAATTGCTGGGAGAAAGTAAAGGGGCAAAAGGACAAACCATTCCCACTTTCAGAGGGCATACTGCACCCGTTTATTGTGGCACATCAGCATCCTTCATAATGTCATCTATTACTGGCTAATGTAAAACCGAATAGCCTGAGACCCCGCTGTTGTGTGCCACGAATGCATTTGAAATGAGATCTGATATATGTAATGTGCAGAAAGAATTCAAGAGCACTTCAGTTTCACTGGGCCTTACAGAGTCTATAAATAAACTGCAGCCCAGTTTGCCTTGTACACAGTAACATGAAATGAGATGGCTGATAAAGATCTCATGATTTGTGTTTCAGGCATCTGTCGGGTGAGAATTGGAGTGCATTTCCTCCACCTTTAGGTTTTTTAATCCCTTCTGTTGATAGATCAGAGATACACCTCCTACCCATTGCAGAGAGGACACTGGCAACAGTGCTGGCACTGGGCCACAACTCATTGCATGAAAGCAAGAATGTTGTTTCATGGAATCCATACAACGTAGAAGCAGGCCATTCATCCCATCAAGTCCATACCAACCCTCTGAAGAGCATCCCTCCAGACTCTTTTTTTTTCAAATGTTTTTTCCCCCTCCCTAATCTATCCCTGTAATTCTGCACATCTTTGGACTGTGGGAGGAAACCAGTGCACCCGGAGGAAACCAATAGGGAGAATGTGCAAACAACGCACAAAAAGTCACCCGAGACTGGAAACAAACCTGGGTCCCTGGCGCTGTAAGACAGCACTGATAACCACTGAGCTCCCCTGCCACTTTAAGATCAATGATGTCTGTGCCAATCATAAGCCAAGCTCTGCCTTCAATATCATTGAGTTGATAGAAAGGTAAATATGTTCATCCAATGTGCTAGATAGTCTGTTTATCGAAAGATCAGCTGTGGCATGGAGAGCTGGAGAGATCCCCAATTCCATTCCTGCCCAGTGTTGAGTCAGCTGATGGATAGGCAGCACAAATTGTAGAGTGCCTAAGTGCCTTGTCCAAGAGTAAGGGGAAACCATTCAGCTGCTTCTGCGCTTGATCTTGATCCATCTTCTGACTATGTGCTTGCGAACATGTCTGGGCTTTTCAGTCTGTCAATGTAATCATTCATCATTTTTCAGTGATGGAATATGGTGACGAGTGCACCGTACCCAAAGCTAGGACACCATGCTTGTGCAACTGTCTGACTGCAATCTTTCATCCAGTCATTTAAATCAGTGGAAAATTGCTATCTTTAGTTAGAAGAAAGAAAAATCTGATAGCAACATTAGATCGAGAGAAATATTCTCTGAGACGTGGATAATACTTGAAAGATTGGTATGCTCAATAAATGCATGACAAATACTTGTGCTATTTATAAATCCCAGCTGGCATCTAAGATTACATTGCAGTTTCAGTTGTCAGTAACAACACTCAGCTTTCCCAAGTTACACACACTTTACACAGTTTGTTTGATTTCTATGTAAGACATTAAATTTTCCTTGCCGTTTGAGCATTCTGTCCATGTCTCTGCTACAGGTGCTGATATTCATCAGAGGGTATTGCCTCTTTTGTGAGGTCACTGCTACATTACCAGGATGCAATGTGTGTTTAATCACAGCTATGTTTAGTGAGCACACAAACAAAGTGTTGTCAAGTGGTGACTGTGTGAAATTTGAGAAAAAACCCTGAAACACAATTTATTACAGCTATTTCTCATATTACATGTGTTTTTTATAGACACTCCTGCAAATATAGATGATGCACCCTTCATAGCTTCAGGGCATCTCAAAGCTAGTGAAATAATTTAGAAGCCACCCAAAAAATCTTGTGATTCCTTCACATTGTCAGAGCACAACTTGTCAGATTGTTGCAATTTTATGTGTACAGCTCAAGAAGGGGAGTGCAGAGCGATGGGTTAATTGTTTTGTACTGTCCCAGCAAAGAGCTGGCACAACACAATGGGTTGAATGTCATTTTCAGCTGCAAACTCTGGTAGGAAGAAAGAAAGAAAGAAAGCAATAATTCTGGCATTTCCAGTGTGTGCATTTTGTTTTAATATGATCATTTTGTTTATCATATCTAGCCCATGGGTTGATGGATACAAATATGGACTACGAAAGACCAAACGTAGAAACCATCAAGTGTGTGGTCGTGGGCGACAACGCAGTAGGAAAGACCAGGCTAATCTGTGCAAGAGCATGTAATGCCACCCTGACACAATACCAACTATTGGCCACTCATGTACCAACAGTCTGGGCCATTGACCAGTACCGTGTGTGCCAAGAGGTAAGTAGAACATGCACTTCATTGTGGTGCAGTGCAACCCATTTTAGATCATTTGTGAAACCTTTTTTACTCAGAAGTTGATAGTGAGATCTCAAATATTGCAAAAGCAGGATCTTGTGCAGAAAAAATGTTGACTATTAACAGATGCTCAGGGATCAATACCATATCTTTCAATTCAGCACTTTACGACATTGTGAAATTAATATTGTGTTCAACAATTCCTGCTCCTAGGGAAAGCGGGTGGTGGCAATAAGTTTTGCCAGTTACAGCTCATTTAGCCCTTTTTTTTAATCTGCCCTTCCCCTTTTATGTTATCTTTGCGTGCCCAGTACATTTTCCAAATTCTTTTGTTTTCGCCCTTGTGCTGTGATCCTGTTGAATCTCTCCTGCCTTTCACACTATCAGTGTTTTTTTGATCTTTTGCTTCCTTTCTCACTTTTCCTGCATCTGTACTTGGTAAAAATCTGGTAAAGCTGTGAAATTTTCTACTTTTCGCACAAGGTCAATGATGGGAAATTATTTTGCGTAGATGCTGCCTAATTTGGTGACTATCAATATTTTCTGTATGTTATAAAACAGGCAATATATTTTAGTACACAGGCCTGATGGACTGAACAACCTTCATCCTGCCTCATTCTGTGATTGCTGATATTATAGGCATGAGATGCGAAATACAAATGCTTTGTTTACTCCAGATAGCCAGTGGGTGAAGGAGGAATGCAAAGCTAACCTTTATTTGGAATAGCCTTATTCACAAAGTGAAACATTATAAATACATATCTCTTGATTCCATTCCATTCTTGTCTCTTAATATGTCCTTCAGGGACCATCCAATCTTAACTGTCCATCTGTACGTTCTTAGTTTTAATTTAAACAATTCGCAAGCACAATCATCTATCAATAAGCAGGAACTAAAGACAGGGAATTTGGATAATTTTAACTTGTGCATTATATCACACCTTTGGAGCAGTTGAGACTTGAACCTAGACCTCCTGGGTTTGAGATAGGGAAACAACCATGCACTACAAAAGCCCCAGGAGATTTACAATTAAATGAACTTAGAATCAAAATGAGAGAACTTGACTGGCTGGATGCTGTGGGAAAGACTCAGAAGATCACAGTTTAACAATCCATGAAGTCTTTTGAAGTCAGAGGTGAAGAGAATTTCTTTACTCTGTGAAGGTCATTAATCTACAGAGTTATCTTGTCTTGAGAGCAGTGGAGGCTTGGTGAATGGATATTCTTTTAGTTGAGGCAGATGGATTCTTGACTAATGAGTAAGTCCAAGGTTATTGAATAGGCAGGGAAGAGACATTGAAGGTACAGTCAGATCAGTCATTGACTGAGTGAATGGTAAAAGAGGCTTGGGGGCCAAATGGCCCTGTTGGGCTCCTGATCTGTGTCTTCGTATGTATGCACTACAATAAGAACTGGAATTCATGCTTGCACTCACGGTATCTTGCCATTTCATTTGTCTTTGGAGTGTTGGTCATGCTGTTTCTATAAAGTATAAACAAAGAACTGCAGTTGCTGTAAATCTGAAACGCAAAGTGTGGAAGAAACTCAGCAGGTCTGACAGCATCTGTAGAGAGAGAAACAGATTCAACGTTTCGAGTCCAGTGTCCCTTTGTCAGAATGGTGTTAGAAACATTAACTCTGTTCCTCTTCACAGATGCTGCTACCAGACCAGTTGAGTTTCTCCAGCACTTTGTATTTTAGCATAAGGTAGTTTCTGCTTGTCCTGAGGGTCAGTCTGACTTTGTATGTATGTCGGTTAGGTAGGACCGAGTGGGACTCATTCAATGAAATTTGGGCCTTTACAGAGAGGCAACTGTTACTCAGATGCTTTGGCCCTCAGCTATACAATTTTCTCAATGTCCTCCTTCATGTCTCTCTCTCTCTCTCTCTCTCTCTCTCTCTCTCTCTCTCACTTTCCTGTTTTAGGGGGACACCTTAAATTTTGCATGTTTAACTCAGCTTTTGGTTAACTGATCTAAAATTTCCTTCGTGATTCAATATTATATTTGGTTTAATAATATTCTGTGAAGCATGCAGGGTATCCTATTACTTTAAAGATGCAATCTAAATTCAAGTTGTGAAGGGCAGGTCTGGTAGGTGAAAAGGATGCGAGATGATAGAAATTGAGGCTCTGGTCAAGAAAAAGAGAAGGAAGCATATATCAGGTATAGACCGCTGCAATCAAGTCAATCCCTGAAAGAGTTATAAGGGCAGTAGGTGTATGCTTAAGAGGGAAATCAGGAGAGTAAAAAGTGGATGTGAGATAGATTTGACAAATAGACTTCAGAAGAATCCAAAGAGATTCTACAAATACAATAAGGACGAAAGAGTAACCAGGGAGACAGTTGGGCTCCTGAAAGATCAACATGGCTGTCCAAATGTGGAACCACAGGAAATGGTTGAGATACTTAAAAACCTTTTGCATCAATATTTACTGTAGAGAAGGATATGGAAATGAGGGAACTTGGCGAAATAAATGGTCATGTCTTGAAAAGAGTTCATATTTTAGATGAGGAGGTGCTAGAGGCCTTAGAACACAATAAGGTAGATAATTCCCTGGGACCTGATCAGGTGCTTCCCAGAAATTTTTCAAGAAGAGATTTCTGGGCCCCTTACTGAGATATTTGGATCATCAACAGCCATGGGGGAGGTGCTGAGAGACTGAAGGTTTGCTAATGCGTTGTCATTATTTAAGAAACACTTTGAGGAAAAGCCAGGGAGCTCAAAACAGGTAAGCCTTCAGTCAGTGTTGGGTAACTTGTTAGAGCCGATTCTCAGTGACAGGACACAACGTGCATTTGGAAAAGCAAGGACCAATCAGGGATAGTAAGCGTGGCTTTGGAAATTATGGGAAATCATATTTCAGAAATTTGATTGAGTTTTTTGAAGAGGTGACAAAGAAGATTGAAGGCAGAGCTGTAGACCTTATCTCCATGGACTTCAGCAAAGCATTCGAGAAACTTCTGCATGGTAGACTGGTTAGTCAGGTGAGATCACATGAGATCCAGAGAGCGCTAGCCAATTCAGTACAAAATTGGCGAGAAGGTAGAAGAGGGTGATGGTACAGGATTGTTTTTTGGACTGGAGGCCTGTGACAAGTTGACAAGTAGTAGATTTATTTCTCCTTCATTTATGTAAGTATCTTGGATATGAATATGGAAGGTACGTTAGTAAGTTTGCATATGACACCCAAATTGGAGGTGCAATGGACAGTGTAGAACTTTATCTCAGAGTACATTGGTACGTTGATCAGAAGGGCTAATGGGCCAAGAAATGGTTGAATTTAAATGAATACAAGATGCTGCATTTTGATGAGGCAAACCAGGGCAGAACTTAGACAGTTAATGGTTGGGGAGTGTTGACGAATAAAGAGACCTTGGGGTGCAGGTGCATAGTTCCTTGGAAATGGAGTCACAGGTAGATAGGGTTCATTGGTCATAACATGAAGTCGAGGAGTTGGGATGTCATCATGTGGCTGGAGAGGACGGTAGTTAGGCCACTTTTGGAATATTGCATTCAGTTCTGATCTTACTGTTGTAGGAAAGATGTTGCTAAACTTGAAAGGGTCCAGAAAACATTTGAAAGGATGTTGCTGGGACTGGAGCGTTTGAGCTATAGAAAGAGGCTGAATAGGCTGGGGACTTTTTCCCTGGAGCATTGGAGACTGAGGGCTGATCTCTTAGAGGTTTATAAAATAATGACGGGAATGAATAGGGTGAATAGCCAAGGTCTTTTTTTTTCCAGGCTAGGAGAGTCCAAAACTGGAGGGTTTAAGGTGAGAGGGGCAAGATTTAAAAGGGATCGGAGGGGCAGAGGATGTTGGGTGTATGGATCAAGCTACCAGAGAAGATGATGGAGGTGGGTACAATGGAACATTTAAAAGGCATCTGGATGAGTATATGAATAAGAAGGGATTAGGGGGATATGGGCCAAATGCTGGCAAACAGGACTTAGTCAGATTGGGATGTCTAGTCGGCATGGACTGTTTCCATCATGTATAACTATATGCCTCGATAAGTTATTGTTGCACATGGTTATTTGTGCTTACATTTATTTGAGTGGAAAACAATAACACAGCACAACAAACACTTGAACTTCAAAACAAAGGCAGAAAATGCCACAAGTACTCAGGAGATCAGGCAGTATCTGTGGAGAGAGAAAGGGTTTACCCTTCAGTTTGATGAGTTTGAGTCCGATTTAATAAAGTATGTTTAGCAATGTGTGACCTCGATTCTCAATCCCTTGATTAGAGTTCTGGTATAGTCATTGCAAAGCTCCAGTACCCTCAATTTGATTTTGCGAAAGGCAGAGTAATTTACTTCGACTCATTATCATTCACATGGGGAGATTGGTGTTGAGCTTTACTTCTGAGTTCAAGAAATCTGAACAGCATTGAAAACCATGGAGCATAAAATGTTGTATCACTGGGAAAAGAAAGAGAATTGAAGTTGGCATTAATTACAGCTGAAGAGGGTAATGTCTTTCAAAATACATCAGTCAGTAGTGTTCTCACCTCTGTCAGAATGTTGTGGGTTCAACATTGAACCCATCGTGGGTTCAACTGCTCCAGAAACCTGGGCAAATCATTTAGCTAACTTCCTAATCAGTGATGCTATTACTCATGTCTGAGCAGGTTGGACTTTAACCTGGGCCTGTTGCCCAGAGGTAGGGACACTGCCACAACAGACATCTTGAGCACGTAATCTCTGCTGATTTACAGATGCATAGGCAGTACAACAGTGTCAAAGGTGCCATCTTTCATGTGGATTATGAAACAAAAGCCCTGTCTGCCCTCCCGGATGGACATGTTCAGCCCTGCAATCTTCATTCACTGAACAGCATGGAAAGTTTTGCCAATGTAATGTCTTGGCCAATATTTATTTCTCAGTACGGCTTTTACTGGTTTTGTCCATAATCTGCGTAACTATCATACAAGATATCATGTCATCTGTCAGATGACGTAATACTTGGAATGTATTCATAGGTCCAGAATGACATGGTCAGTAAGAGCTCTCTAGCAACAAAGGAAACAGAACATCAGTCAATGTGGCAGGTTATCTGTTTATCATTACATTGTTTTTGATGGGAATTTGCTGTTCTCAGGTGGAGTACTGCTTTTCCTGTATGACAACAGTGAGTACACTTCAGTACATTGCACCACAATGAATTGTTTGCTCTATGTCCATCATTTCTCTTAAGTGGAAAGATGATGACAAATACACTTAAATAAAACATGTTTAACTGTGAAACCGTCCAGGATGTCCCAAGATCATCAAAGTTACTTTTTAATGCGGATAGTTTTATCAGGAGCATCCAGTTTAACCTATTAAAAACATGTAAACATTGGTTGATAGCTAACAAGTTTTTGAAGATGTAAGTTTTAATTTGTAAATAAATATAGGTATGTTGAGTTGCAAACCCAAGAGGACATTACTGGTGTTAGTTACATAATCCCAATTTTGTTTCTGTAAAGGCATGGTGTTTTACCTGTTCAATAATGTGACAGCACTGGCAAATCAGTGTTAATTGATCATCCCCTATTCTACTGAGATCATTAAAAGTCAAAACGTGTTTTGTTTCCTGGCATCAGTCCTTGACATACCTTTTTAACAGTTTGAAGCTATATTCCCCTGCTGTACAATTTCAGTATAACTTACATTCATGTTCCAGTTGCATCCTTCTCCATATTTGTAACTGTTCCACACGATTATGAGATTACCAATAACACTGTTAGATCACTGACATTTTTCCAATCAGACTTTGAGTCCACTGGTAGATTCAGGTACAACTTTGTTACAGCTTCAGATTTTTTTTGCAGTAAGGCATGCAAAGACTTCAGATTGTGTACAGTTAAAACTTAAGAGTGCCCACATCCCTCTTGATATTATTGGTCTGTGGCATTGAGATGTCCCTCTGTAATTCGCTGTCTCATACAACATATGAAAGAGATGGACAGGCTGGTGGTCCATTCATGGTCATGATATTTTCAGTAACTTCAATGATAAGGCGGGGGGCGGAAAGGGGGCTGAACCTGGTTTGAATCTTTTCTTTTGCTGAATATTTTGCATATATGCGGATCTATAACTACCTCAGAATCTGTATCTATGATTATCTGAAGAGTCTGTACTGAAACCGACTCTTAATATTGCAACAGATTGATTAAATAATTCAAGAGGAACAACTATTTATGTAAGCTGCATGCTCTATCTAAGCTGGTGACCTTGATTGAACAGTTTTGCTCTGTTCGACTTGCTGAGACCACATTTTCCGAAGGCTGTCTGCCTACTGTCAGCCATGTTCTGCTGCATTCTGTCAGCCTTTGTCTAATCAGTTATGGGCAACCCCATTGGCTATTTTGTGCCACTTGGTCATGGGCAGCACTAACAAGCACCAATCCGAAATTACACCTCAGCCTTCCACCATCAGACGCCAACCTTTTAGTTCTTCTTTACACTGTTGCCAGTGCTTGAATGTCTCCCTTGTATCTTCACACCAAAAGGTGAAGGAGAATTCAAGATGCTGTCCTGTTATTATGCACCTCAGAGACAGTTTGTTCTCTCCCACACTCTGGTATTTTGGCAGTGCAGTTAAGTATTTTGGCAACATAGTTCGATATGAGTGTAACTGAACATTGGGTGGGCACGCTATCTGCCAAATCAACTAAAGCACGTGACTCTAATACATTTGGGTGTCAACTCCGACAACATTCTTCATGGAAGAAATGTCTGGTTTATGTTCTGTTCCTTGGCACTGGTCATTATGGGGCAGGGACTGAGGGTGTCACTTTTCAGGCAAGGGATTTGAAATGCATAAAATCACCTCCTCAGTTTGTTTTTTGTTTGAAAGGTTCTGGAACGTTCACGTGATGTGGTTGATGATGTCAGTGTTTCACTGCGGCTCTGGGATACATTTGGTGATCATCACAAGGATAGGCGCTTTGCCTATGGCAGGTACAGCAATGCAAAAGGTGAAGATGTTATTCTTGGATTTGTTTGAGTGGGAAACTCCAGATTTCCAGTTGAAGCATTTAGTCATGGAGGAAAGAAATACTGAAGCAACCAATGGCATGAAAACTCCATTCTCTTCAGAATATTCTGCTTTCCATAAGCTACATTCCACCACAATTCAAATGCGAAAAAAGACTTTTTTCACCTTTGTAAATGCATGCCTTACAATGTCCTGCAGGGTTTATTTTCAGAGTGAACCATCATGAAATGAAAATTAGCATTTGATGCCAAACTGTAATCCTTTTGATAAACTCAGTATTTCATGAACAAATCTGAAATGAGAGAAATGTTGTGAATCTGGGGAATTGCAGCCCTCAGCCAATGAAGTATTCTCTCGGAATGATGCAGCATCTCTGCTGCGTCATTCAACTGCACTGTGAACCTTTCACTCTGGAGACATGCTCTGCATCATTTTGAAAACCTGGCCAATGAAGGAGCCTGAGATCAAACTTCCACTGGTGCCAATCGAGGAGAGTTTCATCTGCAACTATTTTATTCCATGTATTTGATTTTCAAGTCTTCATTGATAAGTGCAGCTAATTTGCAATGACTTAATCCGCATGCAATCGGTGTTCACCTCAATAATAGACATAGTCAGATATTGCAGCGCTTCGTTCCTATAAATGTCAGTGAAGAACAGTTATTTTTAAGCAAATTATGGCTGCATTTAAGGGGAGGCTGGATAAATGTATCTGGGGGAGAAGGCCAGAATAATGTTGTTGGTAAAATCAATGACTGCAGATGCTGGAAACCAGATTTTGGATTAGTGGTGCTGGAAAAGCACAGCAGTTCAGGCAGGATTGAAGAAGTTTTCCTCCTCTCTCTACAAGAATCTCAGGGAGTCCCTCTCCCACTGCAACTCCCAGGTCATTTCCTCTGCCCTGAACCTCTATTCTATGCTACTTTCTCCCCACCTTCCTCTCATTTATCTCTCCACCCTTCAGGCACTCTGCCTGTATTCCTGATGAAGGGCTTTTGCCCGAAACGTCGATTTTCCTGCTCCTCGGATGCTGCCTGAACTGCTGTGCTTTTCCAGCACCACTGATCCAGAATAATGTTGTGACAGGCTAAGATTAAATAGGGCAAGTCCATTGGAAACATAAAACACCAGCATGCATCAGACAGGCTGAATGGTCTGTTGCTGTGTGATGCATGCTATGAAATAAAATGCAATCGCTAAGGTTTCTGATACATCCATTGGCGACACAAGCATTATGTCACTGTGTGGTCTCTAGCTCTTTTGGAATTGTAATGGGTAAATTTGTTCTCTCTCTCTCTTGCTCAGATCTGATGTGGTTGTGCTTTGTTTCTCCATTGCAAACCCCAACTCACTGCATCACGTAAAGACCATGTGGTACCAGGAGATTAAACACTTCTGTCCACGTGCCCCTGTCATTTTGGTAGGCTGCCAGTTGGACTTGCGGTACACGGACCTGGAAGCTGTTAATCGTGCACGGAGGCCTCTTGCAAGGTACAGTCCTTAATGCCTATGTTCACGTCAAGTGAGGAAATGTAATTTGTACTCATATTTTAGTATCTGGTCAAATTACAACCAACAGTCAGAGTTTTCCCCCGAAAGTCCAATTGACTTTATCTAAAGAATTGATGAGCAGATAGTCTTTGTGAAATGTGAGTCTGCAAACTTTGGTCAGGATAGCCAGTCCAGTAATCCTCTGTCAGGTGAAGTATGGGAAGGAATCCATACCCAAGTTGGGTGGAGGTAGAATTGGGCCAGGTTTTGTGCCCTTCGTTCCCCCACAAGAATTGACTGACTGAACCTGGATCACAAGTAGAAATGTTTACCTGAATGAGGTACCATGAGGTAATTCATGCCAGTGCAAAGCAACCTCATTGTGAGTCATTCAGGAGAAACCCATGAAGAGAAAATTTGGGAATGCATCATGGATGTGATTGGCCAGCCTGACTCATTTATGATGTTTTGGTTTGGAAAATTAAAACAAAGAAAAATCAAATCTCCAGTACCCTTCAACATGTCTCCTCATCTTGCTGGCCATCCCACCCTTACCCTTCAGCAGAGTAGCAATTCTGTACTGTTGACTCCCAAATCAACTGCTGCACTGTCTATCAAGCCTCGTTCATTGAAAAGCCTTGGTTTAATGTTTGTTTCAGGCGAGATTAAGAATTACCTGGATGAAAATGATACTCGTGAGTATTGAATGTTTTTAACTGCTGCACAAGTTATTTAAAGGTTTTCTCAATGCTCTAACCATGCAAAGCCTGTTATTTCCCATGCAAAGCTGGCAATACTTCATTTACATCCGTAGCAGTGGATTTTGGGCAGTAACTTATTAATACACTGTCATATGTGCCAGAGAATATTCAGTTTCATTTGAAGGTCGCGAAATTGAATATCATTGGGATGAAGCATATGGGGATGAGGTGGGATATTCACGATAGGGAATCACCTTAGATACAGTCAGTTTGTACCACCACCTGATCTTGCCCCATGGACTTCTTCATGATCAGCTTCAATCTCCCATTATGAATATAAGCATCTACAACATAGGAACTGGAGTAGGCCATTCAGCCCCTCAAACCTGTTCTACCATTCAATCAGGTCATTGCTGATCTGTGGCTTAATCCATCCACTCCCTTTGGCCCATATCCCTTCACACTTGCTCAATAGAAATGTATCTGTTTAAAACGAAAAACTGATCCAGAATCCACTGCTGTTTGTGGAAGAGAGTTCCAAACCTCTATCACCCTTTGTGTGTGGAAGTGCTTCCAAACATGTCCCCTGGATAGTCTGGACCTAATTCTCAGACTGCGTCCCAAGTTCTCGAAGTCCCAACCATCGGAAATCGTTTATCTTTATCTTCCCCTGTCTTTTGCTGTTAATGTCTTGAAGACTTTGATCAGATCACCCTTTAATCTTGTAAATTCAAGAAAAAACAGGAAATTACGTGGATCTTTTTTTCTTTATGCTCCCTTTACATGGAAAACCTTTCAGTTGTTAGATTCTCCAACCACCACCCCAGTGAAGAACTGGCTGAGCAAATTGGAATGACTCGTGGCTTAGAGACTTAGAATTTGTCTTTGGGATGTGGTATACTCTAATTTCTTGAACTATAGGACTGCATAATTCACTTTTTTGCTCAATGACTGCAGCTGTGTTGTGTTTCTTTTTAACTTTACACTTTGTTCCTTTCAAAGTGCATCTGAGATGTTTCAGTTACTGGATCTCAGATGTATTTTGCTTGTGCTGCAGATCTATCCCACTCTGTCCGAGTATCATGAACGACAATACAGATTAACCGAGGCACCTGCATGGTTACAATATTGATTTGTACTTCATATTTAGAAAATCTGGATTTAAGTAATATTTTATACACAGTCATAATTCTCAAACATGGCGATTTGATGCTTCCAACAAGTTTTACATTTTCGGCCTTTCAAGCAGTGAGAGAAAATGAGAAGACGTAAGTGGTAGTTTTGAGTTAATTTTGTTGAGCTCACATTATGGCTTTATTCATTCACAGGCCAATACGACACAATGAGATTTTGCCTCCAGAAAAAGGTCGTGAGGTCGCCAAAGAATTGGGAATCCCCTATTATGAAACCAGCGTGGTGGCCCAATTTGGCATTAAAGATGTCTTCGATAATGCCATCAGAGCTGCCTTAATTTCCAGGCGGCACCTCCAGTTCTGGAAGTCACATCTGAGGAATGTTCAAAAGCCTTTACTCCAGGCCCCATTTCTGCCTCCCAAGCCACCTCCCCCCATCATCACTGTCCCAGATCCCCCCAAGACCAATGAAGAGCATCCCGCCCACTTATTGGCCAATCCTCTTTGTGCAGATGTCATCCTGGTGCTTCAAGACAAGGTTAAAATCTACGCCCACAAGATTTATCTGTCTACCTCCTCCTCTAAATTTTATGACTTGTTTCTAATGGACCTCAATGAAGAGCCAGAGTCTGGCAGTGAAAGAGCAGTGAGCCACAATGACAGGCAGGGCAGGGAACACTTAATGAGAGCTGCTAGTTTTGATGTCAGTGAAAGTACAGATGAAGTTCCAACCACCCAACCATTATCCAATCTTCGAGCCTCTACCAGTGATGGTATCTTGAAACTGAATGCCTGTGATCACAGTGCAAGAGCAAAAGCATGGCTCAAAAGAAGAAAGATATTATCGACGTGGAGCAAAGCTTTTATCAGCATCCAGGAAGAGATGGCTGAAGATCCCATCACGCTGAACAATCGGCTGATGACTGTTGTCAGGATGGACTACTCTGTTCACCCTGATGCGTTCAGTGCTGTCATGCATTACTTGTACACTGGCCAGCTGGATGAGAATGAGAAGGAGCTGATGCAGATAGCCCACATTGCAGAGCTGCTGGAGGTTTTTGACCTGCGTATGATGGTCGCCAATATTTTAAACAATGAGGCCTTCATGAACCAAGAGATTACCAAAGCATTCCACGTGAGGAGGGCAAACCGTGTCAAAGAATGCCTTGCCAAGGGGACCTTCTCAGGTAAACCTGTTTGGTGTGCTTTCAATGTGTGTTTCAAAATACAGCAAAAAAACCCTGTAAATCTGAAAATGTAAACTCCAGTCTGCCCAGACCAGTCATCTCGTAGCTTCCTTGGTTTTGTGTTGTTTCTGTCCCCAGTTCAACAGTGTTTAGCCAGTCAATATATTTGAAATGGCAATTTAATCAGAGGACCTGAGGCAGTGCATGGATGAACATTGATCAGAAACAATGATTTATAATCATAACCCTAACTTCAGTTCCATATCTTAGCAAAATAACACTGTTTCTTTTGTTTTATACCTTCGGGACAAATATTAGACTAGATTACATTACAGTGTGGAAACAGGCCCTTCGGCCCAACAAGTCCACACAGACCCGCCGAAGCGCAACCCACCCATGCCCCTACATTTACCCCTTACCTAACACTACGGGCAATTTAGCATGGCCAATTCACCTAACCTGCACATCTTTGGACTGTGGGAGGAAACCGGAGCACCCGGAAGAAACCCACGCAGATACGGGGAGAACGTGCAAACTCCACACAGTCAGTCGCCTGAGGCGGGAATTGAACCTGGGGCTCAGGCGCTGTGAGGCAGCAGTGCTAACCACCGTGCCACCCACATTGCCGCCCACATTCAGGCTGTTAAGTCCTCTGCCTACAAGGTTTCTGAGGCAGAGGCTTGAGAGTTTTTGACTTAGAAAACTTGCTTTCCATTTCTTCAGCATTATTCCTCACGGCGCCAGGGACCACTGTCTGTTTGGAGTTTGCACATTCTCCTTAAGTCAGTGTGGGTTTCCTCTGTATGCTCTGGTTTCCTCCCAAAGTCCAAAGATGTGCACCTTAGTTGGATTGGCCATGCTAAATTGTCCATTGTGCAGAGATGTGCAGGCTATATGGGTTAGCCATGGGAAATGGAGGGTAATAGGAAAGGGGTGGGGGTAGGTGTAAGTGGGATGCTGTTCAGAGAATCAGTGTAAACTTGATAGACTGAATGGCCTGCTTCCACACTGTAAGGATTCTGTGATTGATGAGCTGACAGATGCTCACAGCATTGAGTGTGTTGAAGATATGCATTGTTGAAACTTTATTGCTGGAACAGCACAGCAGGTCAGGCAGCATCCAGGGAACAGGACATTCGACGTTTCGGGCACAGGCCCTTCTTCAGGAATCTTCTTCAGGCCATTCAGTATTCTGTATGTTACAATTAGATTCCCCCTCATCCTTCTGAACTGAGTATAGATGCAAAGTCTCCAAAGTTCTTCATATTCCAGCTTTTCATTCTTGGGACCATTCTCATGAACCTTCTCTGAACATGCTCCAAGATTAGTACATCCTTCCTGAGATATGGGGCGCAAAACCGCATACAATACTCCTGAAGAAGGGCCTGTGCCCGAAACGTCGAATCTCCTGTTCCCTGGATGCTGCCTGACCTGCTGTGCTGTTCCAGCAATAAAGTTTCAACTTTGATCTCCAGCATCTGCAGACCTCACTTTCTCCTCGAAGATATGCATTGCTCCAGTGTTCTATTTTGATTATGTTTTTATGGAATGATGCCAGTTTAATGGGAAGGTGTTTCTCTGTACAGAGGTGTGTGTACTTGGCTGATGCTGCACTGAACATAAAGCAGGGATGTACCTCTAAGGTTCTGGAAGGCTCTGGTCAGACCACATTTGGAGTATTGTATGCGGTTTTGCGCCCCATATCTCAGGAAGGATGTACTAATCTTGGAGCATGTTCAGAGAAGGTTCATGAGAATGGTCCCAAGAATGAAAAGCTGGAATATGAAGAACTTTGGAGACTTTGCATCTATACTCAGTTCAGAAGGATGAGGGGGAATCTAATTGTAACATACAGAATACTGAATGGCCTAGACAGAGTAGATTTTGGGAAGATGTTTCCATTGGGAGGAAAGACAAGGACCTGAGGGCACAGACTGAGAGGAAAGGGAAGACTTTCGGAACAGCGATAAGGAGAAACCTCTTCAGCCAGAGAGTGGGGAATCTATGGTATTCACTGCCACAGAAGGCTGTGGAGGTCGGGTCATTGAGTATATTTAAGACTGAGATAGATAGGTTCTTGAGTATCAAGGGGATCAAGTGTTATGGGGAAAAAGCGGGAGAATGGGGTTGAGAAACTTATCAGCCATGATTGAATGGTGGAGCAGAGTCAATGGGCTGAATGGCCTCAATTCTGCTCCTGTGTCTTATGCTCTGACAAATCTGAGAATGCTGATCTCGTGAATCTGGATGCTCACTTTGGACGCGGTTGGGGGCTTTGGTGGGGCAGTCATTGATCAAAACAATCCGACAATTGGGGGCCTGAAAGAGGCCTGGTTCCACTGCTTATAGATGGAGGAGTGTGTGTTGTACCTCACACTGCAAAGCAATTTCTTTGTGGCCTGTAACATTTTAATCACATTCCTGAAGAAGGGTTTTTGCCTGGAATGTCAACTGTCCTGCTCCTTGGATGCCGCCTTACCTACTGTTCTTTTCCAGCACCACACTTTTTGACCGTAACATTTTAATGTTCATAATGGGCTCATCATGACGAACTGCAGCTGCCCAACATAGCGACTGCCTCTCAAGCAGGATGCCTAGGTCGCTGTGTCCGTGAAAAATTGTTTCTTCCCAATAATATAAGCTGAGTGCAGAACGCAACATAGCAGAACTGTGCAGGTTCAAAGCCCAGAGTACATCATGATGTTGAATACACTGATTGAGCTAAGATTGATGACTGTTTGGTTTCAGTGGTGTAAATCTGGCCACTGTTTATCTCAGCAGGATTTTTTTTTGCAATGAAGGCTGTTCAGCTGCTTTGATTGTCACCCTGCAAAACATCAGCCTCGCCAACTCCTTATTGCATTGTCAGATAGGGTTAGGGGTAATAAAATTAATGCAAAGTTGCCATGTCAATCTTGTGTCTTCCTTTTAACTTCTTGTTGATGATGAGCCTCGATGCCAGGATAAAACTAAAATTGCCCTTCACAATCTTGAGGAAAGCACAGCAGGTCAGGCATCATCACAATCTTGAGCCTGTTCCCTTTAATCACCTTTTGAAAGAAGCTGACAATGTTATCCTGACTTCACTTACTATAGTTACAAATCACACAGCACCAGGTTATAGTCCAACAGGTTTAATTGGAAGCACACTAGCTTTCGGAGCGACGCTCCTTCGTCAGGTGATTGTGGAGGGCTCGATTGTAACACAGAATTTATCGCACAATTCTGTGTTACGATCGAGCCCTCCACAATCACCTGATGAAGGAGCGTCGCTCCGAAAGCTAGTGTGCTTCCAATTAAACCTGTTGGACTATAACCTGGTGTTGTGTGATTTTTAACTATAATCTAACAGGTATTGTAGACCTCAGCCCTAAGTCCCTGTGTCTCTTCCTGAGGTGGAAGGCAAACTTGGCAATGTGTTTCTTCCTGTTAGCCTTGCATCACTGCAAATGAACCTTGATTCCTAACTCCTAGTGTGAGTAGTCAGCTTGGATGTTGGATATGACTGTGATGCAAACCTCCAAATAAAATTGTGTTTAGTAATTAGAGTCCAAGAATACGTGACAAGAATGAACCTTGACAGTTGATGCCTTGTGCATGACGTTTACAATATGATTTTGGAGACAGGTAGTGCTGGATTAAAGTCTATTCTTGGTTGTGAAATGAGAATGAGACATGCAAATTGAGATGCAGATAAGTGATGATATAAAACAGTTGCAGAACAGCCTCAAGGAGATGAAATGTCTTCTTGCATACTTCAAGGCCAATCACAGATTTGTCTTTTCACCTTTGCACTTTAAGTATGGATTCAATCCAGACTGGTGAGCCAATTTTACTTTTTAAAAAAAAAAAAGGATATTTGGCACAGACATAAAATTAAAAATACGAGCACAGGAATTGGTTTATTGTGTTTTGAGCAAAGAGTAAAGTTGGGATGATTACTCAGACTCATCTGAACGTCAAGTAACATAGTAACTCTGACTGTAACTGTAAGAGACATTCTGAAATCCAATTGCCAACTCAGCAGAAACACCTTAACCCAGAGAGTAGAGGGAACAAGGAGTGGATGAGGAATGAACAGGAGGCTAGATAATCACATGCTGGAGAATGGAATAGAAGGATACGTTGACAGAGTGAGTTGAAAAGGAATGACAGGAGGCTCGTGTGGATTGTAAAAACCAGTTGGGTTGTATGGCCTGTTTCTTTACATTACATTGGACGGGTATATTGGGTGTTTGAGAATTTCAGTTTTGGGGTGTCCAAAAAGCTTTATTCTAAACCACTTAGATTCTTCAAGTTGAGAAGCACCAACACTCGACTCCCCTATCAGAAATTCACCTGTTGTTCTAATTAAAGAAAGTTGCTACTAAGTTCAATGATCACGGGAAGAAGATGTAACTGGAAAGCATTTTATTGAATTGATATGAGAGCAGCTGAAGTACTCAGTGGCTTTTCACAGAGGAACATGTGTTTCACTTCAATGATTGAGAATTAACCAGAATGTACAGATAACCTGTTAACATTGCCTGTTGACACGTTTGTGCAAGTAACAGATGGCAGACGTGAATGGAACATAATTAAATCCACAATGGCTTCTTTTCATATATTTCCTTGGGTTGGGATGTTTGGTCCTTTTCCCGAAGTTTCACACACTGGATGCAATTCACACACACCGACTGCTGCAAACAGTTAAAAGTTTAATAAAGCTTGTACAAGCTAGGTGACACCTCTGATACTCTTCGCAGGCATGCAAAGTTGAGTCAGAAGAGAGACCCCGAATAAAGTAAACAATCCCCTTTATATAGGTCAGTTGGCAATGCTTCCAGATAGTCTGGCCACTCCCCCACAGTCACATGCCATTCAAGACAACCCCCAGCCTCCCAGTCATATGTTACCCCAGGTGCAATGGTCAGATGAGATCATCCTCTGAGTTAATGCAAATGCTAATGTCCTCATCCTGTGGAATCGTTTTGCAGACTATTTTCTGACTTGGTGATTTCCCAAGACAATGTCGGTGTGATGTGTCCTAGCTTCGGGTGGCCCTGCAAATGAGTTCTGGCTCCTGCTGCTTCCTCACATGATGTTGGTGTGGTGGGCTGCAGTGATGATCATGCAAGTGAACCTGATTGGCTGGGGATGGCTATGAAAGTATGGAATAGATTAAATAATAGTTTAATTTGATTAAGGTAGGGGGGAGTAGTAGCAAATGACTGTCTAATTGGAGTGGGAATCATTCGCATTCCTGTCTGTCTGTCATCCCCAGCCACTTCCAGAATGTTCACTCAGTGTAGTTTAATCCTTTAATATTACCTTAATGTCCAGAGGTATATTTCCATTTAATCTTTTAAAATTGCAGGGAAACAGTCTGCTCGGTCAACAGAAATGATCACAGTTCCCAGTTTAGAAAGTTGCATATTTTAGTCCAACACTTTCTTAACAATGCACTTTGAGGTTGCTCATAATTTTCAGGTGTGAATCCTCACTTCTCAGCCGAATTGAAACGTTCGGATGCTCAATCCAGCTCTATTGCTTTTCTCCATTTTCTCTCCCTGGAAGATTGACTGACTGTGCTTCGAAATTGTGCTGAAGGTATATCCGGGAAATTATTTGCATTCCTCTGACAATTTAATTTTGTACACATGAAAGGGATTTGTCACAGAGCTGGCTCTGTTCTTTTGTCTGTCATGAAAGGATTATGTGTAGGCAAAAGTTCACGGAGTTCTCATCACAATCAAGAAACCGAGTTTGGAAGAAAGGTTTCCATACTGTTCCTTTAAAATATTCAGAAATAAAACTTTTAGGTAATAGTGACTGACAGCTCATTGGGTGCAACCTAGGTGTTGTTTATCTAGTTCCACATTCAGCTGCCAGTCCTATTTGAAACTTGGGTGCCTTGACTGAGCTTGAGTCAGTGAGCAGAGCTTCAAAACCTATGGGTTTCATTAACCAGAGCCATGCAATGAGTAAAGGAGCTGCTCTCTTGTCAGCCTTGGTAATTCCACACACTCCCAGCATTTCAATCGGATGTACTGATTCCTTCTCCAGCATTATGTTCTTGCCAAAGTGAATAAGTTAAAGCAATTTTACAAGAGACATCTTTTTTTTTCCACCGGACAAGTGCGGTGTCAGGATCCAGTGAGGGTACAACAAAGATATTAAGAGTCTTAGCAGACATCAATTAGATGGTCAGACGAGATAAGACAAGATTTTTCTCTTGGGAGTGAGGAAATTAATTGGCTGAATCTTTGGTTATTTTTGGCTGAGTCCAATTTGTGTTGAATTTCTCGCGAGGATTCTGCCAGGATGTTGGGCAGATAAATTTCTGTTGGTCAAATCAGGCAAATGACGTTGCACTGTTTGGTTTTTAATCAGAAAGAGATTAAGGGGACAGGCAGTCACTTTGGCATTGCTATGGCGACAGCTTGACCAATTGAAATTTGCCAGCTGACACTGACAGTTAAGATTGACAGTTTACTGTTGTACTAATCAATCAGCAGCCTCTTCTCACGCTGCACAAATTGGTGTCCCTTTTTCTCAAGTCTTCGGTCGGTTGAGTGCAAGGTGAAAAGCTTTGACTTCGTGATTGCCTGTGACAGTACACAACTTAAACACTATCAAGCAATTTCTTTGCCAAAGTGCTTCTGCTGAATCAGTTGTGAAAGCAGATTCACAATATCTTTGTACTTTGGCCTATTTCTCCAGAGTCTTTAAGTGTGTTTAAGTGAACAGGAGTACAAGCCAAAGCATCTCGCGTTCTGTCCTGGAGCTATCAGATATTAATTAATGATTCTATTGCCTTGATCTTGACAATTTCCTCTGGTGTTGTTGCCAGGAAATGCAGACAGGAACACATCAGCTTAAAATAAGAACAAGTCAGGCCTAGTGAAAGCATGCTTCATGAAAGTCTTCAACTTTTCTACTCACAAAAACATGTTGGGGGTGGGAATGGATTGTGAATTTCAAAGCTCACTGATAAATTGTTTGCTAGAGAAAGGTTTTGAGGTCCGTGAAACCAAGGCAGGTCTATAAAGGTACAAAACAAATGACTGAATAAAACAAAAAGTGATTCTCATTCAGAGTCGACAAAGACTTGACTGGCCAAATGCTCTCCTTCTGTGCTGTTAAAATTATGTCATTCTGACAGATTGAGAGAGTAGATGACCTAATTAAATCCCAATATTCCAAAATTAAGAATTTCTAAATTCTGCAGTTCAAGCTACCCGAGTAAAAAATGATGTCTGTGTTCTTGATTGTATCAAGGGTTGCTTTGGAGATCAGAAATATTACTTTAAGGATGTCAGGAGATGAAAAACTGGCTCAAAGGTAGCAGTGTGACAGCTCTTACCTGAATTTAGGAGGGATATAAAGAAACAGAGTCCCTCATGATGTGGAAAGGGCTGGGTATTCATTACTGTCTTGAAGAACATAGAGAAGCTCAATCTGGAAGATTCAACAGGGCACTGCCCCGGAAACATGCACAAAAAATAGAAACAAAAGCCACGCAGCGATCAGGACAAGTTTTATGTCTTGGCTCGCATTGAATAGGTGAAAGGATTAGTAGGTGATTTCATTTAGGATTACTGATCTGGGAATGTGTGTTCAAATTTGATTATATTGACATTTGAACCTAAGTCAATCTGGAATTAAAAGCTAGTCTCACGGCAACTGCATATCAATCGTCGTCTTAAAATGGGGTCACAGACAAATGTTGGTCATTCTATTTGTGAGCTTCTTGCAGAGATGGAGCAAGTTCATTGTTCATGATTGGATGCTGAGCACCAAGCTTAATTGTATATCTTCCATTCAGAAACACTTTATCCAGTAATCCTTTGGTTGGGCAGCAGCCAATTGCTGTCATGATTTCTGACAGTCCTTAGTTTGGTTGGATCACTCGTCATGTTCGAAGTTTCTGATGGCTTGTGTAACATATCCCACTGTGGTAAATTTCTCACCAGTCATTAGCAGCATCATGCTGTGCATTGTTCTGCAAGTTGGTGTCTTATTGCCTGAGGAATGAGGATCTCTGTCAATATTGCAGCACTTGTTTCGCTAACTCCCGTTCAGAAAGATATCTCCATGGCAACAACTTAAAGAAGAAAGATGTAAAGACACTGGGGAGAGTAAAAGATTTACAAGATTGATTCTGGGGTGAGAAATTGCAGTTATGAAGATAGATGGAAAAAGTTGGGGCTGCTTTCCTTGGCGAAGGTGGAGAGGGGGTTAGATAGAAGTAATTCAAATCATTCCAAATCAATATTAACGTTAAATCTGTCCAGCTGATGAAACAGATGCTTCATGTTCTCTGAATTTGTTACAATTTGTGCAACTTTCAGAGACACAGATCATGTTGAAATTAGCCTTGTCTATTGTTCTTGTTTGCTGGCAGATGTGGTTTTTAAGCTGGATGATGGGACAATCTGTGCACACAAGCCCCTGCTGATTTCTAGCTGCGATTGGATGGCTGCAATGTTCGGAGGTCCGTTCATGGAAAGCTCAACTAAGGAGGTAAGGAGACATCTGATGCTGTTTGTTGACATAATTTCGCATATTCAGGAATTGCTGATGCATCATGAAAGGGATTGATCGTGAAGCAAGATGTTTGCTACGTATAGACACCCAAATCAAAGGCGCTCAAATACAGCATCAAAGACATTTACTTCAACTGCAGCTCATACTGAAAAACAGCTAGAGCCTGAGTTTAGTAACTTCCCGGAAAATTCAGCATGACATGGCATGGTGCATCAATCATTGTTGAAAGCAAATGTCATAGAAAATGTAAGTGCTAGCACTGCATTGAATTCTGCAGTGCAGCTGCAGTGTTAGGTCAGTAAATCTGGCAGTATGAAATGTCGAGGTTGCATTCAAATTGCAGTGCTCAGCGTTGGCCATGTGCAACAGGCAGAAATGTCATTTGGTCACAATTTTGTGTTCATGTTAAAGGGACATGTCTTGCATCCCACACAGGGTCTCCAATAGAGTAGTTTGTTTCATCGAGAAACTGAAAATATACAAGAGAAATTTGGATGTATCACACCATTGCCAACGCTGATCAAATTTTGTTTCCTGTGCTGTGGCTCACAGAGTGCCTTCTTGTCTGAAGGTATAAAGAACTGTTTGACACTGGAAAATAATTGATTCACCAATTCTGTTACCGTTTGGTTCAGAAACATCTCTCTCATGTAACATTGAAAGAAACCTGCCCATCTACAATGGAAGAGACCGCTGATCTCCCTGATCCTTCCTTGACTTTGGGTTTCCATATGCCATCTCCAGTCCTCACTCTTAGCTCACTCAATGCTCCTCCACTCAAAACTTCCTATCTTTTTTTTGTCTAACCTGTAAACCAGCTAAAACGCATGCTCTCCTACCTTCCAGGTTTTATGCTGTTGAGATTAGGACTGACCGATTCTGAATCAAAATCTCAAAATTATGGCAATCCTTTCAACTAACCAATTGTACCACAGTGTTTAAACCAAAGCTTGCTATCTCAGTTATCCTCCCCTTCTTTCAACCTCAGTGCTGTTCTGAGCTTTAGCCCTTTCGCTACATTTCCTCAGTGACGACAGCCTGACCCTTTCCCATCAGCTTAGCAACATTTGTAGTGTAAGTGTATGGAGGAGGAGGAGGCTCAACACGTATCTCCATCCTCAATGATGGAAGAGCTCAGCAGCTCAGTACAAAAGATAAGGCTGACCTTCAGCCAGAAGTTGCAAGTGGATGATTCACCTCGGCCTCCTCCAGTAGTCGCCAGTATTACAGATAGCAGTCTTCAGCCAATTCAACTCACTCCACATGCTATCAAGAAACAGTTGGAGACACTGAATACTGCAAAGGTTACAGGCTCTGACAACATTCTTCCAATTGTCCTAAAGAATTATGCTCCTGAACTTGCTGCTCCCCTG
>NC_057751.1:4134166-4162594 GCF_004010195.1 Chiloscyllium plagiosum
CCAATTTGAAGTCCCTTTCCAGGACTTGTTAGCTGTGGAAGAACCCAGCCAAACTTACAAGCAAGATAGTGTGCATTGGTACAGGTCCCCAGCCTGAAGAAATAGCCAGTGTTAATAACAGGAAAGACCATTTGCAAGATCAAAAACAAACTGTGGATGTGAAGGAGTCTAAACCAGCATTTTGACAAGCTCATCTAAGGTAAATGCCAAAACAGGATAGAAGGCTAGATTCTATCCATTTCTCTGCTTTCCTGCATCACCCCCCCCCATCTCGAGATAAGTGAAGTATTGCAAATGAGAGTTCTTAGGAAGTGTAAATGTGTCAAGGACAGGCACATTTACCAATATGAAGCATTTCAAGATTGATCGATCAGGACTCGAATCTGTCACAATGGCTGCATTGATTGTGGTCTGAACTCCAGACTCCTGCTGAACCCCCAAGAACCATTTCTCCATGTCTTGCAGCCAATAAAGCACATTTGAACTGTTGTAATATTGGAAGGTGCAGACAGAAGGTGTAAAAACCAAGAAGAAGAGCAAAGAGGAAGCATGAAAAGGGATGGCCAGCCAACATAAAAGGAAATTCCCAAGTTTTGTATCAGCATATGAAAAGTAAAAAGTGTGAAAATGGCAAGTTAGGTCTAATAGGGACTTCCAAGAGGATTAATGTGTGGAGACAAGGGGCAGAGCTGAGGCACCAAATGAATATTTTGCATCTGTCCACACCAAGGAAGAGGATGCTAATGAGGCCAGGATGAAAGGAGAGGTAATTCATTCAGGACAGGAGTTCAAAATTGATAATGAGAAGGTATTTGATCAGCTGTTTGTACCACACACTGAAACGGCTGTGGTGCAGATGAGATGTGTTCACTGATACCAAGGGGAGGGAGGGTGGTCAGAAATTTTCATGCATTCTTTAACTGAAGGATGGCGTCAGAGGATTGAGATTGTCAAAAGTCACACCTTCAGCTGAAACAGGGTTACAAGAGAAAACCAGCAATGAGTGATGAGTCAGTTTGACTGCTCTTTCTGATATGTATTGCTGATGTCGACCTGGGTGAACAAGGTACAATTTCCAAATTTACAGATGATCCAAAACCAGGCAGTGTTGTGAACTGTGAGGTAGGTGGTGTAGAATTTCAAAAGGAGAGGGACGAGTGGATGGAGTGACCATACAGGTTACAGACGAAGCTCAACCCGGAGAAACGTGAGGTATTCCTTTTGTTGGAAAAACACACCAAGACAGTCTAAAATGAAGGTGATTATTTGGAAACAATGTGCAGCAGCAGAGACTAGGGTGTATATACATAAGTCATCAGCAGGTGCCAGCACAGCATATCATTGGATTTATTAACAGGAATCTGGAGGAGAAAGTCCACAGTGTGGCATTCTTCCTCCAGGGGGTAAGGGTTTGGCAATGAAGGAGGCCCAAGACCAGCATGTCCTTGGGGGAGTGGGAGTGGGGAGTTGAAGTGTTTGTCCACGGGGCAATGGGTTGCTTCATGCATCCCGGAGATGTTCTCTGAAGCGTTCTGCAAATAGGTGTCCTGTCTCCATAATTTAGAGGAAATCGTAATGGGGCAACATATACAGTAAAAGACACGTGTGGAAGTGCAGGTAAATCTCTGATGGGTGTGGAAGGACCCTTCAGGGGCTTGGATGTGTGGGCTCAGGTTTTGCAATTTCTGCCGTGGCAGGGGAAGGTGCCAGGGTGGGGATAGGGTTTGGTGAGGGTCATGGACCTGACGAGACTACAGAGAGAATGGTCTTTATGGAATGGAGATAGGAGTGGGGAGGGAAATGTGTCGCGGAGAGAAAGGTGATTGGGAAGAGCAAAGGATTCCACCACTCGGCCTCTTCATCCTGTTGCAGAAATGTTTCCAAAGATGAGGAACTTCAATTATGAAGATTGATGGAATAATTTTGGGGCTTGTTCTCTTGAAGATGAAAAGGCTAAGAAAATATCTGAAATATTCAAAATGAGGAGGGACCTGAACAGAGACTTGACAATCAAAGCGAAATTAATATGAGGAAAAACGTTTGTCCAGCAATGACTGGGTTGGGAAATACCCTGCCTGAGACTGGAGTGAAGGCAGGTTCCACTGAAGCTTGGAGAACTGGAGTGTGTGACCTGAAAAGGAATAATGTGCAGCAGAATGGCACTCAGTGAATCGCTCATTGGGAGAGCCGGTGCAGACACGACGGGCCGAATGGTCTCCTTCCAAGTTGTAATCGTTCTGAGATTGCAGCCAATGAACACAGAGCAAGACCCCACAACGTCAATAAAGTAAATGAGCAGAGAGCTTTTCTTCCCTCATCTTGGTCAAGCGATCAATCTTTGCCCAGAACCGCTTAAACACTTGGGGTCAGGAGCCGTCTCTTTCAGAATGAGATTTACCATCCACCGGACAGCAAGTGCTGTAGGTTTCGATGACGGCAGTTCAGTGCATCTGTCCTGCACTGTCTTACATAACACAAAACATGGTGAAAATGGCCATGTGAATCTTGTTTTATTAACCAGACAGGAGCTTGTTCAGTCGTCAATGTACCAATGATGTCAGATCTCATGTTGCTTGAAAGATATGGAGGGTTTGACTTGATCTTTCGGCAGTAATTAAGAGAGATGTGAGGGGATGCAACTCTGACCTTCCGTGTTTCATGAAGCGCTGTGTTGCCTGGCTGAAGGTTACCGCGCTATTTATAGAGCTGGCGATGAAGCAACTTGACACTCCTTTATTCCAAGTTCAAAGCAAAACGACAATGATACAAATCAATCTAACAAACTCCGAGACAGTACATGAAACCAGCTGCTCATAGAGAGAGAGAGAGGATTTTTGTTGACTAGGACCTGTTTCTGAAATGTTTGGTGATTTTCCTTTTGTCTCACATGTCAAAGGCAGAGTCTGGGTTTTGGGAAACAGCCATGCAAAGAGGGTCGTGGCTGATTCCAGTTGCTTTTCGTCAGTAGCTTTCCTGGCTCTGCTAGATCCTTCCCCTTTGTGAAGGAGAGAGAAGTCGGTGTATTTTCCACATCGGTCAGTGTTTCATTAATGTGGTGTGCAAATGTCAACTTCCGTGCAGCACAAAACACACACAGCGTCAGTCTCGTTGCACCGTGCGTCAGAACATGTTGGTGTGCCTTAGTGATGCAATTTGTGCATTTGTTTTGTCCCCGAATTGTTAAAGAAAATACGCAGAGATAAAGTTATATCCAGGCGCGTTATTATCAACGGCGACACTAGATGGCGCAGCGACTGTCCGCTGGCATGGGTCTGCTGCCCGCACTTTGCCAATTGGAGAGGCTCTTAGTTGCCTGATTGGATGATTGGTAAGATCAAAGGAGTAGGCCATTCGGCCTCTTCATCCTGTTTCACCATTCAATTAGATCACAGCTGATCATCTCTACCAATGACACTTTTCTGCACTTTCTGCGTATCTCTTGCTGTCCTTAGTCTTCCAAAATCTCCAGTGCTCAGAGATCAATATCTAAGCTTCCACATTCCTCTGAGGTAGAGAAATCCACAAGATCACCACCCTCTGGGTGAAGTAATTCCTTCGCAACTCAGTCTGAAGTGGCCTACCCCTTATCCTAGAAATAATGTCTCCCCAACCCACCCCCCCCATGCACGAGTCAGGGGAAGATCTACATCCACTCTGTTGCAACTGTAAGATGTGTGTGTGTTTCAATGAGTTTACCTCTACTTCTTGATGACATTAGAGATGACCAGCATAATCTCCTCCATGTCACATCATCAGAAATTCCTGCCATCCCAGTGTTGAGTTTGGTGAACCTCTGCTGCAATCCCTCCATGCCAAATATCTCCTACCCTTGATATGGAACCTGTCCATTGATTATTGTCAGCTTTTCTCCACTTTGGAACAACTCGAACATCATACACTTCATGGTGGAGTTGTGGGTAGTGTAGCCGAACCAAGAGACCGAGGGGTGCAGGTGCATAGATCTTTGCAATTGAAGTCCCAGGTAGACAGGGTGGTGAACAAAGTATTTGGCATGCTTGTCTTCATTGGTTACTCCATTGAGTATCAGAGGTGCGATGTCATGTTGTGGCTGGACAGGGCATTGGTTAGGCCAATTTTGGAAAACTGTGCACACTTCCAGTCTGTATCCTACATACAAGATGTTGTTCAACTTGAAAGGATTTATAAAAGATTTTGAAGGCTGTTAAAGGAACTCGAGGTTTTGAGTTATAGGGAGAGGCTGAATAGGCTGGAGTTATTGTCCGTGGAGCATCGGGGGCTGAGGGCTGATGTTATATAAGTTCACATAATCACGAGCGTGAATAGCCAAGGTCTTTTTCTCAAGTTGGGGAAGTCCACATCTAGAGGGCGTGGGTGAGTGGGGAAAGCTTTAAAAAGGATGTGAGGATGAGCCTCCTTCACATAGATGGTTGTGCAAGCATGGACAGAGCTACCAGAGATGGCGGTGGAGGCAGGTACAATTACAACATTGAAAAGATATTTGGACAGGTACGTGAATTGGAAAAGTTTAGAAGGGATATGGGCCAAATACTGACAAATGGGACTGGATCAGTGTAGGATAGCATGTGATGATCATGGACGATTTGAACTGAAGAGTCATTGAGTTATACAGCATGGAAACAAACCCTATCAGTGGAGTAAAGATATTTGAAAATGAAGCACCTATTATTTTTCTCAGATTTGTTGGCATAATTGAGAGGTGTATCTTCATTACCTGGAGATGTAATGACAATTCTGAACCATGGCCAATCCTAGTTGTGAGGTTTCAGATTCACGACATAATGCCTTCAGTTGTATTTCCTACCTGCTATGCAATGAATTATGAAGGAATAGGAGTCCTAGCACAGACCCAGGGCATGTGAACCTGTGAAAGGAGGCACAGAGATTGACAACACAGCTCTTCCCACACCACCATGAGAGGCCAAATGGCTTCTGTGGCATTGCATCATTCCATGATTCAAATACAGAAAACTAGTGATTGGAGTCACGTGGATTGCCCCACTAGGTGTGTAGGTTTGCGTGGTCCTCACATGATTCCTGTGAGCTTCGTAAGCTGAGCTAGTTAGAACACAGTGTGTGGGAGAATATGTGTGCAGAATATATCGGTGACATATTCTTTTCACAAAGCTGATCTATACGAAGTCATCTTAGGTCCATTTGAGGGATCTTCTCAATTCTGTGATTATTAAACATTGTTTTAGCTGAAAAGTTTTTTTTTAATTATTCATGGCACCTTGCAGTAACAGAAACTTTCTACAGCATCTTTTACAATTTCAGGACATCCCAAAGCACTTCACAGTCAGTGCAATACACTTTTAAGTGCAGTGACTTTTTTTTAACATTTCAAAAAATACTTTATTCATAAGAGTTTTTATGCATACAAATTCACTAAAACAGTTTTGTACAGAAACATATGAAGAAAAGAAACAAACATTTGAGTTTGACTCTATCCAAAAAACCAACCAAAAATACCTCTTAGTTGTGCAAGAGTTAGTGCAGTTACTATTGTAACGTAGAAAACACAGCATTCCACATCCACACATCACAAGCAGCAATGTGACAATGGCCAAGTAATCTGTTATGATGGTGTTAATTGGGGCATGAAGGTTGACCAGGACACCAGGGAGATCCACGAGGGCAACTTGAGTTCCCGATTTAACATCTTGCAGGCACTCCGTTTCAAACAATGGGGCAGTGCCTCGCGAGTGTACTCTAGTGGAATTCAAGCTGAACTACACACTTAGGTCTCCAGTGTGAAACTTACATGCACAGCTTTCCAACTCTGAAGCAAACACTTTCCTACTGACTGACAGCTGACACTGGGAATTTTGAAATTGTGTGTGGTTTGCAACCAAATATTTCTCTCCTGTGAACTGAAAGAAAAGAGTCAGGTTTATTTTTATCGTCAGGTCATGTTGCGATATTGGCATTATCCTTCTCATTCGGTATGTCCGAGACATTTTACCCTTTTTTATATTTCAAAAGGTGTACTTTCCAAACACGTACAAGAGTTGCATGCAAGCTGTGTTAGAATACCTGTACACAGGACAGTTCTGTTCTAGCCCGGACCTGGATTCCATGGAACTCATTGTGCTGGCAAACCGCCTCTGCCTACCTCACCTGGTAGCACTAACAGGTAAGAAATTGGATCTCATTAAGGTTCAACAGTCTATCCAAGGTTCATGGTGTTGAGATCCCCATCTTTGGTGGGAAATGAGTTTGCTTTTGAAAATGCTTCAGTTTTAAGTTTTAAAAATGTTGTTCCCACAAGTGCTTCTCTCTCGTATCTCCCAAGTGGGACCTTGTCAAAATCTTTCTTATGTGCACACAGGTGTAAAGTAACTGTTCAGATTCTTCACCACTTCCACATCCTCCATTACCAATTCCCTTGTCCCTGCCTGAAGTTCTTTCAGCTTTCTTCCACATTCAGTGCATAAAATAAATCCAGATTTTGTATTTCATCTTCAAGATCTGATAACTGAGAAATGAAATGAATGGATTGGTTTTGCTTTGTTGTAGAGCAGTACACAGTAATGGGCCTGATTGAAGCAACCCACCAAGGTGTAGACATCGATGGAGATGTTCTTCTGTACCTGGAAATGGCTCAGGTAAGAGTGTGTCTTGAAGGATCACGTCAACTGGTTTGTAATCCCAGCTAAATTAGATGGTCAAATCCATTTGCTGCTCAAAACGTAACTGTACAAGTTGGCCACAAACACAGAAACCATGCTCGTCGGTAGGCACAGTAATGGGAATGGAGACCGCTTTGCACAAAGGAAGAGATTGAACAGGGATGACAAGAAAAAGAGAAAAATTCCATTTCAAGAGTTGCTTTTAAAATTTATTTTTGGGGTGTTGGCACCTCTGGCAAGGTGTGAACTTGTTTGCAATCCCTTGTTGCTCTTGAGAAGTAAATGCAGACCATATGTGATCTGCTTTTGTAAACTTGCTTCCAGGATATTGTCTCAGCTACCAAAAAGAAATGGAGCTGGACGTCCAAGTCACGGTGTTGCATGACTTGAAGGGGAAAGAGGCCACATATTTTGGAGGTGCTGTCAAAGAGGGTAGAACAAACTACTGGCACTCCTGTTGTGGATGCTTAACTCCTGATTGAGTTCATCATCCAGGGCGGCACAGTGGCACAGTGGTTAGCACTGCTGCCTCACAGCGCCAGAGACCCGGGTTCAATTCCCGCCTCAGGGCCTGTTTCCACACTGTAAGTAATCTAATCTAATCGAGTGGGTTGTTTTGTCCTGATTGACGTTGAGCTACTGCACTGTTGTTGCAGCTGCACCCATCCAGGTAAATGGAAAGTATTCAATTAGACTTCTGACTTGTGCTTCACAGGTAGTGATGAGGAGGTAGGGAGTCAGGAAGTGAACTACTTGCTGCAGAAGACACCCAACGTCTCAGCCTCCACTGCACTCTGTGGCAATGGATTCCACAGGCCCACCACTCTGGCTGAAGAAATGTCTCCTCATTTCCATTCTAAATTGAGTCCCTCTAATTTTAAGGCTGTGCCCACGGGTCCTAGTCTCCCTGCCTACTGTAAACAATTTCTCAGCATCCATCCTTTGTAAGCCATGCATTATCTTGTAAGTTTCTGTTTGATCTCCCCTCATCCTTCTAAAGTCTAATGAATACAATCCCAGGATCCTCAGCTGATCATCATATGATAGGCCAACTATTCCAGGGATCATCGATGTGAATCTCTGCTGGACACGCTGCAGTGCCAATGTGTCCTTCCTGAGGTGTGAGGCCCAAAACTGGAAGACAATATTCTAAATGGGGCCTAATTAAAGCTTTATAAAGTCTCAGAAGCACATCACAGCTTTTACATTCCATCCCTCTTGAGATAAATGACAACATTAAATTGGCTTTCTTAATCACAGACTCAACCTCGAAATCAACCTTGAGAGAATCCTGAACTAGCACTCCCAGATCCCTTTGTACTTCGGCTTTATGAATTTTTTTAGATTAGATTAGATTACTTACAGTGTGGAAACAGGCCCTTCGGCCCAACAAGTCCACACCCACCCACCGAAGCACACCCACCGAGATCCATTCCCCTACGTTTACCCCTTCACCTAACACTACGGGCAATTTAGCGTGGCCAATTCACCCTAACCTGCATGTTTTTGGATTGTGGGAGGAAACCCACGCAGACATGGGGAGAATGTGCAAACTCCACACAGTCTGAGGCGGGAATTGAACCCGGGTCTCTGGTGCTGTGAGGCAGCAGTGCTAACCACTGCGCCACCCGTTTTCTCACCGTTTTAAAAAAAATAGTCCATGCCTGTATTCTTTTTTTACAAAGTGCAAGACCTTGTACTTGCTCACATTGAATTTCATCAGCCATTTCCTGGACCACTCTCCTAAACTGTCTGAAGCTTTCTGCAACCTCCCCACCTCCTCAGCACTACCTGCCTGTCCACCTCACTTTTGTATCATTGGCAAACTTAGCCAGAATGCCCCCAGTCCCTTCATCCAGATCATTAATATATAAAGTGAACTTAAATGAGGAGCTTATGTTCCTATTTCCAACAGTAAAGGAATTAAGAATTATAGTGAGAGGACGAGTAAGTGGAGCTGAGGCCACGGAAAGATCAGCCACGGTGTTATTGAATGGCGGGGCAGGCAGGTTTGGCCGGATGGCCGACTTCTGCTCCTCATCCTTCTGTTCTTATGACCTTACAGCAGGGGCCAGGGAGAGAGGCTTTCTGCCTTCAATTCTTTATCAATGAGTGATCGCTGAGAGGAATGCACTTTGTGCAATTTGAAATAGTTCTGGTATTCAGCGTGGAATAAAACAATGAAGGACATGCCTGGAGCTGAAATCCAACTTGCCAAGATCCTTGTGTCATTTATTCAAAGCCATTAATGTCCAAATGTCTTTAGAATGTATCAGAACCTAACAGGAAGACAGCTCAAAAACTCTGTTTAGACAGTTTACAAATGATAAGATGAAACACAAAAGCTGAAAGCAAGGATTTGGACCATTGTGTGTTGAAACAAATTGAAGTGATCAGTGCTGCATTAGATTGAGGACAAATTAGGTTAGATTAGATTAGATTCCCTACAGCGTGGAAAGAGGCCCTTCGGCCCAACCAGTCCACACCGACCCTCTGAAGAGTAACCAACCCAGACCCATTTCCCTCTGACCAATGCACCTAGCACTATGGGCAACTTAGCAAGGCCAATTCATCTGACCTGCACATCTTTGGACTGTGGGAGGAAACCGTACGACCCAGAGGAGAGCCACGCAGACACAGGGAGAATGTGCAAACCGAATAGATTAAGACATTCAGCCCATTAAGTCTGCTCCACTATTCAATTCGATGATTGCAGATCTGATCATCCGCAGCTCCACTTCGCTGCCTTTACCCCCATGACCCTTACAGATTAACAATCTGTCTATCTCAACAAGAAAAATTATAGCTCATTAACAGTGAGGTCATCGTCAACAATGATACTGTGAGTGTTAAGTATCCAAGTGTTACTTTTAGGTTAGGGAGGCCATCCCGGTTACTTTTCCCTCTTCTTCTCTTCCCATCATGTTAAGTAGCTGGTGAGATGTGAACCTGGACACAGATTATTTACTTGATGGAAAGTTTATTCCCACAGACCTCTGCTCCCTGGCTAGCAACCCACTCACTGTCGGACAGTGCTTTTTGATAGGACTTTCAGTGAACATTCACAAATGAATATCAAATTCTTTTCAAGGGGTGTTTTCAGATTATTGTAACAAAAGCACAGTTGTTAAAAGGAAGGTTAACAAATTTAAAAGCATTATGGAGGAGATAATACACTCAAGTCTATTTCTCCCTCCGAAACTCTTTAATATTTACATTAATTCATGAATTGTATAGTAATTTAAAGGGACCACTTTTTTTTCTCATTTGAGGAACAAAATAAGCAATAAACCAAATTACGAACTCCTTAAAGGGTACTGTCAGGTTATTAAAATGAAACGGAAATGACAGAGGAGGCAATCCCTCTTTATAAATCATCAGACGTAATAAATAGATTAATTCATGCTCAAGGGCAGGACTCAGACAAACCTCGATAGAAATGTATCAACTTTAATTAACATGTCATTTGAAAGCATGTAGCTGCTTTTCAGGCCCTGACATGCCAATCGGTCATAGATGCCCTCAAGGGTACCAGGTATTTCTCCTCCAGGGAGCCATGGATAACTGGCAGCAGTCGACACACTCAAGCCCCCTCCCCCTCAACCACACTCAGCCTCAACTCCATGGGCCAATGTCTGGAACAAACAACTACCACCTTTAGCAAGGTTCAGAAGCAGACTAACAAGGACCGACTCCGTCCACCTTCTCACTGGTTGGCCAAAGATCAGGAAGAAGGGGCTGGAATCCAACTATACATTGAAGAGCAGCCCCTTCCAATAGTGAAGATGGGTCTGTAATATTGCACAACCAACATTAAATGAAGAATTTGGCCTCCTTGGGCCCCAGAGATAACTAACAGTTTAGACTCCATTAACTCCTTGTTCACTGAATGTGCGAGACTGCTGTGTGTAACTTGCTCCCTGCCAAATACATGATGGAGAAAGGGAGGTCACCCTGTTAGTGCGTATCCCACTGGGGGCCTGTACTTCCTCTGGCAGGTCGGAAGGCCATGCAGTGCCTGAACAGGGACAAGTGTGACAAAGTGAACGCTGTGGAGCAGGAAAGCCCTATGTGCAGAAAGGAATGGTGCAACAGATATTGCTAACAGACAGCTTAAGATGTGAGACTGAGATTACTGAGAGTGGTTATACAGCCCAGGCCCAGTGTGAAATTATGTCCAGTCAGGGGTCAGTTCAAACTGAGGGATGATCAATATAGGAGGAGAAAGTGAGGTCTGCAGATGCTAGAGATCAGAGCTGAAAATGTGTTGCTGGAAAAGCGCAGCAGGTCAGGCAGCATCCAGGGAACAGGAGAATCGACGTTTCGGGCACAAGCCCTTCCCCAGGAATCAATATATCTGAGTTGTATTGACCACTATGAGTGCAGGTTGAGCACGATAGTTTTTGAATGGTTTTGGCATTGAGCTGGACACACAAAATCCAAATTCCCATTGTTTCCATTGGCTCACTCCTCCACCATCCAGCAAGTCCTCCCAACTCTTGTCTCTTCAGCAGTCAAGCCCTCTCATTCGTCCAGCAGCATGGTGAATCCATGTTGATTTGAGTTGCAAAATACTCGGCAGGAGCTTTCCAACATGACCATTACTCTGAAGGGAGGGAGCTCAGGTCAGAGCCAGATTGTGTTCCAGAATTTGATCAACATCTGGTAAAAGGCAGGCAACTCTCGCAAGATACCACAAGACTTTTTCAATTTGTAAACATATCTACATGGCTCCCCATGTAAAGGTATCGCTGGTGGGTCTTGAAGCCAGAAGGTTGCCGTCTGGGTGTGAAAGCACACCAGGACCTGTTTGCCCTCCTTAAGCAGGGGGCATAGAACTGAGGCAGAGACCCAATACTGCTTTCTGTCCCAGAAGTCAATGAGCTTCTTTTGTGTCTTAGTGACAAAATCTGGGGGGAGGGATCAAAATGACCAACTGGAACCACTTCATGGTGGACACCAATTCGTTTATAACCAGGGCTCAACACGTGTACACAAGCATGCAGGAGTCCCTTTCTTTGTAGTAAAGATTTCATCAGGAAAGACCTGTTTGTCCTGAATGTTAACAAGACAATGTATAGAACATTAAAACAGGTCCCACCCAACTTGGCCGTGCAGCTAATGCAGGCCCTGGTACTTATACTGAAAGAAAGGTGAGATACCTGAGCATTCAATCTTACATTTTTCTGGTACTCTGAGAACTGCATCACGTATTCACCACGACCAGTTTGCAATTAACAACCAATTTTAATTATTCTCCTGACTCTGATGCAGGAGTTATTTGGCATGTTACAGTCACAGAGTCATAGAGATGTGCAGCACGGAAACAGACCCTTCAGTCCAACTTGTCCATGCTGACCAGATATCCCAACCCAATCTAGTCCCTCCTGCCAGCACCCGGCCTATATCCCTCCAAACCCTTCCTATTCATGTACCCATCCAAATGCCTTTTAAATGTTGCAATTGTACCAGCCTCCACCACATCCTCTGGTAGCTCCCTCTCCCTATAGCTCAAATCCTCCAACCCTGGCAACATCCCTGTAAATCTTTTCTGAATCCTTTCAGGTTTCACAACATTGGCACAGATCAGAATGCCATCTGTTCCCAAATTCCTATTGCCATGCAGTGATCAGCCTGGTGTCTGGGCAAGTGTTGACTGGGACTCTGGGAGCTTCTGTCTAAATGAGGCTTGTGATTGACTAAAAGGTTAATTGAGCAGTGGAGTTAATGAAGAGCAACAATAAGCTTATATGTATCTCTCTCTTGCTTTCTGAGCAGTTCCACTGTGCCCATCAACTAGCTGAATGGTGCCTGCATCACATCTGTACAAACTACAACAACGTATGTCGCAAGTTTCCCAGGGAAATGAAGGCAAAGTCTCCTGGTAGGATTCCGATACCCTTTCTCATTCAACAGCACCATGTGGTCTGCCGTACAATTTCACTTTCATCATTGTAACACCCGACAGTGTTCACTCGGCACCTCACTTTGTTAATGATCCTTGATAATTCACAAGAGGCTCAGGTTTCTTTATTTTATTTGTGCTTTGACTTTTAGGCAGTTAGAGCCCTTTTAATTTTTTTTTTGAATTAGATTAGAGGTGGAGTATGATGTGAGCTAAGTCTATTGTGAGAATTCAAAGAAATAACACAACTTCCAACAATCCTGGATGTCATTCTCTCTATAAGTTAATTCACAGGGGACCTTTTTATCAACAGCAGGCTCTGGAACCAGAGTACACAGATTGAAACCAATAAAGCTGGAGGGGGCAATGTGAATTAATGCAGTGAGGTTTTATGATCCAGAATGCATTACCTGAAAGAATGGCAGAAGCACATTGAACAGTAACTCTCAGGAGAGAATTGGATTGCTCTTTTAAAAATAAATGATTTGGGACAAGTGCAGGAAAGCGGCATAAACTGGAGCTCATTCAGAAAGCCAGCAGGGGGTGCAATGGGCCCAGTGGTGGACTGCTGTGCTGTATGACTCTCTGATTTGGTAACTGGTATATTTTTGTTTCGGTTTGTCGCCCTTTTCTGGATAAAATTGCCACAAGTCCCATTCTTGTTCCAACTTGTCACGGTAATAGTTGTCAATTGCTTGAGAGGAGACAATAGGATTTTGTAAGCACTGGCCAAGGTTCACTTGTTTGACTCAGTCCAGCCTTGTTTCAAAATGTTGGAGCTGACCACAATGGTTCTTTAACATGAAACTCAAAAGACAAGCTTGTTTCACTGATTTGTTAAGAGATTGTTTGTTTGTTTGTTTATTTCAATCCTAGCTAACAGTCTCTTTCAGTTCAGAAAGATGAAAAAGCAGATTTTCTTTTTGAGATTGTGCTATTGTGACATTGGGATATCACATACTGTTTCACTGCCTCTGAAGTGCTTTTAAAGTGTTGTCAGTGCCTTAAAGTCAGAAACACAGCAGCCAATTTACACACAACCAGATCCTACAAAACTGTTGCGTGATCCTCCTGTTTTCAATTATTTTGGTTGGGGGATAAATATTGACAAGAACACCAGATATTAGAAGTCTGCTCTTCCTTAGATAGTGTGGCACTGGAGAAGCACAGCAGGTCAGGCAGCATTTGAGAAGCAGGAGAGTCAACATTTCGGGCAGAAGCCCTTCAGGAAGGGCTTGTACTCGAAATGACAACTCTCCTGCTCCTCGGATGCTGCCTGACCTGCTGTGCTTCTCCAGTGTCACACCTGTTAATTCTGATCTGCAGCCCTTCTTTTCTCCTCTTCTTTATATAGAATATGCAATGTTTCATGTCCATTTGAGAGGGCTGATAAGGACTTTTTCTGAAACCTGACCTGAAAGATTATCTGCATTCCTTAGTCCTACACCAGAGTATCAGTCTGGATTTTGTGGATTTCTGCACCGATCCGTCTGGTGGGCTCAAGGTTAAAATGCCCCCAGATTGACATATCGACCTTCTTTTGGGAGCTTCACTCACTTTGAAGGCCATTATTGGAGCTATTGTACATTTCTGTCCAGGTAGGAATCCCACAGGCTATCAGCCAGCCTTCAGCTGTAAATTTTGAAGTGTTGAAGTATTTAGCTTTGAGGATGGGGTCTGCAAGCATTGCTGCTGACTTCCCAGCACTAAATAAAATTACATTGAATATTACAAAATGAGACTGGCTATTGAGCACCACAGATCGGTGATCCATCTGAGCTACCACTTCCCAGCTTACTCATCTCACCCGATCAAATTCTTGCCTCATTTGCTTTTCTTGCTTTCCTTTAAATGCACTGATATCATTTACCAAAAACACTGCCTATAATAGAGAGCAAGTTCTACTTTTTTTCTCCACTCTTGGAGGTAAGTCCCCTGAATTCCCTCATCCATTTATTAATGACAATCCTATTTTTAGCCCTGAGGTTTATATTTGCTGAGATCCTCAGTCCATCTCGCTTTTTAAAGTCCTTCATCATCCCACCCAGACAGATGTGTTGTCTGGTCAGTTGTGGAATCTCAATAAAAGGAGTGAAAAGCCTCCTTTTACACACTTTCCTCCTCCCTGTTTAAGGCTGTAACACAAGTAGCTAAAAGTTTTTGGGATCTCATGAGTCCGTGCTTTGAACAAATTGCCTGTCGTTATGATGTAGTCTGGTACTATTGATGGGAATTGCACACTTATCCAGAAGGAAATTCCAATATACCGCAGGATTCATAAAAGGGAATGTAGTTCACCATTCAGCCTGCTCTACTATTTGATTATGACTGATCTGCACCTGAGCTATGACTAGCTGCTTGAGCTCCGTATCCCTTGATAGATTTACCTCACAAAAATCACAATCTATTTCAGTGTTGAAAGGTGCAGTTGTCTTCCAACATCCGCAGCCTTTGAGCAGAAAGGTTAGGAAAACTCTGGAGCGTTTATGTTTGAGAAATGGACCCGGATCAGAGCTAACCATGAAATGAAAACTGAGTTCAAATATCACTCCGGAGGGTTGACCACATAATCTCGGCTGAGAATCCTAGGCAGTCCTGGGAGATCCCTGCATTGTCTGGAGATGCTGTTCTTTGGATGAGATGTTAGCTAAACCATGTCTGCCCTCTTTGGATGTAGAAGATCCCTGGTGACCGCTCAGAAAAAAAAACAGCGGAGTCTTGTCCAATTATCCTCAACCATCATGATTAACATACAATCGCATTACCTCATTTCTGTGGGATCTTCCTATGCGCTGATTGTCCACAGTGTTCCCTCTGTGGATGGCAACACTTGAAAAGTACTTAATGGGTCATGAGACATTTTCTGTTGTCTCAGGTTGTCAAAGACACAAATAAAATCCAAGTTGTTTCTCAAACTTGGAATAGCGGGGGGATTGTGTGTGTGTGGAGCTACAAAGATTGAGTTGGGCAATGAAGGCTTGCAGGTTCCACTCAGGAAGGGAAGACCTTATAAGGTGGTGTGAAATCAGTGTGAAGCAAACATTCCATTCATGATTTTGTTGACATGTCCTTTCAGAAAACCAGGACTACTTTGAAAAGCACCGCTGGCCTCCTGTCTGGTTCCTAAAAGAGGATGATCACTACCAGCGAGCCAGGAAAGAACGTGACAAAGAGGATTACTTGTGCCAGAAACGTCAACTGAAGCGCAAGTGGTTTTTCTGGAATTCAAGTTCACCTTCCACAGCCTCGTCCTCTTCCACTGTTGTCTGAAACCATGGCTTGGATTAATTGACCCTTTCTATTTTAGAAAAAAAACTGTCGGTTCACCCAGTTTGAAGGCCTTAGTTTCCAATTGGCCAAGCCTTCAGTGGATTTTAATAACGACGGGGCCAAAATGGTGAAAGACAGCTAAACCATGGCAGCCAAAGTGAGTTTTTATTTTCTGATGGCTGGTGCCAACTTTCTTCCTCTCTCTCTCTCCTCCTTTCTCTCTCTCTCCCTCTCTCATTCATATATACACAAACACACTAACACACACGTAAACACATGTATACATACCAACACACAAACGAGGCATTAATAAAACTGAACTGTTGGCTCAACCCCATAACTATTGCCAGACTTGTAAGGGTTTGGTGAAACTGAATCCTCTGCCACATTGATCAGATCAGATAAACTACAGTAAAGCAGTGGGAGAATTTTGATTGTGATTTTATAATTGGCAACTTCTGTTAAACCTGGTTGCTGACAGGGAGCCATCTCGTACAGTAGTACATTTCAGGGAAGCATGATATTTCCTTTGCATGGATCCTACTGTGGCTGAGCCAGCTCTGGTAAAACTGGTATATCCTAGGGTTCTTTATTTGGGTACGAATGGAATGGTTCTTATCACCTATATATACTGCTCATAGCTTCTGTTTAAAGATTGAGAAATCAGGGTTAATTTCATGGAATTTTTATCACAGAATACTTATCTTCCTCCTGAATGTCGGAATGTCACCTAAGAATTTTTTTTTTTGTTGACTTAAAAAGTAATCCCTGCATTTGGAATTTATCCTTTACACGCTGGATCTATGAACAAAATGTACATGTTTTGTATTTGAAAAGCTGAAGTAAAGTGAACTGGAAGTTTCAGTGAATAAATCTCAGTCAGGAGCAAGGTGATTCCTTCTCCACGTGACATGTAAGATTCAGTATTGTAAAATGATACCTGCGCAAACCGAACTCTGACACACTATGAGGAGACAATGTGAGGTGAGAGATGAGTGAGTTGAATTATTTTCTTCACAGCTCCGAGGAGGTTTACACAGCAATTTTTTCAGATTTATTTTTTTTCCCCCAATTGTGATACATCATTTAAAAATGCAGCCGTTTTCCTAATGTTGCATTTTGACTGAACTCTTAAATCTTTAGTCCAGGACAGCCCTGGGGAGAGACTGAATCTAAGGTCAGACAAGATATTGCAGGTATATTTCATGCAGCTTTTACATATTGAAATTTTCTTCATGACATGCATCGAGAATGTTCTCCAGGTCTGGGCCATTGGAAATTGGAATGGAATCAAGGAAAAGTCAGTTTCCTTTTCACCCATTTCCATTTCCATTTCCTTCGGCTTGTGCTGGAAAAATAGTGATCGAACTGTGATTCTCAGGTTGGACAGTTTTCAACTTGAAACTTAGTTACAGCAGATATACAGACAGCCCAGCCCCGATGCTGTTTGACTGTACCCTACGCACATCCTGAGACTGTACTTGTACATACTTTGGGTGATACATTGGTGCTGGAAGCACATGGGGAACGCCAGACTGTTCCAAAGCTCTCGTGCAACAATGGATGGATTGATCCAAAACAAGACAAGTGTAAATTAGCACAGTTTGAGTCATGAAGAAAGAACAAGACACCCCTCCTTGTGGCGGTTCTTTAATAAGCAGGCACTGATGGACATCACTTGTCTGTCGTGAAAGCAAAGTCCAAGTGCCTCCGCCATCTTATAAAACCATTATGTGAAACCAGAACACACAACAAATCTGTTGGTGGTTTGTAGTAATTCTACCAATTGCTGAGCTTTGTGTACTTTGGCATTTAGAAAGCACCTATTGGATGAGTTTTTGAGTTGTGAATCCTTTTTAGATTGAACATTGAGTCCCTTTATCTACTTATTTATTGTATGGATCTAAAGTAGTCTTTTTATTGGAATCAAACATTCACCTTCGTTTGTTACCTTGTGAATCAACATGAACAATTCGTTTTTAAGGAAATCAGAGATTTTTCTTGGGTAGTTGTTTTGCAGAAAGTGATCAAGTTGAAGAATAAACTGGATGTGAAAATATTTTTAAATGTTGTCAGTTGGTAAGTTTTTGTCTCTTGAGTGTAGGGATCCTTGTGTAAATACACGAAAATGTCTTTGTAAATGTGGTCTGAAACTACTCTCTACCTTTGAGATACAAGCTTGTAAAAACGTGCAACATGTCAATCTCTGCTTTCCAAGTTGCTGGGATTCTCTGCTGTTTGAGGTGCAGGGCATTTGTAGTTGATGCTTTTGTCAGAATTGGGAGCTCCTTCCCCACACACACACACATGCAGTACCCTGGGAAGCAATGTGCAAGTTACACCTCTAAACTGTCTCTGTGTTGTAGAGGTGCTCCTCATCTGCAATCCAAACTCAGAAGTTGCAGTTAGATTCCAGAAATGCCTCACTGATCAGGTCGTTTGCCTTACAGACAGCTCCCCTGGCTGGTACTGTTCTTGGGGTGGAGCGTATCTGAGCCTGAGAAAGTATGAGAAGCAATAAAGAAACAAACCTCTGCGACAAAGAATGGTAAGAAAAGTGGTCTGGCTTTGCATGTGGACCCTTTAGTTAGAAGCAGGAATTGATTAATCACCAGAAGACAATGATCTAAGGGATTGCTTAACAATCAGACAGACTGAAAGAGACAAAAGAACAATTGTGCTGAACTGGGGAAAGCAGTGAAGGAAACAGGAACTGGTTATCACGTAAAACTGCAGCTTTCAGCTGCCCAGCATTTGTCAGCTTGTTCAATCTGAAGAAGTCCTTCAGCATTGTCAGTGGTTCAAGGCTGTTAGGCTGTTGTGCGTGCTCTCCAGAGAATGGGTTTGTTTTTTTAGCAGCTCGTCAGGATCCTCCCTGAACCTTTTTCATGTCTGGCTTAGCCGCATTTATTCAAGGCATAAATCTTAACTTGCATCCTTGTTTTAACAATGCAAGTGCAGAACACTTTGCTCAGGGTAGTTGCTGTGAAGTTAAAACTATGGCAGTCTCGGGGCTGTGACAGTGCGCAAGCTTTTCTGAAATCTTTTCCAGATTTGAATACTTCAAACAGATTTCAAAACCTGCACTGCAGTTCTTTAATATATCCCACAAGTTTTAACACCTCAGCCTAATACGCTGATCCGTATGACCGCATTGTGATGGGTTGAGTGGGGGAGCAATTCTGAGTAATTCTGTCGACAAAGCTACACCAACATAACTGGAGAAACACCAGCAGCATCTGCAGAGGGAAGGGGAAAAAAATCAGAGGAAACATTTCCAGTCCTGGAACACACTGCTTCAGAACTTGAAGCTGTTGCGTTTCTCCAGCGATTGTCTGTGCAAGCGTGCGCAGTATTTTGCTTTTCCATGGGGTTTCGCTGCTGTTTACTTGTATACCAGTCTGCACATCGGAAGTGAGGGGATGGGGTTTTCCACAAGATCCCTGTGGAGTGAGGTGCAAATTCCCACTCACTGCTGTCATAACTGGAAAAGGTGTTTTATCTGGGACACAATCCGCTGTCAATATTCCTCACCACAGCAGAGAAGGGATATTTTCGGAACGAAGCACATGGAGAAGCCTCTCCAATGATTTGCTTTGCCTTTAGGTTTGTTTCTGGTGGAGTTGCATCTGAGCTGCTTCCACTTCGCCTCCAGCACCCTCCCCAGGCCCATATCCTTGGCTCACAGGAGCCAAGTCCATCTCTATATGCTGCTGAGAAAGGGGCAGGACCCCTATCCCTCCTGAATCAGGGCACACAGAGCTGGGCTCTCTGCTCTTGTACACTGTCACTCCAGCTGGGCTTTCCACAAGGTACACCATTTCCCCCTCCACTGTCTTCTTCAAGGGCTCTATTGGTCTGGGGGAAATCTGCACAGACACATGATCTGTTTTTCTGTGCGGTCTTTTCCTTGGAGATAGCAGAAGGCTTGGAGGAACCAGCAACACCAACTCCTCAACACCCAAGGCTTGGGACAGCAGAGGCCAGGCACAGAGTGTACACTAAGTGATGGGTGAGGCTCCCAGCAAGGTGCACTTAGAATGACACGGACAGGGTGGACAGTAGACAGACAGGACTTTATTGCAGCCTCCGAGCAACATGAAAAAGGACCAGCAGATAACAGGAGAAAGCAAAGAGGGTGACTTTTATCTGGAAAGTACTGCCTGAATGGACAGCTTGTGGAGGCATATTTAATCATAACTCTTCAAGTAGCAGTTGCTGTTGAGAGCATAAAACATGCCAGATAGTGGGGGGTGGACACGCTAGTGAAATTCAGGGCATTATTCATTCAAAGGGCAAACACAGGCCCAACGGGGCAGAATGGCCCTATATTGTGCAGTTCAATTGTTATCTTTGTAACATTTCTTTTCTGACTGAGAGAGGATATTATCCGGGTCGGGGCTTCTGGGCCTGAGGAAGCACTGTACTTGGAAGAAACGTTTAAAATAAAACAGCTGAATCTTATTGACCTGCTCCATGCCAGAATGTCAGGGGGTGTATTTGTGTGTGTGCGTGTGTGTGTTACTTAAGTCAACTGGCTCATAAAGGCGCTTAAGAACCTATGGATTATATTTCTTAAAGTGACTGGGAGCTGCTGTTTCCTGATAGGAAATCGGGTGGGGGTGAACAGAAAGCTAAGTGGTAAACCAGCCAGCCAGTTCATTTTATGTTCCTCGACCCTGCACCTCATCACTAAATAACAGGCCAGAGGGCTGACTGAGAAATCCAGTTCTTCTGTTTTTTTGTGCAAGTCAGAATGCCATGCTCTGCACGAATTGCAACCAGTATTCCTGCAGTGGTGGACTCCTGCAGCTGCTGTCACCTAGCATTTGCTTGCTGCAGGGAGAGAAACAGAAGACTGGATGCCTTGAAGGGGTTGTGTCCAATCACAGAACCTTCTGAATGTCTCACTGTGGCACGACTGAACAGAGCATTGAGGCACTGTTGAAAGATCAGCCACGCAGACATGAATTCTATGAGTTTAGCGAGTTGACCTTGCATGAACGTTTTGGATCAACTCATTGAACAGACCAGGCAAGCATATTGGTCTGGCAGCCATGAAAATATCTGGCCCTGGTGTGCCGCTTTGAGAAAGGCCTCAGTGTTTCACAGTATGACATGATTCACATTCGCCCCCAAACAGGAATGCAAGGCTATTCTTGCCTGCACTTGCAACAGTGATGAGGGAAACTAAACTGAAGCAGAAATAGACCATTCAACCTGAAGAAGAAAGGTCACTGGACTCCAGGCTTTCACTTTTTGTCATTTCTTCACCACTTGCCTGCAGAGCACTCCACCAGAGCACTTGGTACTGGTGCTTGGTCTACACATAAGCCTCCTCCAAACTCTTTGTATTTCAGCACATCCCCTGGTCAACATTTCCTTTGAGGTTATTAAGTAATTAGCTGTAGTCAGTAAAATACCAAGGGCATCTCCCTCTGTTGGAGAGGGACACATTGGTTATAGGGTGGAGGGCAACCACTCCACAAGGCAAGGAGACAAGTCTGCATGCATCCACACAGCCATTAGGTACATGGATTGAACCCATGCTGTTGACATCATTCTACAACACACCCAATTTAACTGAGCTCACTAATCCCCACAGACTAATATTTTAATATTCTCTTGCCAGTCTGAAGGATGTGCTTGGTCAGTCAGTGCGAATGTTTGTGTTAGAAACAGAAACAAATTAGCTCAACAAGCAGAAGGAGGCCCTATGACCCCCTCTGTCATTCTGTAAAATAGTGATTGATCTGATCTAAGCCTCAAATCCATTTTTGGTGTGTTACATCACAGCATAGTGTGATACTGAAGCAGGTCAACTTCAATTTCAATTCCCTGTGCTAGTTGACAATTTAGAGTTGGTCCTGCAGTTGTTGGGGGTCATAATTAGCCTCCGGTGATTCGACCCATCACACAAAGTGGATACTTAGTGCATTTCGTGAGAGAGGGGTGATGTGATGAGGAAAGACTTGGGTACAGCAGTGATGTCTCCACAATCAAATAGTCCACACTTGCAGTCAAAGCTCTCAATGGCGAAAACCAGGAGCTGTTGAGCTGTAACTCCACCATCAGCAAGTGCCTTGAGAGAATATTTTTAATTTTATATTCTTGGAACCTGCCGCCCACACTGCCCCCACCCCTCTCCCTACTTCCCGGGTCATTTGTGCTGCCATTAATGGGAGTCATGAAGATGGAGTAACAAATTCTATACAGATATTTGGTTGCAGGTTGAGAGATTTCACAAGAGCAAACATCTTGTTGAGAGTCTGATCCTGAACTGAGGGGGGTAATTTGAACAATTTGAACATAACTCTGCATGGGGGAGTGTTCTGGGATCATGTGGATTGCTGGTTTTACAAAACAGCCAATATTACTCTCCACTGAAATCAAGGGAGAGCATAATTCAGGCAAAAGCAACAACTGGAATCTATACAGTGCCTACAACTTAGAAAAAGGTGCCTCACAGGAAACCTGGTCAAAGAGAATTTAACGTTGCATCCACATGAGGCAGAAGGATTGGTGACTGAAAGCTTGGTTCATGAGGTATGTCTTCAGACGATCAAAGGACAGAGGATCAAGGGGTTTTGAGATTGGGTTCTGAAACCTTGGTGCCTCACCTGAGCAGCTGAAGGCACTGCTGCCAAGTACAAGTGATAGAAAATGGGGAACGTGGAAGAGCTAGAATTGGAAGGCAGCAGGCAGTGTGTCAAACCAGTATAGGTTTCCTAATGGGCAGGTGATCTTGAAAATGCCCCTCTTACATTTATGTTGATTCTTCATCCACTTTCAGGTCTTTAAAAAATTATGAAGTGCTGGATATTTGTATTCCATGAGTGCTGCTCAGCTCTGGCTGTGCAATACATCAATTTATACGTTATTACTGTATATTTTAATGTTAGATAAGTGCTCGATGTAGTATTGAGATGAATTCATGTATTGTCCTTTCTTATCTTAAATTGACAATTGCTGTTAGATATTTTCAATGCGAAGAAAATATTTTTGTACCTGTTTGTTGGTGTTGATGTGTTACTGAAGAGAGAATTAAGAATTGAAATATGTGGCACGTGCAATGTTCATGTATTAAAAATTGAATTAAAATTAATCCTTGCTTCTTATTAATTTTTAAAGCAATTAAATAATGTTTCAGTTTTTATGGCAGTGCACTGCGGACTCATTAACATAATGAGTGTCAGCGCTGGGATCCCTTCCCAAAGGATGTAACACCTTCCAAGGCCTCAGTGCATCTCCAAGCCCTTCACAGCTAATGAAATGCTTTTGAAATGTAGCCACTATTGTAATGCATCCAAATCATCACAGCTTGGTCACACAGTCATTGCATAAAACAATCTGACCCTGAAATCCAGACAAGTTTCAGTATGCTCATTTTTGGGAGCAAGAGCTTATGAAATAAGGTTGGACAGATTGAGCCTAAGTTGAAAAATGTGGTGCTGGAAAAACACAGCAGGCCAGGCAGCATCCGAGGAGCAGGGGAATCGATGTTTCGGGCATAAGCCCGAAACGTCAATTCTCCTGCTCCTCGGATGCTGCCTGGCCTGCTGTGTTTTTCCAGCACCACATTTTTCAACTCTGGTCTCCAGCATCTGCAGTCCTCACTTTCTCCCAGATTGCACCTGACTGTAGGCTGTACAAAATCTCTTTGTAAGATAACCCCACAAACCCAGGTATCAGTTGCACGAACCTTCTCTGAACTGTTTCTAATATAATATGTCCTTACATAAGGAAGCTAAAACTATACTTCAGACTGTTCTTACAGCCACACTATACAGCTGTAGCATAATGGGCACTCTTTTAAATTTTGTTCACCTTGCATTAAACAACAACATTCTATTTATCTTCCTCATCACCTTATGTACCATCAGCCACATTTTTGTCATTTACATAAATGATTTTGTTGTGAACATAGAGGTATAGTTAGTTCGCAGATGACGTCAAAATTGGAAGTGTAGTGGACAGCGAAGAGGGTTACCTCAGACTACAATGGGATCTTGATCAGATGGGCTTATGGGCTGAGAAGTGGCAGATGGAGTTGAATTCAGATAAATGTGAGGTGCTGCATTTTTGGAAAGGCAGATCCAGGCAGGACTTATACACTTAATGTTAAGGTCCTGGAAGTGTTGCTGAACAAGGAGACCTTGGACTGCAGATTCATAGTTCCTTGAAAGTGGAGTTGCAGGTAGATAGGATGGTGAAGAAGGTGGTTGGTATGCTTTTCTTTATTGGTAAGAGGATTGCATGTCAGAGTTGGGAGGTCATGTTGCGGCTGCACAGGATATTGGTTTGGCCACTTGTGGAATATGGTGTGATTCTGATCTCCCTCCTGTTGGATGGATGTTATGGAACTTGAAAGGATTCAGAAAAGATTTGCAAAGATGTTGCTCGAGTTGTAGGATTTGAGCAATAGGGAGAGGCCGAATAGGCTGGACCTGTTTTCCCTGAAGCTTCTGAGGCTGCTGGGTGACCTTATAGAGGTTTATAAAATCATGTGGGGCATGGATAGGGTAAATAGACAACTTATTTTCCCTGGGGTGAAGGAGTCCAGAATTAGAGGGCATCGGTTTAGGGGGAGAGGGGGAAAGGGTCCTAAAGGGCAACTTTTCCGTGCTGTGGGCGATGGGTCTATGGAATGAGCTACAAGGGGAAATGGTGGAGGCTAGTCCAATTGCAACATTTAAAAGGGGTTTGGATGGGTATATGAATAGGAAGGGTTTCGAGGGATATGGGCTAAGTTCTGGCAAATGGGCTAGATTGGGTGAGGATATATGGTTGGCAAAGATGAGGTACTCAAAGTTTGGGAGAAGATTTGTAGCTCGGGTGCTCATTGTTGTGGTTCTGTTCGCCGAGCTGGGAATTTGTGTTACAGACGTTTTGTCCCCTGTCTAGGTGACATCCTCAGTGCTTGGGAGCCTCCTGTGAAGCGCTTCTGTGATGTTTCCTCCGGCATTTGTAGTGGTTTGAATCTGCCGCTTCTGGTTGTTAGTTCCAGCTGTCCGCTGCAGTGGTCGGTATATAGAATCGACAGATTCAATCAATAAGCACATTGACCTGGACCCTATATACCGACCACTGAAGTGGACAGCTGTAACTGACAACCGGAAGCGGCAGATTCAAACCACTACAAATGCTGGAGGAAAGATCACAGAAATGCTTCACACGAGGCTCCCAAGCACTGAGGATGCCACCTAGACAGGGGACAAAACGTCTGCAACACAAATTCCCAGCTCAGCGAACAGAACCACAACAAAGATGAGATAGACTGAAGGGTCTGTTTCTATGTTGTATATCTCTGAGTCTATGACTGTATGACCTGACGAAGGAGCAGTGCTCCAAAAGCTCATGATTTCAAATAAACCTGTTGGACTGTAACCTGTTGTTGTGTGACTTCTGACCTGGGTTTCTGGTAGATATAGCGATTGTGGCCAAAATAATCAACTAATGTGAGGGGAGGGGAGGATTCGGGTATTGAGCTCAATGATCAGCTACGATCATAACGAATGGTGGAGCAGGCTGACTCCTTTCTATAATGTTTCTAAGATTCCATGATCCCTAGTCCAATGACAGTATGCCAATTTTGACAAGTTCTGTGACCCCAAGCAGAAATAGAACCCAGTGAATCTTTGCAGGTGAAAAGGTTCAAGTTTGAAAACTGATGAAAATGCACATGGTGAACAAAATTTGTGTCTGTATTCATGCATCAAAAATAGAGAGAATAAGAGCATGGGTTTCATTTATTAACAAGTTAAGGAGCAAGATGTTTAGAGAGGATCTGAGAAAAACTACTTTTCACCCAGAGAGCGGTGGATATTTGGAAGTCTCCCTCTCAAGGGGCTCAAGTCAGTAACCCTGAAGTCATTTTTTAAATTTGTTCATGGGATGTGGGCATTTCTTGCTAGGCCAGCATTTATTGCCCATCCCTAATTGCTCAGAGGGTAGTTGAGAGTCAACCATTTTACTATGGATCTGGAGTCACATGCAGATCAGACCAAATAAGGATGGCAGTCTCATTCCCTAAAGGACATTAATGAACCAGGTGGGTTTTTCTGACAGCCAACACTGGTTTCATTGAAACCTTGAGATTCTTAATTCCAGATTTTCATTGAATTCAAATTCCTGCATCTGCCTGGCCGGATTCAAGCCCAGCTCCCAGAACATTTTTGGGATCTCTAACTAACAGATTAGCAATAATATTTAAGAAGTATTAAGATCATCTCCCTGCCCCGACACTCATCCCTGAAATGTCTGCATAACAAGGATATCCATGTTAGACTCCTACTTATTGACCTTAGTCCTGCCGTCATAATTCCAACAAAACTCATCTCCAAACTCCGAACCCTAGGGCTCTGCTACCCATCTCTGCAAATGTATCCTAACATCCTGACCCGCAGACAGCAAATAGCAAGAATTGGCAATAACACCTCCTCCACGATAATCCTTAATAGCAGTGCCCTGCAAGTGTGCCTACTTAGCCCCTTACAATACTCCTTATCCACTCACAACTGTGTGGCCAAATTCAGCTCCAGCTCCATTTACAAATTTGCTTATGACACCACTGTAGTGGGTTGGACCTCAAATAGCACTGAGACAGAGTGCAGGAAAGAGATGAACAGCTTACTGGCATGCTGTAAAGACAACAATCTCTCCCTTAATATCAGCGCAATGATATTAGCAACTTCAGGAACCAGAATGCAGCATATGGTCCTGTTTGTGTCAGTAGTGCTGTGGTGGAGTTGGTCAAGAGCTTCAAGTTCTAAAGAGTAAACATCATCAACAACCTCTCCTGCACCATTGACATCGGTGCCACAGTCAAAAAACCATCTACTTCCTCAGAAGGCTCAGGAAAGTTCATATTTCCACAATGACTCTGACCAATTTTTGGTATACCGTAGAAAGCTTCCTGTCTGGACACATCAGAGTTTTGGTACAGCAACTGCCCCTGCCCAAGACTGCAAGAAATTACAGAGAATTGTGAATGCAGCACAGTCCACGGGCGGCACGGTGGCACAGTGGTTAGCACTGCTGCCTCACAGTGCCAGAGACCCAAGTTCAATTCCCGCCTCAGGCGACTGACTGTGTGGAGTTTGCACGTTCTCCCTGTGTCTGCGTGGGTTTGTTCCGGTTTCCTCCCAGAGTCAAAAGATGTGCAGGTCAGGTGAATTGGCCATGCTAAATTGCCCGTAGTGTTAGGTAAGGGGTAAATGTAGGGGTATGGGTGGGTTACGCTTCGGCGGGGCGGTGTGGACTTGTTGGGCCGAAGGGCCTGTTTCCACACTGTAATGTAATCTAATCTAATCTAATCCATTAGGAAAATCAGCCCTCCTCCCCACTGCCTCAGGAAAGCAGCCGACATAATTGGATACCCCTCCCACCCCAGACACACTCTCTTCCACCGTGCAGAAGGTACAAGTGTTTGAAAACACTTACCAACAAATTTAAGAACAGCTTCGTTGGAGGCACAGTCTCTGGACCTGAAACATTAACTCTAATTTCTCTCTGCAGGTGTTGCCAGACTTGCTGAGAGTTTCCAGCAATTTGTTTTTGCCCCTCATCTTTGAGTTGGTCTGTCTCTGCACCCCCTGGACAGCTGCAGCCGCGTTATGTTCCATTACCCTGATGCACTCATGTAAGGGATGAATTCTCTGGTTTGTCTGCAAAACAAGACTGTTCACTGTTTTGGGGTACTGTGACAATAATAGATGAAATCAAAACAAAATGAGCACGTGATACGATGCACCCCACACACACACACAGGTCGGAACCCAGTGCTGGGCAGAACCAGACCTGAGCCTGGTTGACAGAGTCGATCGCACTTGTGCGAGTCTCCAACAAAGACCAAATGTCCTTCTGACAACAGCCACTGGGGGAGCTCCTGAGCTGCCTGCCTTCGTCATGCAGGAACGCAGCGTGCTCGGCCCTTTTCGGAGACCATTCGGAAGACGACGCAGGGCTCGCCCGAGCGCTGCGACCCGAAGGAGCTTCGGTCCCAGCGGCGAGGTTTCGCGAGAAGACACTCGATCATTTCCGGAGGGTGGGCGACGCAGGCGCGGGGTGGGCGGGGCGAAGCGGTTTCCGCCGAGGATGACGCAAGGCGCGTTCGCCTCGCCCACCCGGGCGCTCGGTTTTTTCCGGAAGGTTCCAGTTGGTGTCCAACCGGGCTCGGCGTGGGGCTGGGAGATGACGCAAGGATGGGCCGCGGCGTGTCCAAGGCTCGGCAATTTCCGGAGTGTTTCGGAAGGAGCCGCTGGTTGTTGTTGTTGGTGGTGGCGGGCGGACGGACGGACGGAGGGAGGGCCGGCTGCGTGTGTCCCGCCGGTGGTGGGGACAGGGAGAGTGACCGGGCCCCTCTCCCCCACAGGGGGACGCCATGTCGGGTCCAGGTCAGAAAACCGAGAGCCGCGCCATCCCCACTCCCACCCGCCGGGTGATGGTCACCGACTCGGGCCAGTTACCACCCGATTACAGCACCACCCCCGGGGGCACCCTGTTCAGCACCACCCCAGGAGGTAAGGCCCGGGAGGTGGGGGGGGGCGGCGGAGGGGGAGGGGGGCGGAGTCTACCACACCCCCCACACCACCCCCCACACAACCCCCCCCGCCACACCCC
>NC_057751.1:4163212-4200337 GCF_004010195.1 Chiloscyllium plagiosum
CTCATTGCCCCCCCTCCCCCAATCTCTGACTTTGCATGTTGTATTGTTGAGCTGGCTGGTATTTGACTCCACCAAAGCTGCTTTCATAACCCACTTTGGAACTCATGAGTTTTTTAGTTTGTCTGCTCTCTCTGCACTCAGTGAAAATGATCCTTCAGGCAAGCCTGTCATCAATCTGAGGCCAGTTGTTTGTCATGTTAGGTTTGTGAATTGAAACATTAACCTTTTCAACAATGACCATTTTATTTTCATTTTCATGCTTTGAAGTGAATTGGGGAAACTGTTGACCATAAGGAGCAGATTATGCCATTTGGCCCATCGGGTCTGCTCCACCAATTAATCATGACTAATATGTTTCTCAACCCCATTCTCCGGTCTTCTCCCTGTAACCCTTGCCCAATTAAGAATCTCTGCTAATAGAAACATCTTCTCCATGTCCACTCTAACCAGATCTTCTGTTTTTGGTAAGTTTCTTGCCTCACTCCTGCCTTTTATGTGTCTTAAAAAAACTTTTGCAATCTTCTTTTATATTATGAGCTAGTTTACACACGTTTCATCTGCTGCTGTCTTGTTGCTTGTTTAGTTGCTCTCTGCTGGTTTTTAAAGGCTTCCCAATCCTCTGGCTCCCCACCAGTCTTCACTGTATTATATGCTTTTGCTTGATGTTTTCCTTGATTCCCCTTGTCAGCCATGTTTGCTTCTTTGTGAGTTTCTTCTTCCTTGGGATGAATTTGTCTCCAATTACCCACAGGAAGTCCTGCTCCACTGTCTGCACTGCTAGGCTCCTCAACAAACTTCCAAACTCCAAAAACCCTCGTTCTTTGGGAGCTTGACCCCACATGTTTTTTTCGCCTGCTTTTAATAAAAACCAAAGCGAGCTACATTGCTGGGCACAGAGCAGACAGCTCATCTCCAAGTTTATCACACTTCAAAAAAAATTGCCAGAACAGGTCCCTAAGCTACCTAATCAAGTGGGCGGCACGGTGGCACAGTGGTTAGCACTGTTGCCTCACAGCGCCAGAGACCCGGGTTCATTTCCTGCCTCAGACTTGTTGTGCTGAAGGGCCTGTTTCCATACTGTAATGTAATCTAAAAAAAATGTAATCTAATCTAAAAGTCTGCCTCTTCAAACCTCACCAAATCAAGAATTGCTTGTTCCACTCGTGGGCTCTATCACAAGCTCTCCAAAACTCCATCTCATAGACATTCTACAAATTCCTTTTCTTAAGAGCTGCTACCATCCTGATTTTCCCAGTCTACCTGTATATTTAAGTCCCCCATGATTATTGTGATAATGCCTTAAAGTTGCTTATTCTATCTCCTGATTTATTTTCATCACCACGTTTTGACTACACAACTGCCTGTATACACCACCTATCAGGGTTGTTTTACCTTAGCAGTTCCTGACCTATACCCACACAGATTCTACACCTTCCGACTCTGTATTACTTCTTGCTATTGATTTAATTCCATTGCTTCCGAACATGGCAGTCCCACCCCATCTGCCTGTCCTTTTGCTGGGATGTGTATCCTTCGATAGTTCGTTCCCAGGTCTGATCCCCTTGCAGCGACATCTCTGATACCAACAACATTGTACCCACCAATTTCAATTCGCACCATAAGCTCATTTCCCTTGGTTTGTGTGCTGCGTGCTTTCAAGTACAACACCCTCAGTCCTGCATTGACTGCCCCCCTTCTCAGATGTGTCCCCTCATCTGCTGTGCCTGAGGTTAGATTCCTGACCGTCCCATACTCTGTCGTATTACTTGTTCTGGATACTTTTAATAACTTCTCCCTCCTTTTGAGTATTTTTCATAATTTTACATGTAAATGAAGCCCTATGCGCAGCCCGCGTTAGGCAATTCCCCAGGACTCTGATCCCAGTCATTCAGATTGAGCCCATCCCATCAGAACAGCTCCCTCCTTCCCTAGTACTGGTGTCAATATCTAGTCAATTTGAGCCTGTTTCTCCCCTCTGAATCTGAGCTGCGCATATCCCTCTTGAATTTGTTGACCCCGTGCTGGTTGCCCATGGCTCAGATAGTAATCTAGAGATTATTGCCTTTTTGGTTCTGTTTTTTATTCAGATTTAGCTGCTCATAGTCCCTTCGCAGTACTGCTTTGCTCTTTCTACTTGTATCATTGGTGCCACAATAACTGAATCTTTCCCCTCCCACTCCAAGTTCCTCTGTGGCCCAGATGAGAAATTCCCACTCTACCTGCACGTTGAAGTCCTCCCATGATTATTGTAGCATGTACATCTTACTTGGAAGTGCATCGTAAAATAGGTCTGAGTCAGCAGTTTCAGCAAGGAGAGGGCAAATCTGTTAGAATTCTTTGAGGAGGTAATGAGCAAGTCAGACAAAGGAGAGCCAGTGATCTCTGAAATACTTGAACCGAAGCACCAGACAGTCTTCAGGATTCTCAATCCTGGCCACAGAGAACCGTGTCTATTCCCTTGACTAAACTGTCTTTGATCACAATTACACCTCTCTTCCCTCACCACCATCACCACCGGACCCCAATCCAAAAGGCTCCCTGAAGTAGTGCACTATGATCAATTGCTTGTCCTCTCTCCAAAGCCCCCAATCTCATCCACCTCTGGAGCAAGAGCCTCAAACCTGCTGGGAGAAAGTGAGGACTGCAGATGTTGGAGATCAGAGTGGAGAGTGTGGTGCTGGAAAAGCACGGCAGGTCAGGCAGAATCCAAGGATCAGGAAAATCAACGTTTCAGGCAAAAGCCCGTCATCAGGTATAGGGGCAGGAAGCCTCCAGAGTGGAGAGATAAATGGGTGGGGCTGGGGAGAATGTAGCAAGGAGTACCACAAATGTTGATTTTCCTGATCCTCGGATGCTGTCTGACCTGCTGTGCTTTTCCAGCACCACTCTGATCTTAACTCAGGACTGCAGATGCTGGAAACCACACTTTTGCCTACAGTGTTGAAGGAGGCTACTTGACCCAGTGTGTTTGCACTGGCTCTCTCCAAATGAACATTGTCACTTGGTACCATTGTCCCAACTTGATATCCTGTACGTTATTTCTGTTAAAATCATCATTTCATGCCCTCTTGAATGCTTCATTTGAGATTGGCTCCACCACTGCTTCTCAGCAGTGCATTCCAGACCCAAACCATGACTGCACACCATCCTCCAACTGAGGTTGATCTGACATCATGTACAGGTTCAGCATAACCTCTCTGCTCTATGCCCCAGTTCATGAATCCAACAATGCTGTGTGCTTTATTAACCACACTTCATCAGCCCTGCCATGTTTAATGGCTAATGCACATAATTAATTAGACCTCTCTGCTCCTACACGTCTTTTAGAAACTTACTTTTATTGCATGTGGTCTTTCTTTGTTCTTTGTATTGATTAAGCCCAATCAGTGCTGAGGTTTCTGCTAGTATGTGAAAACTTCACTTTTCTTTACTTGTAGTTTAGTCACTGTAGTCATGTTGGAATCGTGTCACCTGATACGTGCACATGTCAGGGACTGGGTTACCTGCTTTGATTATGCTCAGTGAGTGACACATATTAATCAGGTCACTGAGGAGAACTTCCCCAGCTCCAATGAAATATTTTCCAGCCATTTAACAGGACAGATGGGGCAGCAGTTTAATATCTCATCCGAAAAGTGACACCTCTGACAGTGCAGCACTCCTTACAACAGGCACGAGTCCCTGAAACCCTCGACTTTCTGACTCTTGAGATGACAGCACAGCCAGGCACCCTCTTGCTCAACCAATCCATACGCTTGGCTCGTTCAACATGTGGTGTCTGTGTATTGAAAATAAATGGCAAAGATGTGGGCCAGTGTTGCTGTTGGATATTTGTGCTTTGAGTCTGTTCCCCTCAGTTACTTTAAAAGAAGATTCTCAGGAATTCTGAAGAACACGAGGTCAAGATCAGAGGTGGTGCTTCTAATTTTGGAATCAAACGTGTGTTGCATTGAGATTGATGTTCTCTTCTTGCTGCTGTCGTCTTTTCCTTCCTCTCTGTTTAGTGAACAGTACCTGAGCATGATAAGATCTGTATTCGGTGGTAGCATAAGAATGTTGCAAGACAAGGCATGGCTGCAGCTCTTCCACTCAGTTGCACAATAACTTGAAGAAACGTTTTCCTGTATCATTTTTCTCCAGAGTTTGTCAGTCAGAAGAATGTTGCCTCACATTGAAATGGGCTGTGACTTGGTTTGGACATCACTGCAGTGAGATTTTCCTTGGATTGGAGAGCTGGGCCTGGCGTGGAATGTGGAGATACTGGGAATTTGAAGCACTGGAAGCAGATTTTTGGTATTTGGTTTCAAAAGGGAATTGGGTGTATATCCCAAGCAAACATTTGCAGGGTCTGGGAAATAACAGGAGAGTGTGACACACTAGATATGCGATGCTGGTTCTTTCAAAGTGCTTTGTGTCATGTGACTTCCTCTTCTGTGTCCTTACACGGATGTGGGTGTCACTACTTAAGTCTGCATTTATTGCTGATCCTTATTTGCACTTGGCAACTTGGTGGTGAAAGGCCATCTTGAGCTGTGGCAGTCTATACCAGTAGGACACAATGTTTTGGGGAAGGAGTTTCAATTTTGATCGACGGCAAGTGAGGAGCTACTGCATGTGTTGGTTAAGGGTCAATCATACTGCTTTGTATCTGGAGTCACATGTAGCTAGACCTTGTGAAGATGGTAGAGTTCCTTCCTTAAAAGATATCAGTGAACTACATGGGTTTATGACCATTAACAGTGGTCGCCTAATCGGCGTTTGGTTTGCAATTTGTTCCAGAGTTTTGGTTTTGATTTCAAGTTTCGCCATCTGCCATGGTAGGATATGAACGCATGCTGCTACAGCATTATCCTGTGATTCTGGGTTACTAGTCATAACACAACCATAAACCACTACATGACCCCCACAAACACCACCTCCCCTCATTTAAAAGGACAGGCCTGTCAATCCATCATAGAACTGCAATTCAATCTTGACAAGTGTTTTGCATATACACTGTTCCAACATTGTTTCGAGGGTTCTGTTATTGATGGTGTCCAATGCCTTTGTGACGTCCATGAAAATGAAGTAACAGAAGTCCATGTTCTATATGAGTCATTTTTCCTGGATTTGTGTCATCACGACCACAATGCTGCAACCTGGGTGAAGACTGCACTGGGCCTTGGTTAGATTGATCTCCAACTCAAAAATGTCCCATCAGAATGCTTCAAGCTCAGCTATGAACATAGGGGAGAGCTCCATCATTGCCACTCTGCTACCTATGCTTTTGTAGGGAGCATCAATCACGTTATGAAAGTTGTTCATCATCATTTCTGCATTCCACCTTCGGGAAGTGACTATCAAGGAAAACCTGTATCTTATCAGGGCGCACCACTTTAAATATTTCTGCAGGGTTTGATTCCACTGTCTCCTCAGCCTTGCCTGAATTCATCTGCTTAATAACTTTGTTGATTTAATCAACAGATGCATGCAAAGCACCCTTTCTGATCATGGTCACTGAGAAATCTGGTTGAGGGCTATCAGGTTGATAGTATGAGCGGTATGGTGGCTCAGTGGTCAGCACTGCTGCCTCACAGCTCCAGCGACCCAGCTTTGATTCCAGCCACGGGTGACTGTCTACGTGGAGTTTGCACATTCTCTCTGTCTCTGCATGGATTTCCTACAGGTGCTCTGGTTTCCTGCTACAATCCAGAGATGTGTAGGTGAGGTGAATTGGTCGTGTTAAATTGTCCACAGTGTTCAGGGATGTGTAGGTTGGGTGCATTAGGAGGGGAATGGGTCTGGGTGGGTTACTCTTCGGTGTGGACTTGGGCTGAAGGGTCTGTTTCCACACTCTATGGAATCTGTGATCTTCTATGATCTATAAAGTATGAACTTTGTTCTTCAGGCTGCTGGAGTGTTTTGCCTTGAGTCTGTCATATCTGCCCCAGTTTGGATTCAGGACAACCTATCACTCGAGGAATGTTCTGGAAATTAAGAAATTTGAGTTGTAGATTTCTACATGTTGCTCTAACTCTGTCGCTTTCTTTTAGATTAGATACCCTACAGTATGGAAACAGGCCCTTCGACCCAAAATGTCCACACCAACCTTCAGAAGAGCAACCCACCCAGGCCCATTCCCCTACCTTATATTTACCCCTGACTAATGCACCTAACACTATGGGCAACTTAGCATAGCCACTTCACCTGGCTTGCACATCTTTGGATTGTGGCAGGAACCAGAGCACCCAGAGGAAACCCACGCAAACACAGGAGAATGTGCAAATGCCACAGGTCTGTCAACTGTCAACATTTAGATTTGTGCCAATAACTGCTCATGGTCATCTCCATTTTTCGTTTCTCATTTCGGCAAGCACATATCAGCACAGGACTTGAAGTGCTTCTAAAGTAGTGAAACCATTGTGCAGAAGTACACGCTTGGCTGCAGAAGCTTGGATTTAAAGGCATGACATTGGCATCTTTTCTGGCTTTGCCATGTTCTGGATTGCTGCACAAGCTAGTGAGTCAAACGTTTCGCCTCTTCTATGCAGTCTGCTGGAACAGTCTACCCATCATGGTGGTGGGTAAGTGCCTAACTCAGTGAGTACCCCTCACCTGGTTAAATGTCATCAGTCAAAGCTGTTGCACATGGTGTGGCAGTTCCTGCATCCAGGTGCCTCCTTGTCAGCACGTGAAGCAGTCAGGATGAGGTGGGGACAGAAGTGAGTAAGTTATTCAAATTACAAGAAGTCTCCTTGTTACAGAAACCACCCCCCTAAAAAACCGAAATCACTTGGAGGAAAATGCGACCATCCAAGCCGATTGCAGCATTGAAAGGATGGGAAAAGTATGGGCAGAAATTGGGCATTCCATTCCATTTCCTTTAGTGTTTTTCCCATTTCTCTGAGCAGGAGCGACTGGAGATTGGGGTGAGGGTGAGGAACAAACCGCAGTCTGTATTGGAACTGATGACTCAGGTTTCTGAATTCGTCACCTGAGCACGGTGATATTAGTGCACTGTGTGGGCAAGTTAGTGAGAAAATAGGAAACCTGACCGAATGTTCACACAGTTCCTCACCGTTTGTTCCATATTGAGGTTTGACTGCTTCGCCATTGGACAATTATCTGTCTTCCATTAGGCTGACTCTGATGACAGGGCAAGCTGACAGGTGAAGAAGAAGGTCTAATCTCCTCATATCTTTCATCACCTTTCAGAGCCTTTTACAGTCTGTTAAGGAAGTGTCATAGTGATCCAGTGAAATTTTACAACCATTCTTCTGCTGCTTACTCTCTTATGTTATCTCCTTTGCCTTTAACTGTGTCTGTTATTGCCTTGCACCACTCCCTGTGGAGTCAGTTGTACATTCTCATCCCTTTCTGATCATAAAAGGGAAGCAGGGAAATATCTGCTGAGTGCAGCGCTCACTGAGGGACAGAGGCGAAGGAGCTCCTGGTAAGCCCGGTGTGGTTTGCTTTGTCAAGTCTCTTTCCCTCCCACCACAGGGTGTAGGGGCAGAATGAAGCCATTCAGCCCATCAAGTCTGCTCCATCATTCAGTGAGATCATGCCTGATCTGATTATCCTCTACTCCACTATCTTGCCTTTTCCTCATAACCCTTGTTCCTTTCCTGATGAAAAATCTGTCTGCTTAATGACTCAGCTTCAACATCCCTCTTTGGTAAAGAAATTCATCTCTCTTTTAAATATGTGACTTATTATGCTGGGATGATTCATTCTGGTCTGAAACTCTCCCACAAGTGGCAACAACTTTGCTGCATCTATCCTGCCTGTTCTCCAAAGAATTTGGTATATTTCAGTAAAGTCACCTCTCATTCTTCTGAATTCAAAAGAACACAGGCCCAATCTGCCCACCTTTCATCATGTCTCCACTCTCAAGATCTGTCTCATAACCCTGTTAACCACCAGTGATCAGAAATCTCTCAATCTCTACTCTGAACATCGTGTGTCGGATGAGTTGAAGAGTGACAATTGCAGAGAGAGCGAGCACAAACAAGTCAAGCCGAATGGTCTCCGCTGTGCTGTAGCTGTTTTTCTTTGGAATCCATTCTGTCTTGAGGAAAACATTTATAACCCTCATAAGGTAATTTCCTTTCCTGATGATTTGGAGATGCTGATGATGGACTGGGGTGTACAAAGTTAAAAATCACACAACACCAGGTTATAGTCCAACAGGTTTAATTGGAAGCACACTAGCTTTCGGAGCGACGTTCCTTCATCAGGTGATTGTGGAGGGCTCGATCGTAACACAGAATTTATAGCAAAAATTTGCAGTGTGATGTAACTGAAATTATACATTGAAAAATTGATTGTCTGTTAAGCCTTTCATCTGTTAGAATACAGTGATAGTTTCACTTCTTTCATGTGTAAATCACAAAACCCTTTTTTTAAAAAGTTGCATTCTCTGGTTAGCTGTTAACAATGGTGATAGCTAGACAATATGTTGAAGGTGTTGGCCCCCTGTGTTCTCTGTGTATGCCATGATGTTTAGATTGATTCTAATGTAAAAAGTGAGATAATGGAGTTTTACATGAATTCATGCAGTTTTTGAGCTCAGAGTTCTACATGAATGCATGCAGTTTTCCTTTCCTGATGTTTGCTTCTCCATGAGGTCAGTGAGCAAGTGAACCATGCGGATTGGCAGTGGTGTTTCTCAGCTTCAGACTGGAGAGCTTGCATTGGTCTCAGGAAAGGGAGGATTGGGACTGAGTTTTCTTCCGTTTGTAATCTGGCATCTGGAGTTTTGCAAGACTCCTGGCCCTTAGCCCTGAGACTCTGGTCACCAGCAGCTGTTCATATCACATTGGCATACATTTTGCATGTTGACTTCAGTCCAGCTGGTTGTAATGTAACTATGAAACATGTAGCCAATGAACTGCCCTTCAGTAAAGTCCAGAATCTGTTCTTTCATGATTGAGAGTTGGTACTTGGACGAATACTCAGTTACTGCCTGATTTATGCAGTGAGGTCATATTCCAGGAAGCAGTGAATAATGAAGGAGAAACAGACCAGAAAGTTAGGGGGAAGGTGATGGTTAATTTTCCTTGTTCATCTTCCCTGGATTGTCATAATCCAAGATGATTTTTGAATGGTCTCTAGCCAGGATCACCATGTGTCACTCTCGGAATTGGAGGAGCGAAGACCCATCCTTTTGATTCAGCTTTTGGACTTGTTCAGAAATGCCCTATTTCTCTGCTCAAAAAATGATAACAAAGGTATAACCTGAAGAATAATTGAGACGGTGATCTTGTGTCCTGAGCTGACTGCAATAAATAATGTCACCCAAAATCGCCAAATGGTGAAGCAGAAAATCAATCATTGTCTCACTATTTTGAACACATTCACCAAGAATGCAGTTGTTAAGGTGCTGATCAAGATGTACTTCACTGAATAAAGTCATCAGCTGTGACAACTCACTCCATTCATATGCTCTGTCAAATAGTTGATCAGCTTAGCCTTTGTGTTGGGCGGGTTCAGTCTTGTTACCATTTGAGACATTCCTCCGCCTCAAACAGCTAAATCCACACAACAGCTTTGAACAGGAATTATCCAGCGTAGCAGTGATGGTGTCTCAAGGTTTGGACCAGGAGGCCCAGGTTCAAGTCCCACTTGTTCTATAGGTGCGTGATAACAACAAACCAACAGGTTGATTGTAGAATATGTGCGTCCAGAACGTCTGCCACGTGTCGCTTATGAATAGCAGTGTTCACACTGATGCTTGACGTTCAGACTTGACCTTGCAACAGCGGGTCAAAAATGCCAGCATCATCCTGATAACATAAGAACTTTATTTGAGACAAGGCTGTAATTTACTGGTTACTGTACGAATCCACACAAAGCTGAAAAGATGTCTCCTCCAAAGGAAATAGATGTTGGTTCACTGAACGCGTGATACAGACATTAGGTTAATAAAACATAGAAATGCCATATTCTAATGCGATATCTTCGTAGGAGAATAAATTGCAAGGCTCAATAATAAGAGAAGATAGCTAACACTTATTTCTCCTAAAGAGTCACAAACTTCATCCTCTACTTTGTGCACATATAAACTTTGAAAGGAAAACAGGACTGTCCATCAAACATTAAAGAAACGTAACCTTGGTTCCTGAAAGTGAAACGTCATTAGGTTAAGAATGAATCTGAAGTGGAGATGATAGAATCCAATCATTTATGTTAAGACATTTAGAATGAATTTCTAGTGTTGCATAATTAGAATGTGGCATGAAAGATAGTAATTGGGTCAAGAACAAGCCATCTATAATCTTTATCACATACTTAGCGAAATTTCTTTCTTCTTATAATTAGAATAACCCTTCCATTTCCAAGAAACAATTTATCATTGAAACCCTAGCATTGAGCTGCAGTCAAGTTTGTCAATATGTTTGTTTAAAATACTTTATTCAGTAAGATTATTAGACTTGGAATGTAGCATTCCATTATCAGTCTATGGTTGTACCTGGCTGAATTACTATTATACTGGATAGTGAGTTGTCATCACAAGGATTCCAGAACAGAAGTTTTTAGATGTGTCCGATCTTTGGCAGGAATTTAACATTGCGAAAGGAGTTGAAAATGTCATGCTACCTCATCTCGTCTTTAGAAAAATGCAGCTTGCTGTTTTGGTTTACGAGAAATGTCACTGAAGTTAATTTCTCATATCCATCCCAAATATTTTAGCCCTTGTTCCTTCACAGTCGGTAAAGGCAGGACTCAAAGACTGCCATTGGCACTTGTTGTGCTCCTTAAATCCTCCAACCTCTGAGAGTTGGCCTCGAGTTTATATTCAGCTGCATGTGGGCAAACCAGGTAACCATTCCATCCCCCATGAGTCACCAGTGAAAGGGTGTCAACAAACACCCACCAGCCACTGGCACAGAATTACCCCAACGCCTTATTCCTAACCCCATAAAGGCAAAAATCCTGACCCTCCTCTCAAGGCATGTTTTAAAACAAAAAGTAAATGCTAGTCACTTTTCTTTATTAGAGATGTATTTAAAATCAGTCAGCTGTTAGCTGAGGTGGATTGTGAATGTCTTAGAACTGAGTACCAGTGAAGAAGCTAAATTTGTTTCATAAAGTTTATTTTGACAAATAAACATATCAGGCAAAAGATCTTATTGTCATGCAAACATTCCTTCCATTTCCAGGAAACAATTCATTGTTGAAAAGCTAGGGTTATGCCACAGTCAGGTTTGTCAATATATTTGGTTAAAATACTATATTCAGTAAGACTGTCAGACTTGGAATGAAGCATTCCATTATCAGTCAATGGTTTTACTTAGCTGACTTACTGTTGTACTGCATTGTGAGTTGTCATCATACGGATCCCCACAACAGAGGTTTTTAGATGTGTATGATCTTTGTCAGCAATTTCACATTGTTGCAAAAGGAGTAGACAATGTAATGCTTCCTCATCTTGTCTTTAGAAGAATTCGACAAATATTGTTGCTTAACCCTTTGCCTCTTTGGTTACCACTGCACCCAGCACTGTTTTCAACTGGGTATATCTTCTCCCAGCCTTTGCTTCCCTGTGAAATTTCAGAGTTGTCTTCAGATAAAGTGCAGTCTTGGATGGAGGCTGAGCAGCTGAAGGTCAGGTGAAAGTTCATTCTTCACCGGTGGATGCGTGACCCGAAGGACGTCCAACAAACTGTTCTGATTTCAAATTTCCTGCATCCGCACTACTTTCCTTTGCCAACGAGCAATTGACATCACCCTGTTATTTAGTCCAATCATGTTGCAAGGCAAATGCCACAGGGAGTGGCAGAAGAAATTGTACCTTGACGCAAACAATCCTTGACTTTGCCCATCCGTTTTTAAAAATCCTTTCAAGGGGATGTGTGGATCACTGGCTAGACCAGCATTTATTGCTAATTTCTAATTGGTCTGTTTTACACAAATTAAAAACAATCTGTTTTCTGTGCAATTTTGTGAAGCTCTGCATGTTAGGAGACAATGCATAATTACCAAAAAACACAATGTCATGCCAAATGCGTTGTGCTAAAGATGGGACACAGCGTTGTCTGCACAGAAGTTTGATCAATAATTGGCACATGATTCTTGCATAACCCATTCTCTGCAAATTATATGTCCTCTTTCATCAGGCTTCTTCCAAATGCTGTTGGTCTCACAATCATCCCTTTGCAACCCCATTGTGTTCTGTCTTCAAGTGGACACGAATGTTTGAATTATGACAGATGAGGGATAACTATGACCAAAACCTTCACCTGTACAGTCCTGGTAACAGAAGAAAAGGAGATAACTGCTAACTTGACAGTGAAGCCTTTTGAGATTCTCACAATCAGAGGATGCTACATTCCTTGTTGGGAGAAATAGTTCTGTTTTGCCAGATGTGATCATGTTTTGTCTTGGAATATTATCTAGAAATGGATAATATTTCTGGTAACCTTGAGTTCATGCTTGTTTGTTCAAGATTAGTTTGAATGAGTGCCCAGTTTTCCACTAACTCTTGGCTCACATAGCAAACATTCAATGAGCTTTATTGTTAACAAGGACAGAGATCATTGGGCAGAGGGCACAAATATACCACAGATGACTTTAGTCAATCAAAGTTCGATCCAGGCCATTGATGTTTGTTTTCATTTGGAAACACTCAGTCAATGCTCTGTAATGTCATCGGCTTCAGAATCTTGGAAGAGAGGTTTGGTTATTTTCTGATGTTTGCATTGGTTTTCATGATTCCCCATCCCCTCCTGTCATCTATGCCCCATCACAATGAAGTAGTCTTTCTCCATGGCCACCATATGGAATAACAGAGCAGGAACACGATCAAAACATTCAGGCGAAAGATAAAGTCGAACCCCTGATCAGTACTGTGCTGATGCTGTTCATGCACAGACACTCACTATTCACCTTCCTGATGAAAAGACTCTGTGTTCACAAGAAGATCCTTGCACACTTTGCAGAACATACCTTTTGGTAGTATGATTATGCTCAGTCCTACAGCCTAAAATATTGGTCAATCACACTAATTATGGGCTGTCTTTGAGTCCAGTTTTCACACTGTATCACTGGCCTCCATGATGCAACATAAAATTGTCATGCTGCAAAAAGATGCTTGCAATTGGCAGTATTTTACTTTCCACAGAGCACAGCCAAAAGCTGATAACCTTGATTAAGGCTTGGAATTGAAGCAGCTAAATTATGAGAGAGAGAGATTGTGCGCTTGTCTGTGTAAAACTTCTGAAGTAACTTAGCTGGAGGCAGTGAGAGCTGGACTGCACTCAGGCCTGAGCTGCTCAGTGGCAAGTGTCATTTGCACCACATTGCCAGATAATTATGAACAGGAGAGAGCCTGACCATTCTTTTATTCCTTTCAAATCCCGCGCCATTAGCATTCAGGGGTCACTATTTACAGGAAACTTAACTTAATTGACCAAATAGATTCTGTGGCTGCAAGATCAGGTCGAAAACAGGACAGTCTTGAGGTATTTAGCTATCCTTTTGACTCTTCAAAGCCTGCCCACCATTTACAAGGTACAAGTCAGGAGGAGTGCCCAAAGGAGTGCAGCTCTGGAAGTACTCCAGAAGATTGGCAGGATAAAGCAGCCTGTTTGGTGCTCCATACCCCACTGTAAAGTTTCAGTCCCTCCACCACTGACACTCAGCAGTGGTGAATGCCATGCACAAGGTAGACTGCAGACATTCACCAAGGTCTCAGCTGGCACCTTCCAAACCCATGACCCTTGCCATCTGGAAGGACAATGGCAGCAGGTGCGTGGGTGTGCACCGTCGCTTGCAAATTTCCTTTCTGACCTGCAACTGTATCACTGTTCCTTCAGCGTCATTCGGTCAAAACTCTGGGGATTAGTCCCTAATTGTATCAAGGATGCCTACATAATATGGACTGCAGCAGTTCAATAGGTCATGTTACCATCTTTTTAATCCCGGACGAGAAATAAATGCTGGTCTTGCCAGCGATTTCCACATCCCATGAGTGAATTTTGTAGTTTCTGCTCCTGAAAACATTGGTTAAGGCTGAGAGGCCTGATGTATCTGTCACACCTGTCTTGGTGAAACCCTTGTAATTCAGACTTCATGCCAGTGGGTTAGTTGCAATCAGGATGCCTAAGTCAGTTTTGTAAGTCTGAGTTGTGCAATCATTGTCATCGAGTCGTACAGCATGGAAACAAACCCTTCATTCCAAATCATCCATGCTGACCCGACAATCTGACCCATATCCCTCTCAACCTTTTCTGTTCATGTACCCATCCAGACATCTTTTAAATGTAATAGTCCTCTTCCTATGACATCTGATTCCAAACACGCAACACCCTCCGTGTGAAAAGGTTTGCGCTCGCATCCTTTTTAAATCTTTCCCCTCTCACCTTCAACCTACGCCCTCTGGTTGTAGAGTCCACAACCCTCGGAAAAAGATCTTGGCTGCTCCCCCTCTCCATGCCCCTGATGATTTTATAAACCTCAATAAGATTGCTGCTCCGCGTCCCTGGGGCTCCAGGGAAAAAAGCCCCAGCCTCTACTTGTACTGTTGGCCAGGCTTGCCTCACTGATTGCTGACAAAAGGTTGGTTTCATCTAATTTCCCTCATCTGTTTGTGTGCTTTTGCTGAAACTGGCAGGAAAATGAACATAAGCGTTCAAGGCAGGAGAAGTCCATTTGATTCCATGCCTACTCTACCATTCAATAAAATGACGGCTGGTCTGATTTGTTGTCTCAACTTCGCAGTTTCACCTACCTATTAGGCATCCCCCCCACCACCCCCCCAAGAAAAGTCAGGCGAGAATCTTCTCTCCGTGTCTGCGTGGGTTTCCTCCGGGTGCTCCGGTTTCCTCCCACATTCCAAAGATGTGCAGGTCAGGTGATTTGGCCATGGTAAGTTGCCCATAGTGTTAGGTGCATTCGTCGGAGGGAAACGGGTCTGGGTGGTTACTCTTCAGAGGGTTGGTGTGGACTAGTTGGGCCTGTTTCTGCACTGTAGGGAATCTAATCTAATCTAAAAAAAATCTACCTCCATTTTAAAAATATTTAGGAACCCGACCTTCACTGAATTCTGGGCAAGTGTTCCAAAGATTGCAACAGTCTGGGAAAAATTAAATATCCTCCTCCCCCTGATTTTTATATTGATTCCCCCAGTTCTTATCTTTCCCATGACATGTGTCAGGCTCTCACCATCTTCCTTGTCCAAGCCCTCTCAGGGTCTTGTATGTACCATAAAGATTTTGATTTGATTTAGATTTATTGTCACCTGTAAATAAAAAAAATACAGTGAAAAGTGTATTTTCACATGTTGTCCGCAAGAATATCTTTTGTTCTGGTGTAGGGGAGGGTTAATTGAGAAAGAATCCAGAAACGAAACCAAGCCAGAGTAGACAGAATTGAGCCCAAAACAAGAAAGACCTTGAAGTGCTAATGAGAAGTAGCATTTGAAGTAACGGGCCTTGGATTGTTACAAAGATTTTTTTTTAATATGCATGGTTTCAAATGACCTGATAAATATTCAGTCTTGTCAGAAATTTATAGTTGGAAATCACTTCACTCTCCAATCCCAGTGATGATGACAGTTCAGGCCAGAATCCTGCCTGGATTATTCTGCTTTCTTGCAAACAAAAGAAAACTTGAGCAGTTGTGTCATCCCTTGGTGCAGCACAACCTGACGAGTCTGTAATGCCTGCACAATTGGGACAAATATTATTTGTTCTGACAGCTGCGTTGCTGTTCTGTTGCAGGTACCCGCATTATTTATGACCGTAAATTCCTTATGGAATGCCGCAACTCTCCAGTTGCCAAGACTCCTCCACGTGATCTTCCAAACATTCCGGGTGTCACAAGTCCAAATGCAACAGAGAAGGTGAAACCAGCGACAAACCATGTGAACAGTCACGAGGAGAAGGCAGCTGGTGGTAAGTTACAGGAGCCAGCGTGTTGGGGAGAATTTCAGTGGAGGTCACATTGCAGAGTCCAAATGTGTTAGTGTAATCCACTTAACACCAGCGCTGTTATTGTGGGTTCAGGCCATCCAAACTTAAGGTGTCACTTTGTGCTGTCTTGTTGGTGGTTGACTGTCTCTTTATTCATGGACAAGTCTGATTAGGGTCTAGACATTTTCTGTTACGGGCAGGTTCTTGATTCATCAGATCTTTGGGCATGTGAAGGTGTGGTGTCCCATAAAGTAATGGCATCCAGAATGTCGAGGTTGCTTCCTTCACTTGGCTACTATTACATTGCTCTCCCAGGTCATTAAGACGTTGTGATACACTTGGTGTCACCATTATAAAATCTTTGGTAGCTCGCTCCTCATTGCCCTGAAAGTCAGTGGTGCCACACATGAAGGGAAGTTTCACCATGTCTTTGTGGTGATGGTTTTGTCCTTGTCCTTGTTTGGAATCCTGGTCATGTAAAATTCAGGCAAACAGAACCTGGTGGCCAAGACTCTACTTTTCCCCTCAGTACACAGAGGATTCCAACAGCTGAGTGCCAGCAGCTTCCAAAACAGAAGTCATTGATTCGGCATGCCAGTCAATCTGGGTGAAACCTCAGCGGGACTTTGGAGCAGCTGCACAATTTAAAAGGAACTTAGCTGGAAAGGGGAGACGCTTTGCATCCCTTCCGTACCAGTCTGCTGTCCATTGTACCTGATTTGACAGGAGTGTTGTCTGAATGTTTCATGATCTGGCTTCAGTAAGGACATTCAGCTTTAGATGATGTTCCTCCTGTTGAATGCTGTGAATTGCTGGTGCAATTTCTTCAGTACTCAGGTGTCACTGCCACACAGTCCAGGTTTCTCTGCAGTGCAGAAGTGTTGGGGCACCACATGGACCTCTCATGTTAATGGGCTAACAAAGGAGGAAAGTCAGTGTGGCTTATAATCCCAATGCCCGTATGGTCAAGCAACTGTGTTTCCTTATTTTTAAATAAATGCTCTGCCTGTTTGGTCAAAGTTAAAAATCACACAACTCCAGGATACTGATTGAGGATGATCAGCCATGATCATAATGAATGGTGGTGCTGGATCGAAGGGCAGAATGGCCTACTCCTGCGTCTGTTGTCTATAGTCCAACAAGTTTATTTGGAAGTACAGGCTTTCACAGCTACCTGATGAAGGAGCAATGTTCCGAAAGCTTGTATTTCCGAACATAACCTGGCGTTGTGGGATTTTTAATTTTGTCCACCCCAGCCCAACACTGGTTCCTCCACATTAAGTTTTGTCGAGGCAAGTTTAAAGTGAGGAACGAGTTGTTGGAAGTGATTCCCTCTCAAAAGTGAATCTTGCCTGAATGATTGGGTTGGGAGGTGGGGACAAATGCAGGGCCAGGCAACAACCACCACCAAATTGTTGCTTGAACCTTTTGCGTCATTAGAAGTTCTAAACAGTTTTTGTATTCTGCCTTATCAGGAGATGATGCCCAGTTTGAGATGGACATTTAAGGCGCACCACATGCTTTCCTTCAGAATGAGGAAGTTTGACCCTGGATCCTCTTCAGTTGAGCTTATTGGTCAGCCCAGGTATTTCTCCAAGTCACCAGCTCTACTTCAAAATAAAAAAAAAATGCAAGGTTCTCCTGCCACCGATGGATCTGGCTACAGACAATAACCTGTTCTGCAAATACTGTGAAAAGTATTGAGTGCCATGTGAGATACATGGGAGAATATCCACTGATCTCACTGGCGACAGCCATTGTAAAGCTGGGGCACCTCTCAGGTTCTTGATCTCTTTAACCTGCCTTGAAAAATTGTACGCCTTTAATAAATCAAGGTGAAAGGTAATCCCTTTCAAGATGTAATTTTTGGAGGGAAGACAGAGCAAAAGAGAGAACCAACAAAATAAAGTGAAATTCAATCATTTTACGTTGTTGTGTCTTGCCTCAAACAAGTTACAACTTTGTTAGAATGTTTATCAAGTCTACCAATGTAGTTTATTGCAACATATGTCTACAAAGTGTTTCACAGCAATGTTTGAATGTACAGCATGCTCGTGTATTTGGTCCCATGATCAATTCCTGTTCCATTGAATTGACTGTGACAGCCATAATGCAAAGCCCAAGGGACATTTCCATGCTGTAAAAACACAAAGGCCTATTATATAGCCACAAAAGATGCTTATGAAACTTTGAATGTAAATCCACAGTCCAGTATAAATACTTAATCGGGTGAGGCATGTTTGTCTTAATCTGTCAGAGGAAGTCCCAATGGGAAGGACCTTATCTCTCAGCAGTCAACCACATCATGGTATTCTGGTCTGCATGGGTTATTTTTCTCATTTCCTTTCATTTGTTTTTCCTTCAGAAGCTTGTACTTGCAGCTCACCAAAACAGGGTGTTACTGGTCTTTGTTAAATCTGATGGAAGAAAAAAATTCTTGATGAATTGTAAGAACTCACTTTTTGAGGACGTCCAATTTTGAGTCAACAACCTCACCATGGAAAGGTTCTTCAGGCTATTCCACACATTGTCCTATCTGCAAGATTAACTGAGAGCTTGCTCCTGACAAACATTCAAATTCTCACACTGCTGAGACTCTGTTTGGAGTGTGCAGTTCAGTTGTTGAACGCATTTGATGACTTTACTGACACTTAAAGTTTTGATGTTTTTGGAGTGACTTGATAAGACCAGATTAAAACTGTGCCAGCTGATTAGAATAATCCTACTGGGGCGTTGCAAGCTAAGAATTAAAACCGACTTTCCAATTGTGAGGTTTGCCAACAGTCCACAAATTATGGGTAAAGTTTGGAACTTTTCTGCAAACACCAATTGATATTCTCCACTCGTTCATTTCATGTCTGAGATGAATGCAGTGTTGTTTGTAAGACAATTAGTGGCCATAATGACTGAGAGAACAGTGGGGGAATTAGAGAAGAAATTTGACAATTTTAATGTGCAGTTTAAAATGAAGACACATTAGGAAGATGGAAGGGTCCTGAAAGGAACTGTGTGGTATAGAGCTTAGGTATGAATAGAGTCTTCAGTTGATATCATTTTGGCGTGGCATGGTGGCTCAGTGCTTAATACTGCTGCCTCACAGCATCAGGGACCCAGGTTTGATTACAACCTTGGGCGACTGTCTGTGTGGAGTTTGCACATTCTCCCCGTGTCTGCGTGGGTTTCCTCCAGGTGTTCCGGCTTCCTCCCACGGTCCAAAGATGTGCAGGTCAAGTGAATTGGTCATGCCAAATTTCCCATTGTGTTGGGTGCATTAGTCAGAGGAAAATGGGTCTGGGTGAGTTATATTTTGGAGGGTCTTATGGGCTGAAGGGCCAGTTTCTGCACTGTAGGGAATATGAATAAATCTGATGACAGGAGAAGCAATTGTTGGACTTGCTCCAAGATGTGCAGTCTGACATGGTAACTAACGTTGTTTGTTGTCTCCAATTCCTGACACCAATGTAAGCTCATAACTCGAGAGTCTCATTTTGAAACTCCATGAACAGTACAATGCAGCCCATTCCATACACGTACCACATTCTGCGTGAAAAAGTTGCCCCTTCGGTCTCTCTTACATCTTTCCCCACTCATCCTAAATCTATTCCCTCTACTTCTGGACTCCCTCACCTCAGGGAAAAAGACTATTTGTCATGCTCTACATTTGTCATGCAATAATGTGGGCATTGTCTCCAGCAAAATTCCTTTATTAGAGGCTGCAATGCTGAGGCTATCCTTCATGACGTAGGACGCTTCATGTGCATATCATGGCGTTCATGATTCTGATAGGTATTATCATCTTGTACATTCTGAAGGGATGCCTGAAATGTGCCGGAACAGGACAACAGTGATGGACACATGAATTTAAGGGGTAGTGGGGTGAGAATTAGTTTATAAATATGGGAAGCTCGTAATCATTGGGGATGGGTTTTATGGAGTGTGGCTAACTGAAATAAAGTTTCCAATGAGTATATGGCCTTGGATTTTTTTGAAGAACTTTTGAGTGGAGAACAGACAAGTGTCACAGAAAAACACCATAGGACTGTGGATGTTGAAAATCGGAAACAAAAGCAGAACTCGCTGGAGAAACTTAACAGATTTTGCATAATCTGTGGAGAGGAAGCAGAGTTCAGGTTTCAAGTCCAGTAACCCTTCATCAGAACTGTCTCTGTTTCAGACAATTAGTACAGTTAGTACAGTTAGAGCACAGGAGCAGGCCATTCAGCTCCTCAAACCTATTTCTCCCATTCAATGAGATCATAGCTGATCTGTGGCCTAACTCCATATATTCATGCACACTGTCATAGAATCTCTACAGTGTGGAAACAGGCCATTCGCCCCAACAAGTCCACACTGACCCTCCGAATAGTAACCCACCCAGACCCATTCCTCTACCCTATTATCCTATTTTTACGCCTGACTAACGCATCTAACCTACACGTCCCTGAACGCTATGGGCAATTTAGCATGGCCAGTTCACCAGATTTGCACATCTTTGGATTGTGCGAGGAAACCAACACAGGCACAGGGAGAATGTGCAAACGTCACAAATTGTCTCCAGAGGTGAGAACTGAACCTGGGTTGCTGGTGCTGTGAGGAGGTAGTGCTAACCACTGAGCCATCCCAAAGGGTATTGGTTTCTGTTCTGCTATGGTGAGCACTTGTCCCCTCCTCTGCTTGCTTGTTTTCATTCTTCCTGCACCAGCCTCCCCTCCCCTTGCTTAGAACATGAACCAACACACCTCTGCACTCACACACAAGCAGGGCTCCTCCGCCTCACACTACCCTACCTTTCTCTCTGCTGCCGACACTAGCCCCCCTTCAATTCTAACCCCCTGACTACTCCCACTAGCCCTGAGCCCACCTTTCTCTAACCAGCCTCTTCCTCCCTGGCTCTGCCTTGAGTTGAACCTGTCACTGAGTGGGGTGGATTGCTGGTAGGTGGGAGTGTATCCTTTCACTCTCTCAGCCTTCCATAAGGCCTTTTGTCCATATCTTTAATACTTTTGCTGAACAAAAGTGCCGATATCATTGATTTTCAAAGTAACTGATCCTGGTTTTCACTGCCGTTTGTGGAAGAGAGTTCCAAACCTCTACCAACCTTCACGTGCAGAAGTGCTTCCTAACATCTCTCTCAAATGGTCTATCCCTAGTTCTCAGATTATACTTCCTTGTTGTAGAATTTCCAACCAGTGGAAATAGCTTATCTCCCTGTCTCCTCCTGTTAATATCTTGAAAACATTGATCAGATCAACTTTAATCTTCTAAATTTGAGAGAAAACTGGCCTAATTTGTGTAACCTCTCCTCAAACGTAACCCCTGAGGCTCCCACCGAATGTATGGACTTGGGACACTGTTTGAAAATAGTTATCTTCCAGTGTAGAACAGATTACAGTTTATTGGAGTTGGCTTTTATGGAGTGGCACAGTGGTTAGCACCACTGCCTCAAAACACCAGTGTCCTGGGTTTGATTCTAGCCTCCAGTAGACTGTCTGTTATGGTTTCCTCCCACAGTCCAAAGATGTGCAGGTTAGATGGGTTGCCTCTGCTGAATTGCTCATAGTGTCCAGGGATGTGCAGGCGCGGTGGATAAGCCATGGAAATGCAAAGTTTATAGCGGGGTGGATCTCGGGTGATGCTTTTTGGAGGGTCAGTATGGACTCAATAGGCCAAATGGCCTGCTCTGACACTGCATGGATTCTGTCGCTTCAAGTGATCCTGCGGTAATATGGAGACTGAGACCTGTATCCCTTCAGCTCACGTGAACATATGTCTAAAAGGTTTACTGACCATAAGACAGAGCACAGGCTGATTGCTTTTGGCACCACAAGTGATTGGCGCATCTTGAAGCATGTGGTTGTACGGCATATTTGAACGTTTTCACCACATGACAGGCTTCACTTTCTGTTAAGCTGTCGATGCAAAATCTTGTTTTTTTAAAAAAAAAGCTTTTGATCTGCAGCCAGAGTTCCCAAAATAGTTGATAATTTGTCAGTGAATTAAACTCAGGAAGACCATACCTCATGTTTTCTGAGCAGTGGGACATGGTGTCCTGAGAGTGCCATGCAGATCCACCTGACTGAGATCAGTAAAGGGCTGCTGGTACTACTGTTATCATACTCCAGTTTACAAAGTATTTCTTATATCAAGTTCCTTTGAAAGCAAGGATGAATAATGCCATGGTAGAGCAGCTCGCGTGCATACTCGAAGCAACAGGGGAATCAATCACCCACCCTGAGAACTGCAGGCAATGTTTGGTTTATTTTTTGTTCTAATTCCCTTTTCTGGCATTTCCTTCCAAGTGTGTCAGAATGAGACACGCTGTCAGCTCACTGCAACGCTTCCTGTTATGTTTTTGGAAGATTATACACTGCATTAATCAGATTGAAGCAGTTTGATGAGATTGTTGTCGCACAGTGTGACTGAACAATTCTGACGCTGTGCTGCCTCTGGCACTGATTGCTATCACTGGCTTGGGACTTCACACAAAGGCAGCCGTGTTGAATTAATTTGCTTCAAGTGTGTGTTCGAGGAACTGCATACGAACAAGGCACAAGTTTTGAGGACGTGCAAATGTACAGTCAAGGTACAAGTGAAGACCACTCAGCCCTTCAAGCCCATTCTGCCCATTCAATAATGTCGGAGCTGATGTGTTCTAAATTCAGCTCCATGTTCCTGCATGCCCATTACAATTTCATCCTCTTGGGAATCACAAACCTATCTCCCTCTGCCTTGAAGTTATCTAAAGATTCAAGGACGGGAATGCCAAAGGCAGTCAATTCTCGGAGACAAAATATGTTTCATCATCTAATTTATTTTTAACTCATGAGTGGGATGTGGATGTCTCTGGCTAGGCCCAGCCAAGAGTAAAGAGTGCTGTGGGTGTGGAGAGACATGTTGGCCAGACCAGGTGAAGTTGGCAGATTTCCTCCAGACATATCATCTATTGCATCCTTTGCACCCGATGTGGCCTCCTCTATATTGGGGAGACAGGCCGCCTACTTGCGGAGCGTTTCAGAGAACACCTCTGGGACACCCGGACCAACCAACCCAACCACCCCATGGCTCAACACTTCAACTCCCCCTCCCACTCCACCAAGATATGCAGGTCTTTGGACTCCTCCATCGTCAGACCACAGCGAAACGACGGTTGGAGGAAGAACACCTCATCTTCCGGCTAGGAACCCTCCAACCACAAGGGATGAACTCAGATTTCACCAGTTTCCTCATTTCCCCCCTCCCCCCACCCTGTCTCAGTCAAATCCACCGAATTCAGCACCGCCTTCCTAACCTGAGATCTTCTTTTTCCAGCAACACATTTCCATCTCTGATCTCCAGCATCTGCAGACCTCACTTTCTCCTCAGTTCTGAAGGATACAGACCAAGCCTGTCCTTGGATGGTTATCTGCTCCCTCCAGGTTTTAGGTAGCAAACCCCACAGATTTGCTGGCACAGCACAGAGAGTTACCCTGGTCTTCTTTTCATTAACTAACTAAAAACATCACATAACTGCAGCCTGAAGTACAGAAGCCAGCCACAGGACTGGGATACAAACTATGGGTGCATAGGAAACTGCTTGTACTTCTTGAGCATGGCACACAGCATGAGGACTTTTGGATGCTCTTGAATGGCATTTCTGTTCCCCAAAGTACAGAGTATATGCACAGAATACTGTTGTCAATGACGTTGTCAGAATGAGTGAGCCGAGTGTGTTCAGCTTTCAATCCAGTGAGACCATTTCTGCTTGTTCAGCTCGATTTTCAGATTTTTTTAAAGCAAGGGCAGTGGATTGACCTTCTCTGTTCCTCAGCCAGCTCGCCCACGAAGACTCTGACCATTTGTTACTGTACATTGCTGCTGTTTACAGAACCCTGCTGTCTACAAGTTGGCTTTGATTCCTTAACAGTTTCACTGGGGCTGCCAGGTGCTTTGGGAACATGAGATTCAGAAGCAGAATTAGACCATTCGGCCCATCGAATCTGCTCCAGCATTCCATCATGGCTCATATGTCTCTCAAATCCATCCTTCACCTTCTCCCCATTACCCTTTATCCCCTTACCAATCACAAACCTATCTCTGTCTGCTCAAAATACACTCAGTTACTTGGCCTCTACATCCCTCTGCAGCAATCAGTTCCTCAGAATAACCTCCCTCTGGCTGAAGAAACTCCACCTAATTTCACTCAGAAGCTGTGCCCTCAGCTCCTAATCTCTCCCACTGGTAAAAACATTTTCTGTACATTCACCATTCATAATTTCTGTTAGTTTCAGTGAAATCACCCCTCATTCTTCTAAACTCCTTTGGGTACAGACCCAGAATCCTTAACCATTCCAGATATCCCGCGGAAGATCCCACAAACAATTGAGAAGGACACCGATTCCACTCACCCTCCTCCGGTTGTGCTCACCCCCATTGTCACAACACAGTAAAACAGGCTGACTTACCTCCCAATCCTGCCTCTGGTCGGTGGTCCTTGAGGGGATGTGGGTGTCACAAACTGGGGCCAGTATCTTTTGCCCATCACTAATTGCCCCTGGAGAAGGCAGTGGTGAGCTGCCTCATTGACCCACTGCAGTGCATGTGCTGAACTGACAGTGCCATCAGGAAAGGCCACCTTGTCATTCCCACCCACTTGGCTCATGCAGGTGGGCGGTCTGGTTTCTCAGACTTTCGACTGACTTCGATACAACCGTAATGGCATGTTCAGCACTTTCAGAGGGCATTGAGGAGTCACCAAGTCGCTATCATGTTGATTCCACACAAATGTCGAGGGTGCTCCTGTCTGTTAAGGAGCAGTTATCGAAGCCTGGAGGCATTTCCAAATAACTCTTCATTTCTGTCGCAACCTGAACTGCACCCATTGTGGTTGAATACAAAGTCTAAGGCTCTCCCCATCAGCACAGGGTCAGGACATGATCAGGCAATAACTTCCCAATGGACCAGAGGTAACCCTTCACTCAATGCACATGGAGGAGGTGGTGTTGTGGGAATGTCACTGGACGAGTAATGCTGAATGTCAGGCGAATGCCCTCATCTAGGAGTTCAACTCTCAGCATGGTGGATGGTGCAGTTTGAATTCAATGAAAAGCTCTTCTAATGACGACAATAGATGTGTGACTCCATCCTTCCATAGTCTGCCCTACATGTGACACCAAGCCCACATCATGTGGCTGACTATTAAAGTGTCCTCTGGGCATTGGGAATGGAAGAGACATGCTGGTATAGACAGCAGTGTCCACACATCCCATGAACAGCAGTATGTCTGCAGTGATCTCTGCTCTGATGTGTGTGGTTGAGCTGCCCTCTTCTGGTGGCTGCTTTCCTCCTTCGATCCTGCCTTTCTTGAAAGGGTCTTGGATTGGAATCACATTGCCCAAGGCTGTGTGCCTGTGAAAGCAAAGACCTGGGAGTCATTCCTTTTGTCAGTGCCAATCCATGTCAGTCTGCTCTGCAGCCCTTTGATGGACCAGCACCCTCAGGTTAGAGTAAACTAAACTGACTTGTCCATTCTGAGGAACAGTGATGCAGGACAGGAAAAGTTAGCTCTGTTTGTCGAACCACAGATGTTGCCAGAGCTGTCGAGTCTCACCAGCGTATTCAATTCTGACATCAGATCTCCACCATCCCCGGTAATTTACTTCTATTTATCCTATGACTTTTAAACTTTCCAGTTTTTTTTTTAGTGAGACATTAGTGTCACTGGCTGGACCCAGCATTTATTGCCCGTCCCTAGTTGCCCCTTGTGAAGGTGGGAGTGAACTGCCTTCTCGAACCGCTGCAGTGAAAATGCTGTAGGTTGACCCACAATGCCCTTAGGGAGGGAATTCCAGGATTCTGACCCAGTGACAGTGAAGGAATGGCAATATATTTCCAAGTCAGGATGGTGACGTGCTCAGAGGGGAACTTGCAGGGGGCGGTGTTCCCATGTATCTGCTGCCCCTTGTCCTTTGAGATGGAAGTGGGCGTAGGTTTGGAAGGTGCTGCCTGAGGATCTTTGGGGAGTTGTCGATGCTGGATTTTTGTGGATGTGGTGCCAATCAGTTGGGTTGCTTGTCCTGGATGGTGTCAAGCTTCTCGCGGTATTTCTAACCTCTGATCTGCTCTTGTGGCCACTGTGTTTATGTGGCGAGTCCAGTTGAGTTTCTGGTCAATGGAAACCGACCCCCCCTGGGATGTTGACAGTGGAGGATTGCCGGACGGTAACACCTTTGCCTGTCAAGGGCTAGTGGTTATACTGTCTCTTATTGGAGATGGTCATTGCCTAGTATTTATGTGGCACGAATATTATATGCAAATTATCAGCCCAAGCTTAGATATTAACCAAATCTTGTTGCATTTAAACATGGACTGTTGAATTCTACAATTAACATGACAGAGATTCTCCCAATCTGTCTCCCTTCCAACCCCATTGATCCATCAATGTTCCCAACTCACAGACTGCAAGAAACAGTTGGAATTAAACTTTTTGATTGCAGAATTCAAACGTTCCGTGTTGAATGTTGTCATTGACTCCTGTTGGTGCGTGAACAGTGAAATCTGAGTGTGGTGGTTCAGAAAGAGAAACTAAAGTGTCGTCATGGAGTGTGAAGCAGAACAGCAGATATTTCAAAGCATGAATTAAAGCTCCTGTGCAGAGGTACCACCTGAAGCCTGTCATCTCTGCACATCTCTGAGATGCAAAACGCACACCACTGTTCACATTCACACTCCAACAGACTTACAATTCAGAACTATCCAGAGAGGATACAGTTCCCTGATAACACTACACGATGGAAGAAGCGGACGTAGGTCATTCAGCCCATCAATTCCATTCTGTCAGTCAATGAGATTGCAGCCGATCTGATCATCCTTAACTCCAGTTTCCTGCCTTTTCCCGATACAGTTTGATTCCCCCAACTGATTAAAAACGTCTGTCTCAGCCTTACATGTACTTAGTGACCAAGTAAAGAATCTCACAGCTTCACTCCCCTCTGAGAGAAGAAATTCCTCCTCATTTCCGTCTTCAGTGGGCAACACCTTATTCTGAGATGATTCCCTCTAGTCCTGGACTCTCCCTGAAGGGGAAACGATCTTTCAACATCTCCCCTGTCAGGTCCCCTCAGAATCTGGTATGTTTGAATCAGGTCACTTTTCAATCTCTGCAAGTCCAAGGAGGAGAGGCTCAGTCTCTCCTGAGAAAACAGTCCCTCTGTTCCCAGGATTAATCTCGTGAACCTTCTGTGGTGTTTTGACCAGTCTTGCAGTAATTGGTGGATTAATGACAATGCAGTTGATTAAATATCAATGATCCCATAATGACTGCAAATCATCAATGAAAGAGAGGACGTGATTGCTTATCACACTTGAAAGAGATTGTTTGGAGATTGTGTGCTGGGCACAGATACTGTCTTGAATGAGCCAGCAGTTCCTGTGCTTGCCTGCTACCTGGTTATCTGATCAAAGCTGAGCACTGTAGACTGTTTTTGCTTTGCCTAAATTGGATGTGACCAGTTTCCTTTCTTGCTGCTGTGATGAGCTGCCAGACATTTGTTGATTGGATGTGGATTGGAGGTGATCAAGCTGAACCAATCTTCCTTCAGTCCAGCTTGGGGACAGGCTCACAGTGAGATCCTGAACAGCTGCTGCCTGCCTAGTTACCAGGGCTTTGTACTGGTCCAGATAAATTGCCCATTGTGTTTCCCTCTCCCCCTCTCTGGGATTCAACCTTCTCTTTTACAGCCCTGGTTACTTACGCACTGATGCTGTTCTGTTACATCCATCCTGCACTTTGCTCAGAATCTGGACTGACTGTGTGTTGTGACAAACAGGAAGAGACTGCACTCCGCACCCTCCACCCTCAAACAGCTCCTTGCACGTCACTGCATGCAGCTGCAGTGTGCAAAGCAAACCACCCACAATGTTCAGTCTTCTTTTTAAAATTCCCCTTTGTGGAATTCTCTGCTGCACAGGCCAAAGTGTTGAAAGATTTCAAGGTGGAGTTTAAGATGGTTCTTGGTGCGAAAGGGATCGGTGGTTGTGAGGAGAAAGCGGGAAGTGGATGGTCAGACATGATCATATTGAGTGGTAGAGCAGGCCCGAAGGGCTGAATGGCCTGCTTGAGTTACTCTTACACTTGAGTTAAAAATCAAACAATACCAGGTTATAGTCCAACAGGTGTATTTGGAGGCACGAGCTTTCAAAGCACTGCTTCATCATCAGGGGGTTCTGGAGCACAATTGTTTAGTTTTGAGGTTTTCTGCCTTATGTGTTGAGGAAAGGGTTTCCAAGTGGGCAGTGTCCCTGCTTGGCAGAATGAGAAAGAAAATCTCACCGTGCTGTAGCTTTTATCGGAGCGTCAAAAGCACTGAACAGCCAATGAGTGCTTTTACAGTTGGAACTCAGTGGACACGACTCTCACCTTGATCAAAAGGTGATCGATTGATGTCCCACTCCAGGATGCTGACATCAGACATTATTCTGTGGTAGATGGGCACTGTGGTAACCTCAACTGTAACTCAGGCTATTCCAGGTCTCTCCCACCTGGTCTCTCACATTTACCTCTCTGAAGCTCATCCAAAGCTGCCCATGTCCAAATGCACAGCAAGTCCTGTTCCCTCTATCAGCCCCCGTGCTCTCTGGGTAAACAATGGCATGGTTTGAAATTTCTCATGTTTGTCTTCATGTCCCTCCATGGCCTTGCCCTTCCTGACCTCCATCAATTCGCCCAGCTCCAAAATCATCCCACTACACCTGGCCCTCAGGACACTTTGCCTCTGGTGGCCGTGCCTTTAGCTGCTTGGGCCCCAAGCTCTGGAATTGCCTCCCTTCAGCATCCCCACCTCTTGACCTCACTTTCTGCAGATGCTCTTTGAAAGCTGCCATAATAAGGCATAGGAACCGAGGTAGGCCATTCAGCCCATCGAGTCTGCCCCGCCATTCAAAGAGATCGTGGCTGATCTGATCACCCTCACTCCACTTTCCTGCCCTTTCCCCTATAACTCTCAAATCCCTTCCTGTTTTGAAACCTGTCTATCCCAGCCTTAGATATACTGAACAACTCAACCTTGACAGCCCTCTGTGGTAAAGAAGTCCTGAGATTCTCTCCCCTCTGAGAGAAGGAATTTCTCCTCACCTGTATCTTAAATGTGCAACTCCTTACTCGAACATTATGCCCTCTGATCCTAATCTCTCCCATAAGGGGAAACAACTTCTCCCCAAGCACCCTGTCAAATTCCCTCATAATCTTATATTTTTCAATAAGATCACCTCTCATTCTTCTGAATCTAATGAATACAGGCCAAATCTCCTCATAAGACAGTCCCTCCATCCCTGGGATCAGCTGAGTGACACTTCTCTGAAATGCCTCTAATGACAGTCTATCTTTCCTTTGAAAAGGGGCCCAAAACTGTTCACAATATTGCAACTGGGGTCTGACTAGTGTCTTATGACCATTTGCCTAGATACCTTCTGCGGTACCAAAGTGCAATCTTTCAGTTTAAGACACTCTTGAACAGTATTCTGTTTAAGTTGTGCCCCCAGTTCTTGTAAAGCCACCAATCTCAAACCAGCAGCTGACATAAAGTGGTGTGTTTTTGTGATGAAACACAGAAACTAGAAGCAGGACAAGGCCATTTGGCCCTTCAGTTTTTAGATCAGAGTGGTGCTGGAAAATCACAGCAGGTCAGGTAGCGTCCGAGGAGCAGGAAAATCGACGTTTCGGGCAAAAGCCCTTCATCAGGAATGATTTGGCCCTTTAAGCTTGCCACCACAGTCCTTCGGCCCAACAAGTCCACACCGACCCGCCGAAGCGCAACCCACCCATACCCCTACATTTACCTCTTACCTAACACTACGGGCATGGCCAATTCACCTGACCTGCACATCTTTTGGACTGTGGGAGAAAACCCACGCAGATACGGGGAGAACGTGCAAACTCCACACAGTCAGTCGCCTGAGGCAGGAATTGAACCTGGGTCTCTGGCGCTGTGAGGCAGCAGTGCTAACCACTGTGCCACCGTGCCGCCCACAAGTCACTTTAAAATTGTAACATTGACTTGACCTAATACTGTGCCCCTGTTTACTGAAAGTCCTTCCTGTGTGTTGGCACCTGTTCATTCACAACAAAAGGGCCTTCACACAGGAAGAAGGTGGGAGCCTCTGATCCTTCCCTTCAATGTGGTTTTCCGCGACAGAAGCCTGTTTCGGACTGCCTTGTCGTCTCTCACAGAGAGTCTGGGAGAAGTGCAGCACGGAAACAGACCCTTCATTGCAACTCCTCCATTCTGATCAGATACCAAATGGATCTGGCAGTCCATTTCAGATCGCCGACTCCGATCAACATTCTCCTCAGCTGAGAACAACTCATGCTGGAGATCACAGCAGGTTAGGCAGAATCCGTGGAGAGAGAGCAAGCGCACGTTTCAAGTCTGGATGACTCTGCATCAGAACCCCGTCTCAAACATCTCAAACCTGTCGCTTCTGCTGACTGGCTGTGATCAGGATGGGGGAGTGGGAACCTTTTATTCAGAATTGATTCCAGTGTCCCTGCCAAAGGTTTGGAGCTTTGAATCCCAGTCAGGGGAGAGGAATAGGGGTGATTGCATTGATTTAGTCTGAGAGGTCAGTACAGTACTGTCAGGGGGAATGCTGTTCTGTCTGAGGTGCCTATTGTGTGAAGATTGGAGCATTGAGCAGGGGGCCGTAGATCCCACACCAGTAATTTCAGAGACGGTCATGCCACAATCAGCATTGCTGAAAGACAGACAAGGTTCACCAAGGCACAGCATGGTAGCTGGTGGGATCGAGCTGAACATCACCTGCTGCTGCTTCTGAACTCACTGTGTCAGCTGCCAAGTTCTCCATGGGAGAGTCCGAGGCTGTGAAAAACAACGGGGAGACACTGAACTTTATCAATCTCTCTCTCTTCCTCAAATGTGGGTTTTAAAGTGGAGAGTTGGGGGAGGGGGGAATAGGGATGGTGTTGGGGAGGTGGGGGATTGGTGGGGTGGGATGGGATGAGATGGGGTGGATGGATTTTAATTTAGATAAATGCAAGGTGCTGCAAATCGAAGCAGGACTTATAGACTTAATGGTGCTGTGAGTTTAGGTTAGACCAGACATTTGTGACAGAGAGCTGCAGCAGCTGAGGGTCTGAGGGTGAACACCTTCGGAGAGCACAGGAGACAAAATCCCCAAACCAGTGCTTTCCAAATGGAGCTGCTGGTCTCGTGACAAAGACAGATGGCGGGGGTGGGGAGGAGGGAGGGGGTGGGTTTGGGGTCAGTCCACAAGACAAGTGTCAGCTCCTCTCCTGGCCAGGCTGATGTGGATTGAACTAATCCCACACCCCGCTCTGTTTGTGTCTGAACAAACAAATAGGTGTCTGGCTTCAGCAGGGAGGCATGTTTATCCTCAGCCTGGCTTGGCTGAACTAGCTTTTGTAGTTGTGGTTGAGAAATGGGCCTGGCATACGCAGCAGAGTTTAAGACAATATTCCAAACAGAACTGCACTGCAGAGGGAAAGATTGCCCTCCAGCCTGGAATGTAAGGGATTGTGGGAGAATGGGAGCAGCCCGAGGGATACTGTACAGACCCTGGGGCACGTCTGAGACAGAGAGGGAAGGTGTAACATGTGAAAAGACAGGAGGAAATTCTCTCAGTGTCGCAAGGGCTCATTGTTCACAAACCGGCGACGGTGGAAAGGTTAGTTACAGACCAGCAGGTTCTGGGAACTAGGTACTGAGGGTCATGTTTGAGCGTGAGGCAGTGGTCACAAAGACACACAATGGGAAAAGACCACTGCCTGAAGCCGCTCAGTCCTAAAGTGTAGAGAAACGTCAAAACTAGGAGCTGGAGAAGGCCATTCAGCCCTTCAAGCCTTCTCTGACATTCAATTTGATCATGGCTGATCATCCAACTCAGGGCATTGTGGGTCTGTCTACAGCACAGGCACTGTAGCAGTTCATGAGGCCAGCTCACCATGACCTTCACAAGGGCTAACTTGGGACAGGACAGTAAATACTGGGCCCAGCCAGCGATTCCCACATTCCCCGAGTGAATAAAAATATCCTGTACTGCTGCAGTAATAACTTGTTGCTCCTATATTCAAACTGTCTTTTAATGAAGGTCAAGACATGATTGCCTTCCCAACTGCTTGTTGCTTATATCCCTGGAAAGGCTGGTAGGTGTAGGGAATGCTGGATGACTTAAGATGTTGAGGGTTTGGTTAAGAAAAACAAGGAAGCACATGTCAGGTATAGACAGAATAGATCAAGTGAATCCTTAGAAGAGTATAAAGGCAGTAGGAGTATACTTAAGAGGGAAATCAGGAGGGCAAAAAGGGGACATGAGATAGCTTTGGCAAATAGAGTTGGGGAGAATCCAAAGGGGGATTATTTGGGGATTGATGCAGGGCCCTGGGGAAAGAGTGCGTCAGTGAGATTATTCAGGGATTGATACAGAGCAATGGGGAAAGAGTGGGTCAGTGAGATTATTCAGGGATTGATACAGGGCTATGGGGTGAGGGTGGGTCAATGAGATTATTTGGGGATTGATACAGGGCTCTAGGGTGAGAGGGGAGCAGTGAGCTTATTCAGGGATTGATACAGGGCAATGGGGAAAGAGTGGGGCAGTGAGCTTATTCAGGGATTGATACAGGGCTATTGGGTGAGAGTGGGGCTGTGAGATTATTCAGGGATTGATACAGGGTTATGGAATGAGAGTGGGCCTGTGGTCTTAGTTTGAGACGGATACAGGGCTATGGGAGAGTTGGGTTGTGAAGTCAGTGATGATGTGAGGCAGAAGGGGACAAGGAAGGGAGTGAAATAGGGAACTGAAAAGGCAATGGGACGGAGAGCAGTGCATGAGGAGAGAAGGTAGGCCAAATGCAGGGAACTGTTTTCAAGATCTCACATCAGAAAAGCAGTAATTTTCACAATGAAGTTTAGTGGGAGGAACATTTCTGAAGAATAAAAATAATTTGCCTGTTGAAAACACCTTTAGTGCAGTGAAACATTCCAAGTCGAATTTCAAGCAAGCAGAATCTCCAGCGAAGAGCTCTTATGTCTCTCTTTCACCCTCTGCCCAGACTCTTCCCAAGTGCAATATACTTTCACTCAAATTCCCTGTTTCACTCGAATTAAGACCTGTCTGGCAAACAACACTGTCTGCAATTGTTACACAGCAGTATGAAGCACCTGTCTCAGTGTAGTCCCTCACCTTGAGCCCTGGCCAAGCCAACAGGTCCTCTACAATTCCATTGAGAAGGACAAGGGCAGCAGATACACAGGAACACCACCCCCTGCAAGTTCCCCTCCGAGCCCCTCACCATCCTGACTTGGAAATACATCGGTGTTCCTTCAGTGTCACTGGGTCAGAATCCTGAAACTCCCTCCCTGAGGGCATTGTGGGTCAACCCACAGCAGATGGACTGCAGCGGTTCAAGAAGGCAGCTCACCACTGCCTTTTCAAGGGCATCTCAGGACGGGAAGTAAATGCTGGGCTCAGTCAGTGATGCCCGTATCCCAGAAATGAATAAAAAAATGCCCTGAGGGACACGCACACGTCTTTGCAACACCTACATGTGTATTTCACAATGGAGCAAGTGCAGTGAAAGTTGCAGGACCGCGTGTGATGCTTCTGAGCAGCTTCAGGAAGTGAAATTTCACACCGGGTCATATCAATGAGGAGGCTTTTCAGTTCAGTGCAGTCAAGTTGCAGAGTGCAGCTTCATTTAATTCCCATCTCAACCTCCCCCCACCTTCGTCAACGTCAGGAACAGGCTCTGAGGACTTTGTGCCCTTGATAGTGGCTCACATCCCAGTTGTACCTGGGGCACAAACGTGTACTCCTGAGATTCCCAGCTGGGTGGGAGCCTATATTGCTGCTAATTGGCCAGTGCACCTAAGCATTCTGGATTAGTGGTGCTGGAAGAGCACAGCAGTTCAGGCAGCATCCAAGATGCTTCCCCTCAGCACGCATGCATGGGCAGAGACATAGCTGGGAAATGGGAGCATTGTCTCTCTGCAGGATACACTGAATGACTGAGAACAAGGAACATTGATCCCTTCTTAGTGGTCCTTTACTTGACAGCAGTTCATTATCTCCCATGCTCTGAGGTGTCTGATGCAAGTTAACTGATGTGTTAGACCCCAGGACAGTGTTGTAATTTGATGATGGGGAAGGGACTTCTCCCCTCAGTCTCCTGGGCAATAGTTACCTTTCAAGCTGAAGAATGAGAACACGTGATTATGTAATTATCACTTTGCTGATTGAGGGAACTTGCAGTGCACAAATTGAGCTGCACTGTCCGAACTTTACAACAGTGGCCACATTTCAATCACTCTTTCATTGATTGGGAATGCTTTGGGCCCACTGAGGCTGTGGAAGGTCCTGGTCTGCATTTCTCCTGCACACACTCACACACAATAAACACATTCTCTCTCACAGACACACATACAATCTCTCCCTCACACACACACACACACACATGCACACACTCAAAGAAACACACACAAGCAAAACACACACACTCTCATAGACACACACTAACATACTCTCCCACACACACACACATGCATAATCTCTCTCTCTCTCACAGATACATATTCATACTCTCACCCCATAAACACATACACACGCACAGTCTTTCTCACACACACATCGTCAAACTCTCTCACACAGACACATACACAGACAGAGTTTGTCTCTCAGATACACACACCTACACATACAGTGAGACTGAATATATTGCTCTCTGCTGTCCCACTGGAAGACTGGCCTTGACATATTCATGGGAATAGCTGCCTTGCTGTTTTTTTTGAGGGGTGGAGGGTGGGGGTGGTATTCGATTTGGTCACGTTTGTGGGATTCCCGATAGATATCCTGGTGTGCCCAGCTAAGTAAACGTTCTGTCAGAGAGAACCAGACAGACAGAGGGAGGGAAAGAGCCTGTGACCTCTCACACGTCCCCCTTTACACTGACCCTTGGGCCAAGTGGCTGGAGCAGTATTTGACCTGACCATCAGGAATATATCACCAGCTACTTCAGCTCAGCAGGGTGTGGGGACAGAGTGTAAGCTCACTCCTACTCAGGGGGTCCCCTGTTAAACTACACAAGATGCAATGTTCCTCTCAGACAGAGGAACACTGCTCCTGAAAATCTTTTTGGTGTTTCCTGTAACGCTGGGGGAAAGGGTGCCAGGCTGTGTCTCAGAGGAACAGAATGAGAAGCCTCGAGACAGTTGGGACAGAATCCTTGAAATCCGTGCTGGAGTGGTGTTTTCAAATGTTTGTTTAAAAGGACAGGCAAAGTGGTTTTGGGAATGACTCCCAGACTGTGAGACCTTGCTGATTAAAGACACAGACTTTCTCAATTAATTAATTCATTCAAGGGATGGGGCCAGCGCTGGCTGAGCCAACATTTATTGTCCATCTCTATTCAGTTGGAGGGAATGGAGGTGATGATGTCTCTGTTCAACTGTGGCCCTCGTCCTCCTGGCCAGGGGAGGTGGCAGGTTTTGGAAGATGCTTTCACAGTTGGTGTATTGTGCACAGTTCTGAGGGCCATGCTGCAGGAGGGGAGTGAACACATTGGAGAGAGTGCAGTACAGATTCACAAGGACAATTCCAGGGATGAGATGCTTCAGTCAGGAGGAAAGATTGCTGAAGGAAGGACTGCTTTCCCCACACGGAGAAGGCTGAGAGTAGATTTAAGAGGAATTTTTGAAATCATGCGGGCTTCGAACAAACTGGACAGGGAGAAACTGTTGCTGCTGATTAACTGAGAACCAGAGGGAAACATGTTTCACGTTCTTTGCAAAAAAAGCAAATGCAAAATGGGAAAAAACATTTTCACTTCGTCAGGATCTGGAATGCACTGTCTGGATATAGGTTCAGTTGGGGCATTTGAGTTGGAAATAATCGGCAGGGTAACAGAGGAAACGTAGGAGATTGGCACACAGTTACAATGCCCATTGGTCAGGCAATGGGCTGAATGGCCTCCTTCTGCACCAGAACCATTCCCTGGATCTGACACAGAAAGTCAGCAAGTGACGGACAAGAGGCTGGATTCAGAGATGGAAAGTGGGCAAAGCAAACAGGGAAGGTCATGTGTTTTAATACTTGCACATTTCTCATTACATATCAAACCAATGAAATATTTTTTCTTGTCACTGATGCAATGTAAATCTGCAAGTTAAGGCACTGGATGAGGGAGCATGTCAGAGGTGAATGTGAGTCATTGAACTGTCTGCTCCCAGTGCCTGGGATTGGCTGTGAACAACTGAGATTTGAATGAGCTGAAATTTACAGGGTGGGAGGTGGGAGATCCACCAACAGCCATCGACTACTTGGACCCTGGAGGTGACAAACACACAGAGCAGGGTATCAAGAGCAAGAAAAACCTGCTGTGCATCTTAATTTCCGAAAGTCGCTTGAATCCCACTGCAGCTCAGAGCTCTGGATGTGCCTTGGTGTTGTGGGGCTCATGGGTTTAATTGCCACGATGGCAGCTGATGGAATGTAAAGCGAGTCTCGGTGATGAAGAAAAAACACCTTTGACCACAAGTCCATCAGGAAGTGGTCAGCACGTAGTGTCCTTGAGACCCTTCGGGAAAAGGAGAGGGTGGATCCTATCGAGCGGTTCCCTGAGCAGACTGTCAAAGCCATTTGGCAGAATGCCTCATCGCCAGAACTTCCCAACAAGCACCAAGACATGGCTTGGCTGGTGGTGAGAAGGGCACTGCCTGTGAGATCCTTCAGTCTGGGCCACCTCGAAGTGGCTGCAGTGGGGCGGGTTCAGACTGTAACACATCTCCTTCTGGAATGTTCCTTTGTAAAGGAAGTCTGGAGGAAGATGCAGTCGGGGTTCATCCTGAGCAGCTCCATGACACGGGGCTCTGTGCTTGACTCTGGGCAGAACCCAACTGCTTTTGTGACTGTGTACATTGAAAGATATTTTTATAAATACACTATATTTTTTAAAGTTAAAACATAAATCAACCAATTGCAGCTCAGCTGAACTGACGACCCTCCCACAATCACAATCCAGGATGATCTCAAGATCCTCTGATGATGCAGCGTCTCAGCTCAGTCCCGTCCTGGGAGACCCACCTTCTGGATCAGGGAATCACCCTGTGCCAGGCGATTTTCTTTCTCCACTGCACCTTGGCAGCAGCTGCCCTGAGCTGTAGTGCGTCCCTCAGCACGTAGTCCTGGACCTTGGAATGTGCCAGTCTGCAACACTCAGTCAGGG
>NC_057751.1:4200363-4219166 GCF_004010195.1 Chiloscyllium plagiosum
TTCAACTCCCCCTCCCACTCCACAAAGGATATGCAGATCTTTGGATTCCTCCATCGCCAGACCACAACAAAATGATGGTTGGAGGAAGAGCGCCTCATCTTCTGCCTAGGAACCCTCCAACCACAAGGCAGGAACGCGGGTTTCACCAGTTTCCTCATTTCCCCTCCCCCCACCTTGTCTCAGTCAAATCCATCGAATTCAGCACCGCCTTCCTAACCTGCAATCTTCTTCCTGACCTCTCCGACCCCACCCCAGTCTGACCTATCACCCTCACCTTGACCTCTTTCCACCTATCACATTTCCGACGCCCCTTCCCCAAGTCCCTCCTCCCTACCTTTTATCTTAGCCTGCTGGACCAACTTTCCTCATTCCTGAAGAAGGGCTCATGCCCGAAACGTCGACTCTCCTGTACCCTGGATGCTGCCTGACCTGCTGCGCTTTTCCAGCCACACAGTTTCAGCTCTGTGTAACGTCTGCCTGCCTAACGAAGAACAGGGGGCCCGCGCAGTCATTTGGGCTCTGCTGACGCCTCAGCTAAAAATGTAATCGTTCAGACCTGTAAATAGGAATGATTACTCTGTGTTCGGTATGAAAACAAATGGAATGTTTACATATGTATGGCATGTCCAGTTGTATAGATCATCAAAGTATTTTATGAATAAAGTATATTTTGAAATAAAATAAAAAGAGTCTCAGTGATGGTTCCTTTGTAACCGCTGTCAATTGCTGTAAAAACCCAGGAGGAAGGAAAGCTGCCACCTCTATTGTGCCTGTAACTCCACACCAATAGCAATGTGGTTGACTCTTCCCTTCCCTCAGCATTCAGTTCAAGGTGATTAGGGATATACATATCTATATTCCCCTGAAAGAATGTTGAATATCTTCACCTCCATCCATGTTCTCACCCGGTGGGAAGTGTGGCTCGATTCCGAGCTCCTCACTAACCTATTGGTACCCTGACTGCTGCCAGCCTTGCACAAGAGATGCACCCACCTACGAACTCCCTCGGTCTGGCTCTACTCATTGTCACTATTGAAACCTCGGGTACAATGAAGCTGCCAGTTATGCATCGGCTGATGCCAATTTATTGGGCACTTTAGCTGAGAGAGAGATGAGAGAGCTGTCATTCACCTGTGGCATCTGAACATAATATTCCTGAATCACACACTTGATGTGTGCGAATGAGTGTACGCACAGTGTGTTTGTGTATGTTTGTGAGAGTGTGTCAGTGAAGGAGTTTGTGATTCAGAGTGTGTTTGTGAATGAAAGTGTGTCTATGCCAGAGAGAGTGTGAGAGAAAGAGAGAGAGTGTGAGTGCGTGTGTGTACACGAGTGTATGGTTGATAAGTGTCTGTTGGTGAGTGTTGTGGGTGAGGAGTCTGTATGTGTGTGAATGAGTGCAGTTCAGCATGTTTATGAGTGCCTGTGTATTTGAGGAGGAAATATTCAGTTAGAATGGCTTTGCAATTCAATCATTGCAGATGTCCATGCACTTGTGATAACAGGAGCAAACGCACAGAGATAGCAGGAATCTCCTGCATTTCTAAGAGAAGGTGAGTCACATAAATGTTCCTCCTATTACAGAGACAAACACTGGGTGGGAGTGAGAGCTCCAGTTGCTTTCTTTTTAGCATTGATCTCTATGCCATGGTGAAGTGAGAATGCAGGCAGAGGTTGTGTCAGATCATTTCCACCAGTGTTAAAATCCAGCCCAAACACAACAGCACTTCAACGGAGCTGTGTACAAACTAACAGGTGACACCCCCATCACACAAGGGGTGGAAGTAATCAAGGAACTCAAAAGTAATTTGATGTGCTCAGAATGATGCAGTGCGGGAAGAGGCCACTCTGTCCATCGTGCCTGTTCAAGCTCCCTCATCAAGCTATCCAATTCAATCCCACCATAGCCCTGCAAACCTTCCCCAGGCCCACGTGAGCCGAGCCACCTGCCTCTCTGGGATGTCTACACTGATACAGAACAAAGGTAGAGGGGCATTGGGACAAAGGTGCAGTCTACAAACTCAACACTGGAATGGGTTTGAGGGGCTGAAGTACAATTCGCCACTTCAAGATCTACACCATCTTCTGTTTCATTGTGGGGCAGCAGTCTATTCACCGCAGTCAAAAATAGTTTAAAGTCACATTTATTTTGCATTCATAGAAAAATATATCACTTTATATTCTGTATATGGAATTTACACTTTTTTACATGGGAAAACATCGGAGGGTTTGTATCGTGAGGCTCAGGTCAGTGACACCCACACTCCTCCACAATCATGTCCATGTGATGACTCAAAACCACATCCCAATTCTTGTAGTATAACATGGAGAGAGGGCTCATCTTAACTGGCACACAGGACGTGCAGGGAACACGTTCTGGGTGGAAGGATTTCAGCAAACTCTGCAAAAACAGATAGAGAGAGAGGTCAGGACAAGTTAACTTCTGCAGCGAGGGCAGTGAGAACATGACTTGTATGAATAAATAGAGGCAATAAATGTCCTTCCGATGGAGAGATTTAGGATTTATGATAATTGGCAAGAACATCAGAAAGATGTTGAAAAGGTGTCTGGAGGACAATGAGGAGTTGGCACTGCGTCTTCCGGAGAGGCTGGTGGGATTTGATGGAATGCAACTTTCCAAAAAGGACCAGACAAAAATTTGAGATGGGTGAAGGCTTCGGTGAAAGATCAGGCTTAACTGAATAGCTCTTGGAAAGAGACAACACTGGTGGGATGGGCCAAATGGCCTCCCATCATTTTCCATAATGGACAGATGGTGAGGAATTAGACTTCAAACAGCAGAATGGGATGTGTCAGTTAGCAGATAGGAAGGCAAATGCAATGTTGGCATTCATTTCACGAGGGCTCGAATACAAGAGTAGGAATGTACTGCTGAGTCTGTGCAAAGCTCTGGTCAGACCATATTTGGAATATTGTGATCAATCTACAACCCTATATCTAAAGGAGGATGTGCTGGCGTTGGATGGAGATCCAGAGGAGCTTTAGAACAATGCTCCTGGGGGTGAAGGGCTCGTCATTCGAGGTTATAGATTCTGGGTCTGCACTCAATGGAACTTTGAAAGATGAGGGGGCTCTTACTGAAAGGATGGAGAGAGGCCTGGATAGAGTGGACGTGGTGGAGAGGTTTCCATCAGTAGCCGAGTGGAGGGCCTGAGGGCATAGCCTCAGAGCAAACAGGTGAGCCTTTAGAACAGAGATGAGGGGGAATTTCTTCAGCCACAGGGTGGTCAATCTGTGGAACTCACTGCCTCAGAGGGTTGTGGAGGCCAGGTCACTGAGTGTATCTAGGACAGAGATAGACAGGTTCCTGGTGAGTAAGGGGATCAAGTGTTACAGGGAGAAGGCAGGAGAATGAAGTTGGAAAAACATGTCAGCTGTGATAGAATGGTGGAGCAGACCCGATGGGCAGAAGAGCCTCACTCTGCTCCTGTATCTTACAGTCTATATGACTAGATGGTCCAGGAGCTTGTTGGACAAGATGTTTTGAGATTTCCCGAAGGAAGGGTGAAGGGGTATGGATGGTGGGGCTGGGGGGGTGATTCAAGAATGGAAGCACTCAGACTGGCCAACCCTGTGAGGTGGTCCAAACAGTCCCAGGGTCAGTGTAAGGTCCAAGGTTTGCAAGAAAACCCCGAGGCAGGCAGTGTGAGGATCAGAGCATGAGGAAGGATTAGAGGGCCACAGGGGATGGTTGAAAAGGATTGTGTCGAGCCATGAAGGAATTTCCAATGTCCCAGGGGACAAAAGGGCCAGTGGTCAACCAACAAGCAGCACTTTGTGTGGGGCAAGGTTCAAGATGGGCCTTTTGAGAACTGATGGAGGACGCAGGTTTGGAGAGTAGACATGAGTGTTGGAGCAGCCTCATCTTGTGGCAAGTAGAGCTTTAAGCAAGGAGGATTGATGATGACAGGTGCTGACACTGTCGGGAGTGAAGGCGGCAGGTGTTTCTGTGGAGGTTAGAATTTGACTTGGAATTAAAGGCATCAAGGGATACAGGAAGAAAAACAGGAATATAGCTTTGAGATAGAGGATCAGCTGTGGTCAAAATATGTTCTTTATTATCCTTGTCCTTCATTGTGAGAGGGATGGAGTTTAAAAACAGGGAGTTTATGCTGCAGCTCAGAAAGGTGCTGGTGTGGCCACACCTGGAGTACAGTGTACAGTTTTGGTCTCCTTCCTTGAGAAAGAATGTACTGGCACTGGAGGGTCTGTCAGGGAAGTTCACTAGATTGATTCCAGAGTTGTGAGGGTTATCTTATGAGGAGAGACTGAGGAGACCAGGACTATGCTTACTGAAATTTAGAGGAATGAGAGGGGAACTCACAGAAATGTATAAAATGGTGAAGGGGATAGAGGAGACAGAAGCAGGGAGGTTGTTTCCACTGGGGGGTGTAACTGGAACGAGGGGCAGAGCCTCAAACTAAGGGGGAGCAGATTTAGGACTGAGTTGAGGCGAAACTTCTTCATCCAAAGGGTTGTGAATCTGTGGAATTCCCTGACCAGAGAAGCAGCTGAGGCTACCCCGTTGAATGTTTTTAAGGTAAAAATAGACAGATTTTTGAACAGTCATGGAATTAAGGGTCATGGTGAGCGGGTGGGTAAGTGGAGCTGAGTCCATGAAAAGGCCAGCCATGATCTTATTGAATGGCAGAGCAGGCTGGATAGGCCAGGTGGACTACTCCTGCTCCTAGTTCTTGTATTCTTCTATTAAATGGTGTTGCAGGCTCACACAGCTGAATTGCCCTCCTCCTGCTGTGTTTCTCTAATGCCATTCATTCATTGTCATTGGGTTAACATACAGGATCTCCCTCCTGTGGGTTTGTGGATGGTCCTGCATGCCAATGGACTGCAGTGGTTCAGGAAGGCAGCTCAACACCACCTTCTCAAGGGCAGTTAGGGATGGGCAATAAATACTGCCCAGCCAGCAGCACCCACATCTTGTGTCAGAACAGCAAAGAACACTGGGAACGTGATCTGAAATTGCAGCCAGTTCGACACAGAGAGAGAGAGAGAGACACAGACAGACAGACAGACAGAGACACACACAGACAGAGACAGAGAGAGAAGAGAAGGGTTTCAAGAGAGCAATGGATCACATTTGTCCAGAGCACGAGAGAATGGAGACATTGTCCTTTAAGGCAAGGTCTTTTCCCTGGGGTGGGGGGAGTCCATAACTGGAGGGCATAGGTTTAGAGTGAGAGGGGAAAGACATAAAAGAGACCTAAGGGGCAACTTTTTCCACACAGAGGGTGGTATGTGTATGGAATAAGCTGCCAGAGGAAGTGGTGGAGGCTGGTGCAATGACAACATTTAAAAGGCATCTGGATGGGGACATGAGTAGGAAGGGTTTCGAGGGATCTGGGCCAAGGGCTGGCAAATGGGACTAGATTAATTTAGGATTTCTGGTCAGGATGGATGGAGTTAAACCGAAGGTTCTGTTTCCGTGCGGTACATCTCTATGATTTTAAGTACAGTAGATAGATTATTTGGGGCATATTCACTGTGAACACAGTAAACGTACTGCATCAAACTATTGAGAGATGGAGAGCAGGGGAAGTACGATACAGGAAGAGAGGCTTTACTTCACAAAGTTTCTGAGTGATAATTATTCCTGACATTTGGGAAGTGTTAACCCCGTGATAACCATTCCTGTTGTATCATTGATGAGATAAATGGATAAAAGCATTCATTTTAACTCTGGCTGTCCCAGCGATGAGAGCCTGACACTGTCCATTTCACATTGTTAACTCAAAGTCACAAATCCCCCTGTAAACACACTCTCTGTTGGGTTATTCTGGCTGAGATGCTCTCTCAGGGCAAGGTGGCGTTTCATCATTCTCACCTGCATGTAAGCGTGGTTGGTTGGCATGAAGGTCTCATCCAGAGGTGAGGGGCACTCTCCCCCACACCTATAGGCGTTGAAGGATTTGGGGTGTATGACCCAGCCCCCCCAGCCAATCCGGTCAAAGTTCACCTCCATGTCCATCCGTCGACACAGCGATTGGTCTCTCAGTGATGTGCTGTTTCCCATGTTCAGCCTCTCCTTCCGGTTCCTCTTCTGCCTCTTGGCGTTACCCAGCTCACCAGCCCGTTGGAACTTGGAGCGCTCCACAGTCCTGAGGAGTGTGGACGGGATTCCACCCACCTCTGCCCTGCTCCTCTTGAAGAACACGACCATCATGATCTGCTCGGATCTCCGATGGGGGGGCTTGGCACGGCTGCCCGCCCTTGCCAGTTTGGCCAACTTGCCCGGCAGGCACTGCTCAGGGCCCTGGCTTTGCCGGTGCTCTCCGGGAGGAAATCGGTGAACGTCCTGGATCCCGGGCTCCTCAGACCGGACTGGAGTGCCTTGGCTCAGCCATCTGTTCAGTAAACCAGTGAGGTCGAAGACCTGCCAACTGGAACTGGCGGTGGGAGGGTTTCCAGTGAAGGAGCCAAGGGGTGAGTAACTGTGGCAGGTCCTGTTGCCCTGGCATTTGTAGCTGTGGATGTGGTTGATGAGGATGGTGGTGTTTGGACAGGCAGAGATAGGGTGCATTCGGATCCTGAGCTCTGCAAAATGCACAAAGTCATACTCAGCGATGGAAGTCATGTCAAAGTCAATGATCCAACTGTCCCCACTGTAATTCCAACCTGAAAAAAGAGAGTGTGTCGGAATGAGAGAAACAACAGTGGCAGATGGAGTTTAATTTAGATAAATGCAAGGTGCTGCATTTTGGAAAGGCAAATCAGGGCAGGACTTATACACTATATGTTAAGTGTCCTGGGGAGTGTTGCTGAACAAAGAGACCTTGGAGTACAGGTTCATAGCTCCTTGAAAGTGGGTTGCAGGTCGATAGGATAGTGAAGAAGGCGTTTGGTATGTTTTCCTTTATTGGTCAGAGTATTGAGTACAGGAGTTGGGAGGTCATGTTGCAGCTGTATAGGATATTGGTTAGGCCACTGTTGGAATATTACATGCAGTTCTGGTCTCCTTCCTATTAGAAGGATGTTGTGAAACTTGAAAGGGTTCAGAAAAGATTTACAAGGATGTTGCCAGGGTTGGAGGATCTGAGCTACAGGGAGGGGCTGAACAGGCTGGGGCTATTTTCCCTGGAGCGGAGGCTGAGGGGTGACTTTATAGAGGTTTATAAAATCATGAGGGGTATGGATGGGGTAAATAGACAAAGTCTTTTCCCTGGGGTGGGGGAGTCCAGAACTAGAGGGCATAGGTTTGGGGTGAGAGGGGAAAGATATAAAACGGAGCTAAGGGGCAATTCTTTCACACAGAGGATGGTGTGTGTATGGAATGAGCTGCCAGAGAAGTTAGTGGAGGCTGGTACAGTTACAACATTTAAGATGGGTATATGAATAGGAAGGGTTTGGAGGGATATGGGCCGGGTGCTGGCAGGTGGGACTAGATTGGGTTGGGATATCTGGTCGGCATGGACGGGTTGGACCGAAGGGTCTGTTTCCATCTCTATGACTCGATCTCTGAATGATAAGGTCTGGGTTTCTGCCCCACCTGACCAGAGCTGGGTTAGAACATGCCTGAACAAGGTGACTGCAAATAATACTGATGGGTTAAAGGTCAAATGTGAATAATGTTGCCAAATTGGCCATGGTCTCAATGGATGAGTGACGCCAACAACACCCAATGGTGAAGGTAGGAAAGAGAATTAGCGGGGAGCGGGGGGAGGGGGGGAGATGACAGAAAGCGATGTGGATTAGCTCCTATACATTGCCCCCACTATTGTTCATTTTTCATTCACTGTGAATGAGATGGTGAGAAATAATCAATAACGAGACTTGAGGCAGAGGGGGAACACAAAGTGAATCAAAATTCAGTCACACATTTCGCATTAGTAATGATTCTGCAGAGGGTCTGTTGGATGAATTGGTGTGGTCAGGTAGGAGAGAGTGAGCTGCTCGTTACAAGAACGGAGAAGGTTCTGGAATGAACTAATCGGGGTGCTCAATCAGAGGATAGATACTCTGAAAACATGTCCTCTGCGGGGAGGATTAACAATAAACAGGACATCATCGTCCAATCTGTTTCACAATGAATGACTTGGTTTATGACAGTGATGAAAGAGACCATTCACGCCATCTTGACTGTTCTCGCTGTCTGAAGGTGACACCCTTGTTCCTGCCTTCCCTTTCAGATACATCACTCATTGCTGTTGGAAATGTCAATTGAAGTTGCCTGCACCACCCTGTCAGGCAGGGCATTCCAGATCACAACCACCTGCCTACGTGGGGAACTTTCCCCTCAGCACACTTGCGGTTCCTTGACTCAGATGTTCCTGATCACTTCCTGGGTGGGAACAGTTTCTCCCCCTTGACTCTATCCAGTCCCCTCATGATTTTGAAAACTTGGATCTGATCTGCTCACAGCCTCCCCTCCCCATAGCTGTCCGAATTTTGCCATCCAACCCAAACAGCATCCCAAAACCCCCCATTTCCCATCGCTAACCCAGCTCATCTGCACATTCCTGGACACAGTAGGGAACTTAGCATCGTCACGCCACCCTAACCTACAGACAGAGTCAGAGTCATACAGTACTGAAACAGACCCTTCGGTCCAATCCGTCCATGCCGACCAGATATCCCAACCCAATCTAGTCCCACCTGCCAGCACCCGGCCCATATCCCTCCAAACCCTTCCTATTCATATACCCATCCAAATGCCTCTTAAATGTTGCAATTGTACCAGCCTCCACCACTTCCTCTAGCAGCTCATTCCATACACACACCATCCTGTGTGTGAAAATAATTGCCCCTTAGGTCCCTTTTATATCATTCCCCTCTCACCCTAAACCTATGCCCTTCTCGTTCTGGCCTCCCCGACCCCAGGGAAAAGACTTGGTCTATTTACCCCCTCCATGCCCCTCATAATTTTATAATTTGGAGATGCCGGTGTTGGACTGGGGTGTACAAAGTTAAAAATCACACAACACCAGGTTATAGTCCAACAGGTTTAATTGGAAGCACTCGCTTTCGGAGCGACGCTCCTTCATCAGGTGATAGTGGAGCGTTGCTCCGAAAGCTAGTGGGCTTCCAATTAAACCTGTTGGACTATAACTTGCACATTCTCCCTGTGTCTGCGTGGCTCTCCTCTGGGTCGTACGGTTTCCTCCCACAGTCCAAAGATGTGCAGGTCAGATGAATTGGCCTTGCTAAGTTGCCCATAGTGCTGGGGGAATTGGTCAGAGGGAAATGGGTCTGGGTGGGTTACTCTTTGGAGGGTCAGTGTGGACTGGTTGGGCCGAAGGGCCTGTTTCCACACTGTAGGGAATCTAGTCTAATAACCTGGTGTTGTGTGATTTTTAGCATAATTTTATAAACCTCGATAAGGTCACCCCTCAGCCTCAGACGCTCCAGAGGAAGAAATGGGATCTGGGTGGGTTGATGTCTGTGGTCATGGTAACCGTGAAGGAGGTCAGCTTTAAATCGCAGAGTTCGCTGGTGTGGAGAGTTAGGGGCTTGCTAAATGCAGTGACAGTCAGACTGGGGGGAAGGGAGTGCCTGTCCCGGGGGGTGCGGAGAGAGTTGGTGGTAGTGCTGGCAGGTCGGGAAGGGAGGACACACACACACACAGACACAGACAGACAGAGGGAGGGCCAGGGAACGCGGAAAGCAGGAACCCCCCCCCACAGCGAGCCTCCCGCCTTACCTCTGGCCGGCAGACTGACCACTTGGTCGGCTTGGAGCACGGCGCTGCGCTCGGGGGCAGAGATCGCCCGGGACACTCTCCCCGTGACCGCCTTGTACAGCTCCAGCATGTAGGCGGGCAAGCTCTTGGGATCTTGCTGTGCCTTCCAGGCAAGGGGCCGGGACTCCCGGCCGGCGGCCGCGGCGGCGAGGAGGAGGAGGAGGAGGAACAGCAGCGCTGGGCGGGCCGAGTGGCGCTCCATGTGGACTGTGAGTGCCCGGAGCCTGCGGGAGCTGCTTTATAGAGGGAGCTGAGAGGCCAGGCCAGCTTCCCCACGCCCCTCTCTGTCTGTCTCTGTCAGAATCCACACCGTGTGCTTCCCAGACAAGGGGGTGGGGGGAGGCAATGTCTCCTGGTCCTCCCAGTCCCAACACTGTCACTACCACCCCCTGTTCCACTTCTCCACTCTTCCCCTGTCTGCAGCACTGAGCCGGGAAGGAGGGACAGCCACTCCGCTCCCTCGCCCTGCAGCATTTTCTGTTCCCCCGGAGTCACTCCGAAATGCCAGCGGGCGGCTGGGCTCAGTGGAGCACTCACTCACGACCAGCAAGACACGGCCGCACCGAGGCCATTCAGCCCGTCGAGCCTGCTCGATGAGATAACGTCATAAACATCTCCAGCATGGAAACAGACCCTGTGGTCCAACCCATCCCTACCGACCAGATATCCCAACCCAATCTAGTCCCTCCTGCCAGCACCCGGCCCATATCCCCCCAAACCCTTCCTATTCATATACCCATCCAAATGCCTCTTAAATGTTGCAATTGTACCAGCCTCCACCACATCCTCTGGTAGCTCATTCCATACACGTACCACCCTCTGTGTGAAAATGTTGCCCCTTAGGTCTCTTTTATATCTTTCCCCTCTCACCCTAAACCTATGCCCCTCTAGCTCTGGCCTCCCCGACCCCAGGGAAAAGACCCTGTCTATTTATCCTACCATGCCCCTCATAATTTTATAAACCCGTTTACATGGTACGTTTCTCTGTGTATTTCAGGTATTTCTGTTGTGATATTCCCAGTATCAGATTCCCTTTCTTCCAATTCTGGATGTGACATAACCACCTGGAGCATCCCATCCTTCTGAGATCCGCCGGTATTCCACCCTCATTTCACTTTTATGGCTGATCTCACCATCTTCAGCTCCACTTTCCTGTCTTTTCCACCTGATTAAAGCTCAGTGTGTAACACATCCGGCCCTCTGCGGTAAAGAACCTCTGAGCCTCCCAGTTCTGAGGGAGGGTCACTGGACCCGAAACGTTAACTCTGATTTCTCTCCACTGGGAGACGGCCAGAACTGCTGAGCTTTTCCTGCTCTTGTTTCTGATTTCCAACATCAGCAGTTGTTTCATTTTATTTGTTATATCTGTCTGTCTCTGCCAGCCCACAATCTGAAGGGATGTGTTGCTGTGTTTGACTGGAGGTAGAACACTGGGGTATTGACACTCCCAGACATTGTGTGTGTGTGTGTGTGTGTTCACTGTTGGTGGGGTTGCAGTGTCTGACGGTTGAGAATGCACCCCCCCCCCCCCGGTTCAGGGAGCAGACAGCAGGTGGATCCAGTGTTTGGGGATGGAGGGAGATGGGAGCAGGGGTCAGTGAAATGCAGACTCCCATCTCCCAGAAGATGCTGCTGGGATTAGAGTGTGATCACAGCAGCTATGGTCAGGCGAGAGCAGCCTTGGGAAAAAGAGGTTACCCCAACACACACACACACACATATCTCCCATCCATCATTCAAATGGGCCCAGATACACATCTGGACAGGGCAGTGACTGGGAGAGGGAGGTCTGGTCTGCCAGCCTCCAGGCTGGGTACACAGGGAGAAATGGTGTCTGCATTGATGGGTCAGTCTGCAACAACCCCCCTCCCTTCTCCCTGCAGGCTCAGTGTACTGTGGAGTTAGCAGCAGAGATCCTCATGGGGAGGGGTGAGGTGGGGAAAAGGGGGTGGCTGAGACACCAGCTTTAAGCTGGCAACGAGGTTTGCGAAGGACCCAAACACTCAGCAACTTGCATTGAATTCCCCGCGCGGTGCCCCTCTCCCTGTCCCTGTGATAGGCAAGACGGAGCCTCCTGGGATCAATCACTCAGACTGCCCCTGGCCTCTCCAGCCCTGGGCCGAGTCCGGATTCCCATTCTCCGGGGAGGGGGACAGCGGGTCTCCCCCTGCCACCCTCACACCTCCCCTGGGTGCTACAGAGATGTTGTTTCAGCAGTCAGTGCTTATCACCAACTTGTGTCACCACAACCCTACCCCCCACCCCCCATCCTCACCCACACACACACACACAAACCCCAGGTCCTCAAGCCTTCCGAGGTCTGCGTGGAAGTTCCAGCAGGGAAACAGTCCATTCGGCCCTGCTGCTGCTGCTGTTCCACACCAACAACACTCTGCTTCTCTCTCTCTCTGACCTCACTGACTCGGCCTGTTCCTCTGTGTGTTGGAATCACACAAACATCGCAAATAGCAGCGGGAGTAGGCCATTCGGCCCCTCCATGGCTGATTATCCAATTCAGAGTCTTGCTTTCTCTCTTTAGCCGTAAGAGCTATATGTAACTCCTTCCTGAAAACAGCCAATGTTTGGGCCTGGACTGCTTTCTGTGGCAGAGAATTCTGCAGACTCTCTATTCTCTGGGTGAAGACATTTCTCACATCCCCATTCCTGAATGGGCTGCCCGGTATCCTCAGACTGTGACCCGTGTTTCTGGACTCTCTGCTCATGGGGAAGATCTTTCCTGTCTAGTCCTGTTAGAATCTTACAGGGTGGACAGCTTCCTCTGGAACAATCCCACCTGCTCTGTTCACTTCAACTACTCCCCATGTGGCAATGATCTCCCCATTCCCACTGCTGCAAGCAGAAGGTACCAGCGCATCAGAAGCTGGGACAGCTCAAGGCATGTGCGTCTGTGGAGAGTGAAACAGAGTGAGTGTTTCAGCATGAAGATGACTGGGAGCTGAACATTTGAACCATTCAGGAGAGGCAGTGGTAGCATGATAATGTCACTGACCCCCACAATCATGGTGACATGGGTTTATTTCTCCCAAGGCAGAGGCTGATATTTGAATTAAATAAATGATCTGAAATCAAGAATGTAGCCACTTCCGATTGTTACAACAGTCGGCATGGACTGGTTGGATCGAAGGCTGCGTTTCCATTCTGTGTGACTCTGAACGTGAGAGGCAGGTTCATTTGAGCCATTCAAGCGGGACAGTGGATGGTTATTTGGATGGAAATCGTTTGAAGAGCTGGTGTAGGCACAGTGAGTCAGATAGTCTCCTTCTACCCAGAACACCTCTGTGCTTCTGAGCTTTGGACCACCCCACCCCCACCCACCCTGCAAAATTAGAAAGCCCCTTCAGTAACTTTGAACCAGGGCTTGCCAAAGTTGGGGGATGGGGGGGAGGGGAATCCAGACACCAATTGGGGTCCCTGCTGAGTTATGATAGTCTTGTTCACGCTCGAGCAGCCAATTCCCCCATCTGACAGAATCCACTCTGACCCCATCCCAACCTACCCTTACAGGTGGAGGAGTCTCAACAGTTTTCAAACCTTAAAATGGGTGGCATTGCAAGCACTGGTCTTGATTCACAAACACTGGTGAATCGCACTGGTCACTGGGGGTGGGAGCTGCACGTAGTACTATGTTTCTGGACTCCAGGGTGTGTTAAATGCTTCAATATCTCCATAATATTCAAGCACTGCACCATGAGCAGATGAGAAAGTGACTATTATCAATGCCTTAAAATTTCGAGTCAGATACTAAACTGCTCACTCAGTAATGCTGTTGTTCTGAGGTTCTGCTGTGTTGTTTGAATTGTGACGGAACTTTCAAAACAAGACCATGTGAATTTGACTGTGCACCTCAAAGTGCACAGGATTTTCTGATTGCCCTGTCTAGCATTTCAGGGAACTAAAAATTATTGCAGCAAAGGTGTGCGTAAAAGATAGACTTTGTATTATTGTCTAAGGGGGAGGTGTTGCCGGGAACAAAATTTGGAATTGAGAGAGAAGGAAGGGCCTGGGGGATTCTGCAAACATGCCATGTGGGAGATGTTGTCCCACAGTGAACAGTAAAGATCAGGGGTACACTGCCTGACAGCAGCTTCTTGTAAAACATTCAAAGTGAGTTTGATGATAACATTGTGGGGAAGACTGTTCAATGCTCCTGCTAATTTCAACTTGACTTGAAAATTCTCATCATTGTTTTCAATCCCTCCATTCCCTCAGCTGTGGCTGTGATCCCCCTCCGGCCCGATGGCATTCCGAGATCTCAGCATTGCCTTAATTCTGGCCTCTCCCACATCCCTGATTTCCATCGCTTTCAGCTCTGAGCTTCTCAAATTCCCTCCCTTGACCTGTTTGAATGAGAACTTCATTGCCTCCTGAGCCAATTGAACACACAGGCAGTGAGTTGACAGTGGGACTGGATTCCATTCCCATGCTTAATTCATCATAAAATAGCAACAGGAACAGGCTGTTTCGTCCCTTGACCCTGTTGTACTCACATTGACAAACTTACAGCATGCATACACAGGAAGCCATTAAAACAACAAGTGTACACCCATCTACAAATTGACCACACTTCAGTCAGCACTTCGTTGGCTGGAAAGCACTTTGAGATTGAGGCTGCTGAGGTGGTGAGGGCGCTGTCAAAAGGCAACATTTCCTCAATTCCTGGTAAAACGTTGCCACCTTCTGGTGCTGGGGAGGAGCAGCAACTCCATGAAAGGAAAAAGTCTAAAGTCACACAACACCAGGTGATAGTCCAACAGGTTTATTTGGAGGCACTAGCTTTTGAAATGCTGCTTCTTCATCACGTGGCTGTGGAGCAGAATCGTACAATCCAGAATTTATAGCAACAGGATTACAGTGTCATGGAATATAATATTGGAATGGAATGTTCCACAGTCACCTGATGAAAGAGCGTCGCTCCGAAAGCTAGTGCTTCCAAATAAACCTGTTGGACTATAACCTGGTGTTGGGTGATTTTTAACTTTGTCCACCCCAGTCCAACACCAGCATCTCCAAATTGTTAGATGAAAAGGTAGAGGATTCGGATCTGTCCTGCAGACACAGAAAAACACACCTGAAACTGGAAGGAATGCTGCAGCCAAGATTTTTTTCTTATTATGACTGGTATTGTTAACAGGAGCAAGGAAGGATTAGATCACAAAATCCACGGTTTGAAAACTGGTGCAAATCACATGGTCATATTCCCAGGCAGTCAATCAGCCTGACCTATCCCAATGTGATGCTGTTGTAGTGACCAAGGAGGAAACTTGTTACTCACAATAAAAACTCCCATTTGTAGCATCTATCCCACACTCTTTTCCATACATCAACTTGCAGTGTGTGAGCAATTTTTAAATACCCAAAGAAATCAGAGCAGAAGTCGTCCATTCGGCCCATCAAGTCTGCTACACCATTCGAGGATCAGATCATCCTCAACTTCAGTATTCTGTCTGTCACAGAATAAAATAAAGATGAGTTAGCTTGAACTGCTGCTTGTAAGGTTTTCAGAGACATTAATGTAACGAAAATCGAATGAAATTGATGTTGAGTGCGGTTGTTAAAGAGTCATAGAGATGTACAGCATGGAAACAGACCCTTCAGTCCAACCCATCCGTGCTGACCAGATATCCCAACCCGATCTAGTCCCACCTGCCAGCACCCGACCATATCCCTCCAAACCCTTCTTATTCACATGGCAATCGATGTTTCAGGCACAAGCCCTTCTTCATTCCTGAAGAAGGGCTTGTGCCCGAAACATCGATTCTCATGCTCCTTGGATGCTGCCTGACCTGCTGCGCTTTTCCAGCAACACATTTTCAGCTCTGATCTCCAGCATCTGCAGTCCTCACTTTCTCTTCCTTCTTATTCACATACCAAACCAAATACCTCTTAAATGTTGCAATTGTACCAGCCTCCACCACTTCTTCTGGCAGCTCATTCCATACACGTACCACCCTCTGCGTGAAAAAGTTGCCCCTACGGTCTCTTTTATATCTTTCCCCTAAACCTATGCCCTCTAGTTCTGGACTCCCCGACCCCAGGGAAAAGACCTTATCTATTTACCCTATCCATGCACCTCATAATTTTGTAAACCTCTATAAGGTCACCCCTCAGCCTCCAGGGAAAACAGCCCCAGCCTGTTCAGCCTCTCCCTGTAGCTCAGATCCTCCAACACTGGCAACATCCTTGTAAATCTTTTCTGAACCCTTTCAAGTTTCACAACATCTTTCCGATAGGAAGGAGACCAGAATTGCACGCAATATTCCAACAGTGGCCTAACCAATGTCCTGTACAGCCGCAACATGACCTCCTGACTCCTGTACTCAACACTCTGACCAATAAAGGAAAGCATACCACACGCCTTCTTCACTATTCTATCTGTCTGCATTTCCACTTTCAAGGAGCTATGAACCTGCACTCCAAGGTCTCTTTGTTCAGCAACACACCCTAGGACCTGTTGTACAAATCTTGTCAAAATTCCCTCGATGACCAGCCTGACCAGGGAGTAATTGCTCTTGGCCAGAAGGTCTGTGTTTGAGTCCGACCTGCCCAGGACATATACTGTAACATAGAAAATAGGGGCAGGAGATAACTATTCAGCCCATCCAGCCTGCTCCACCTTTCATTATGATCATGTCTGATCCCCTACCTGAATGCCATATTCCTCCTTTCTCTCCATGCCCTTGATGACTACAAAATCTTAAAAAGCATCTGTCTCCTCCCTGATTGTGTTCAGTGGGCCGGCCTCCCCAGCTTCCTGTGGTGGGGAGTTCCAGAGCCTCACCACTCTCTGAGTGAAGAAACGTTTCCTCATCTCAGTCTGAAGTGGTCTATCCCATATCCCCCTGAGTCTATGTGTCCACTGCTTCTAGACTCTCCAGATAAAGAAGAGTCCAGCCCTGTTCGAATTTTACAGTTTTCAATCAGATCCCCTCTCATCTTTCTAAACCTGAGAGAATTTGAGTTCTGAGGAAGGGTCACTCGATCTGAAACCTTAACTCTGATTTCTCTCCACAGATACTGCCAAGATCTGCTGAGCTTTTCCAGCAATCCCTGGGGTTTTTTTTCCTGATTTACAGCATCCACAGTCCTTTTGGATTCCTTGAATGAATACAGGCCCAGTTAAATCAATCTCTCCTCCTAGGACAGTCCAGTCACTGTCGGGATCGGTGTGCTGAACCACCACTGCACTCCCAGGAACGGAGACCAAAACTACAAGTGCAGTCTCAGCAACAGCCTGCAGGAAGACATCATCTTTCTGTAGGTCACAGAGTCATCAATGTTTACAGCTCAGGAAAAAGATACTTTGGCTCATTGAGTCTGCTCCAGTCAAAAACAACCACCTCACTATTTTGAACCCATTTTCCAGCACATGACTTTTATGTTTTGGCATCACAAGTAGACATGTGAATATATCTTCAATGTAATGATGGTTTCTGCCTCTCCCACCCTTCCATGCAGTGAGTTCCACACTCCCATCATCCATTTTCATTTCAGTCCCTCTAAATCTCCTGTCCCTTAGCTTAAATTATGCCCCCCCTGGTCACTGATCCCTCCATCAAGGGGAAAGCTTCCTTCCTGACTAGCCTGTCTGTACCTCTTCATCATTTTTCCCATCTCAATCATGTCCCCTCTCCATCTCCTCTGTTCCAGGGAAAACAACCCCAGTCTGTCCAATTTCTCTTCATCAGTGAAACTCTCAGCACCAGGTAACATCCTGGTAAATCTCTGTCTGCATGCTCTCCAGTGTTATCACATTCCCTGCTGTAATGTGGATTCCAGAACTGTACACAGCACTCCAGCTGTGGCAGAACCAACATTTGATACTGTTCCAGCATTAACTCCCTGCTCTTAAACCCTACACCTCAGTTAATTAACGCCAGTGTCCTATTTTGAATCTGCACCAGTCAAAACAACCATCTGACCATTCGAATTGCATCTTCCAGTGCTCAGCCCATCCAGCACACACCCAAAATTTTAATTCTGCTTTCAGCCCACTGAAAGGGTGGCATGGTGGCTCAGGGGTCAGCACTGCTGTCTCATAGCTCCAGGGATCCAGGTTCAATCCCAGCCTCTGGTGAGCGTCTGTGTGGAGTTTGCATGTTCTCCCTGTGTCTGTGCAGGTTTACTCCTGGTGCTCCAGTTTCCTCCCACAGTCCAAAGATTGGCAGGTTAGTTGGATTCGTCATGCTAAGTCGCCCCTCGTGTCCAGGGATGTGCAGGATAGCCATGGGAAATGCAGAGTTATAGGGTGGAGGGCTTTGGTGTGGTTGGGATTCTCTTTGGAGGGTTGATGTGGGCTGAATGGCCTACTTTGACGCTACAGGGGTTCTCTGATGCCAGACCTGCTGAGCTTTTCCAGCAATTTCTGATTTCCACCCAGTGCCTCTTGAACCATTTTATCAACATGCCCTGATACTCTCAGGGACAGGATGGCGGACACATCAACTATTCCCTAGTCGGGAGTGTGGTGCTGGAAGAGCACAGCAGGTCAGGCAGCATCGAAGGAGCTGGATAATCAATGTTTCAGGCACAAGCCCTTTCATCGGGAATCTGATCCCTCATTTGCCTGAAACGTTGAATCTCCTGCTCCACACCTGCTGTGCTTTCCCAGCACCACACTCTCGAATCTGATCTCCAGCATCTGCAGTCCTCACTTCCTCCAAGTATTCCCTGGTGTTTGTTTGTGCTGTGGCAGCAGGTTGTGGTGGAAGGTAGCCATCGCGGTGCAGTTATTGATTGATGTGTTTCTCTGGGGTGTGTTTGTGTTTGTGTTTGAACAGGGCCATCCCAGGGAACTCTCAGGGACTGAGGGAGACTGGGTTCACTCTCTCTCTGAGTGAGTGAGTGAGTGTGTGTGTGTGGACCCAGACCAGGAGAGGGCGCGCTCGAGCTGTCTCTGCGCGAGTGTGTGAGTGAGGGAGGGACGGGGGCGCGCAGGAGGGCCGCGCGGGAGGGCGCGCCCCCGGCACAACACTCGCTGGTATTCTCGCGAGATCGGGGACGCGGAGGCAAGATGGCGGCGGCGGCAGCGGCGGGAGGAGAGAGCCCGGGAACCGGAGCGACGTCAACC
>NC_057751.1:4219666-4235748 GCF_004010195.1 Chiloscyllium plagiosum
TGGGTCAAAGTCCCTTTCCAGCAGTAATGTAGGTCTTTGTACACCCTAATAACTGCAGTGGTTCAAAGGAAGCAGCTCAGCACAATCTCCTCAAGTGCACTTGAGGGTGGGTGATAAATGCTGGCCCAGCCAGTGATGGCCATGCATGAATATCTTTGAAAAATCAAAATGCATCACATCAGAGCCGCTGTATCACTTGTGCATTTGTGTCTCCTGGCCTGAGGCTGTGGGGTTTGGGGCTGGGGTGGGGGAGCTTGTCCCAGAATGGTCTTTGGACCCAGAGTGGGACATGTCTCCAAAATCAGCAATGGAGCACAGACTGTGTGATTGCTGCAGTCATCTGTCTCAGCTCTGAGCAAGGGTTGGATTCAGGTCCGGATGGATTCACAACAGCAGGGAACGGCCAAGTACTGGCAACAGAGGCTGGCCAGCTAACTACACTTGTAAATTGTGTCCTTGGTCATTTTGTTATCTGGAGGCCAGTGTTTACATTGAAATTACCAGAGCTGGCTGATACGGAACACGATTTAAAACCGGTTTGGATAGGGACAGAAATACGAAAGGTTTGGAGGGATTTGGGCCAAACCCAGGCAAGTGGAACCAGTTTAATTTGGATCGAGGGGTCTGATTCCCTACAAATGAGTCGATGACTAACCAGCACAACTGAAATTACTGCAGAAGGGCCTGCAGTTCCTCAGACTGTGCCTCTGAGGATAAGGAAGACACTTACGGTGAGCTGGGGCTGGGTTCCCAAAATGAAGAAATGACGAGGGAGACCATGCGACCATTGCGTTCCTGTGCGATCCCACATTATAAGAGAATGTTGTAATAGCAGCACCATTCCAACCAATGACACCACAATCATGTGATACCCAATAGGTGGAAGGAAAGTTCACGTTCTACATATCATGGTCGAAAGTCTTCAATAGTGTTATAGCCAATTCACGTCGATGAAAGATGCATTGTGGCAGAACCGTCTGTACTTCTGTTAAGCTCCTATTGCTGACATTGTTTGCACTCAAGTGTCCCTCCCTCCCAACTTCAACAGTATTGTGGTCCTCCAAATGCTGGCACTATCAGTAATGATTACATGCATTCACACTGCACATTTAAAACTGAGGTCACCCTGAGGAACCTAAACGCTAGGTCATCGAGAGCACTCTTCAAGGCAGGGAGAGAGGCGGAGACACTTAAACATGGAAATTGTAAATAATCCAGTGATTAAAGTTGGGGATATCCATGAGCTAAAAATGACCACAACACACACATGTCAATGGGGTACAAGCCTACAGGAAGTAGAAGCAAGGGGCTGCAATTTGTGAGATTTAAACTTGCAATTTGCATTGCTGGGTCTACAATTCTGATTGAACTGGGAGCAGAAGGACACAGGAGAGCAAGGGATGACCCCACAAGTTACCTCCTTCCTCTCATTGCTACTTTCCCCCTGCCTTCCTCCAGACAGCCCAATCCTTCCTCTCCTTGCACACCTCCTGCTTCCCTATCCCAGGGTTCTGGGACACCACTTTGAATAGTTTTGCATTTTGAAAATAGCTACGCAATGTAAGCAGCTATCTTTGGAGAGAGTAATGGTGGCAGGGGGATAGGCAAGGTGCCCAACCTACTCCTGAAACACTCTCTGCTGTCAAGACCCAGCAAGTTACAGTTAGCTTTTCTGCCAACATGGGCATGTGATAACATTATAAATCCTCTGTAGTGTTCATTATTTATTTCTTGTGTGTCACGATGAATGATATGAGGCTTCACTTAAAACCCCTGTTCTTGCATCTGGCCCTGTTATTTTCTGCAGGATATTATACCTTTCATTGACAAATATTGGGAATGTTTAACGACTCGACAGCGACCTAGCAAGATCACTTGGCCAAACAACATTGTGAAGACCATGGTGAGTGCATTCTCCACTGAATGCAATCTTATTTGTGGCTGGAGTTTAGTTTTGTAAAATACGATGAGTGTTGTGACCTGGTACTGAAACATTATTGTCGTATTTGAACAGTGAAGGTTAAGGCGTGTATCTGATCGTGGAGCAATACTGTGTGGTTACTGGGATCTCAGTTGTGCTGACTGTTGAGAAATACTTGTGTTATTTCCATTTGAGCTGCAGTGAAGCTCAGTCGGGCAGTTTTACTCTTGGGGGCACAGCACTGCACTGCAGACAGGACATCTGGCTGTGCTCATAGTGTGGCCCATGGGGTGTGACAGCAAAGCATTCCAAACCAGTTGGATCCTGCTCCAGAAGCAAGCCCTCAGAATTCCAGACTGATACTCCAGTGTTGTACTGAGGGAGTGCTGTGCTGTTCGGAGGCGGGTGGGAGACATCAAACCCATGGCCCTTTTTGCCCTCTAGATCAGAGGTACAATGACTTGATTTTGAACAAGAGGGGAGGAGTTGAAGCAGTTCTTGTTCAGTGGTGTATTATCACTTTTGCAACATCTGGAAGCCTTTAAATTGTGCCTTGGAATAGCACATTCCTCTTTTGTACTTGTGGCACAGACTTGCAAATGGAAATGAAGGGGCTGTCTAACGGTATGACCTTGTGCATTGTCCACCCTCTTTCTCCACCCTGTAGTCCTACAGCACGGAGACATATCCTTTGGCCTGAAATGGTCCATGCTGACCAAAATGTCCATCAAGGCTCACACCATTTCCCTGCACTTGGCCCATATCCTTCTAATCCTCTCCTGTCCATGTATTTGTCCAAATGCCTTTTAAATGTTGTTAATGTACCCAACCTTTGTATTCCTCTGAAATTTCAGACCAAAGAGCGGGATGTGTTTCTGGTCAAGGAGAATCCCGATCCAGGCAGCAAGGATCCTCAGGAAGACTACCCCAAGTTTGGCTTGCTCGACCAGGTAAGAGGCTAGCTTATGTCTAAGAGAACAAGAGAGATACTGTGTAGCATATTGGCTCAGTGGTTAACACGGCTACTAAACATCACCCAGGACCCAGGTTCGATTCCAGCCTCAGGCGACTGCCTGTGTGCAGTTTGCACATTCTTCCCATGTCTTCGTGGGTTTCCTCCGGGTGCTCAGGTTTCTCCCTATCGTCCAAAGATGTGCAGGTTAGGTGGGCTGGGACATTCCCCTGTAGTATTCAGGGATGTGTGGTTTGGCTGGATTTCCCATTGGAAATGCAGGATTACACAGAGAGGGCAGAGTTGGGATGTGTCTCGAGGGGATGCTGTATGGAGGGTTGGTGTGGACTTGATGGGCTAAAGGCCTCGTTCCACACTGTATGGATTCGATGAGTGGAGCACACTCTTAAAGCAGTGTCAGTATTCAGAGCAGTGATGCCATGTTAGCCTGACATTTAGACTGCAACAACATGGAGTTCTACCCCCCCCCCTTACTTGTAAGACTGATGGCATCCAGCATGAGAAAGGATATTCTTGAGGCAGGAATGAGGTTGGCAGGTTGTTCAGCAAGAGTGATTCATGGAGCGAATCCCCTTTGTCCAAACTTGCAAAGAATGGTGGGTCATCACATTGAAACGCACGCAGTTACTGGAGGGTGAGATGTGGTGGATTTTCAAAGGCTGTCGAACTCACGAAGGAGAAACCTAGAACAGTACGCTGTCATCTCACGGTTAGGCAGTCAGCCCTATCATACTGAAATGTGCAGTCAGTTGCGTGGCTTTGGAATTGTCTAACCCGGACAGCAGGAGCTGCTCAGATGTTGAGTGTAAGAGTGAGATCAACAGTCATTTGGTACTTCGATGGGGGGTGCTGAGAGCTATGGTGAGGAACTGGGAAAGTGAGGTTAATATAGAAATTCAATAAGGATCTTAGTAAAGCAATGCTGCTGGCTGACAGGGTTCCATAGGATGCTACTCTTCAGCAGTTCACAGAACACCCGAAGTAGGAGGTGGCGTTCAGAGCTGGGCACCAGGGCAGGCAACTGTTGGGAATTAAACTGTAATCATTGGGTATCAAGTCAGTAGGAATAACCTTAAACTGATTGCTTCAAATATCAGTTTTAAAAAACAGTTAGATAGACTATGAAAGTTCAAACACTCCGACAAATGGCTTTTTTTATGTTTTGTCTTTTACAGGTGTGAGTGCTTTGTGTTTTTTTTTATGAGTGAATTGATATTTAACTATCTCCCATATTGATGTATCCTTCAGTTGTGTAATCTGTGCTGCGACTTTACTCTTTGGTCACGAAACATTGATGTATTAGCCATAAATGTTCAATGGAGGAAGAAGACCATGAACAATAGAAATTGTACAAATATTTAGTTTGAGAGCTATTGCCTTACAGAAGAGTATTCTGAATTTTATTCCCTCATGACCAATTGTCCTTGGTCAGTGTTTCAAGCAGACCCGCACCATTTTAATAACCATCTTCAATAATGTCATGGAATAATCCCCACTTGCCTGGATGGTGCAGCTGCAGCAACACCTTCCAGAGCAAAGCAGCCCACTTGATGAGCACCACATCCACAGGCAGCCACTTCCTCCACCACTAACTTTCTGTAGCAACAGTGTGTACCATGTACAAGATGCACTGCAGAAATACACCACGGCTCCTGAGACAGCAGCCTCTCAACCCAAAATCTCTACTGTCTAGCAGATCATGGCAGCATATATATTGGAAAATTCCCCTCCAAGCCACTCACCTTCCTGACTTGGAAATGTATCGCCGTTCCTTCACTGGTGCTGGGTCAAAATCTTGGAATTCCCTCCCTAAGGGCATTGTGGGATTACCAACTGTGGTACAAGAAAGCAGCTAACTACCACCATGTCAAGGGGCATCTAGGGATGGGCAATATATGCTGGGCCCAGTCAGCGATGCCCTCGTCCCATGAATTAATCAAAAAAAAACCTTAGCATCCATCTCATGGACTCTTGTTGATTTTGCCTGACTCTGCATTGCTTCAGTTAAAGTGTTGCCGAAACTCTTATCAATGCTCGTGTACCTTCAGTATTGATCATTCCAGTGAATGTTTGACTGGCCTCTCCCATATTCTACAGAACTGACATGATCCAAACCCACAGCTGAACAAGTCCTGCTCACCTGTCATCCCTGTGGTTGCTGACTGACACTTCCTCCCCATCATTACAAGCTCTGTAGTGACCGCTGACATTTAAAGAGAAACTTTAGAGAAAATCCCACAGGAAGAATAAAATCACAAGGATTCAGGTTTAAAATAATGCCTTTTATTTCCCACAAAACACATGAAGGGACTGCGACAGTACTAACATGAGTACTAACACTTGGCATCAGAAAACATCTTGAAACCTGCTGACATGTACATTGACGAGAAACTTTCTTTTCTGAATGTTATCTTTTACCCACTCCCGCTAAAAGTGACACCAAATGAGTTTGACACAGATCTCAAAGAGAGAGTTCTCATCCATGTTTGTCAAATCCCTCCATGGCATCAGCCCTCATGACCTCCACACTTAAAAATGACTCCCAAAAAATAATTCTCTGCAGCTATCAGAAGCTTCCACCTCAGGAATAAAAACAGCTGAAGTGAAATAATGATGCACTTTAGTTTTCACATAGAATGTTGAGATCTACCATGGAACCTCCCAGTTCAAGAGAAGGCCTTTAGATCTTTCATTCCTCGAGCCGCACAGTCACATGCTTGAACTCTGAATGTTGTGTTTTGCTAACCTGAAACTGGCTTGCTGCTTGAAACTCTCTCTCCTAGGATCTTTCTAATATCGGTCCAGCGTACGACACACAGAAGCAAGGTGGATCCTTGACCCCAGGAAGCAATCTTAATGGTATGTTTTTGTCATCAGACCTGCTGTGCTCTCAATTTGAGCCTGTTGTGAATCATTGGTGTGAATGTATCTTCCGACCCTGTCCCTGTTAACTTTGATTTGTCCATCAGTTTGTCAAGCAAATCCTTGACAAATCTCTCACTTCATGCCTGTGAATTTTTAAAGACGTTTCTAAATAAAATGTAGGTCATCAGGCAGAGGAGCATGTAAAACCCATGAGAGGGTGAATTATGTGCGGTGCCTGTGCACTTAGTGGCAGTCTGAATGCTTAGTTGTCCGGAAAGACATTTTTTCAGATAATACCTTGAAATCCAGCTACAGAAGGCACCTAAGCACAGAAACTCCTCCAGCCTGGGAAGGTTTGCTGTTGCTTCTTGACAAGATGAAGCTGCTTCCATCCCAGCCAGGGATCTGCTCACCAGTTGAGCACAGGGGACAAACATTCAAAAGTTAATAGAATTGGAAGGAAGTAGCGATAATGGTCGCTAATGTGTTTCATGTCCTAGTGACACCTCCGTTTGTGCATGAGCAAAGCCTGTGATCAGGTACCTGGCACGAGCGGCTGGGACAGTCACCTTTGTATTGTATCTGTGGGATGGTGGGTGTCCTAACAGCAGTTATTCTCTCTGGGATGTCAGGAAGCCTGACAGATGCACATGACTTGGAACAAGATGTCTCAGGTTGAGGAGTGACTGGAGACAGCGATTGCACACTTGGCCCAGCTCCTCGCTAATATTTTTACCCAGAACAACCAGTTGTTTTCCAAGCATTCGCTTGACAAATTATATTTTCTGGTGAGTCGGGTGTTTACGCCAGATCTGGGCAGCATTTCAGCCAGTGCACCACCTTCACTTTCATTTCTAGTATTAGCTCAGGTATTCTACTGTCCAGCTCAGCCCTGGGAAGTGGAATCCAGAGGAGCTGAACCATTCCTTCTCACACACGTTTTAATCTTCATACAATCCTCATAGATCATTTCCAGTTTCAAAATCATCACATGATGAGTTGGAAACATTGTTAAATGGATGAAAGATTAAGTCCCATTCTATTTGTCCTGCTATCCTGGCTGCTCGTTGCAACAGTAATGTAATTGTTGTCTAACTATGGCAAGTAATCTCTGTCAGTTAATCTGCAGAAGAGAAGAAAGGGGTTTGGGAGTCGCAGATCCCTGTTAGTGTGAAGAGTTCCAGTTAAAATTTCACAGGCTCAGAAAAGTCTAGTTTGTGTGTGGCATTGAGTCTTTGAAATGCTTTCTGTTCAGTGCAGAATAAATCATAATATGGCCTTTGAGAAAATGTTGCTGTTTTGTATTCATCAGAATATGGCTTAAATGAAGACGTCTTTGTATTTTCCATGCCTCAGAGATTTTGCAATGGAACCAGCCATGCCCACTGCTGGAACAGTCAAGTGGTGTAAGATCACCTGTGGCCCACCTCACCGAGCACCCACAAACTCTCCCACAGCCTGGTGTTAGGTGTAACTGACTGCAAGGCTTTGGAAGGCCTGAGGTGGCAACCTGCTGACTGTCTTCCCTCTTCTATGTTGCAAATCAGCAAACAGAAGGCCCATGGGTCTTTGGCTACACTTGTGAGCGGAGCTGAAACATGGCCTCTGCTGGCCATTGCTGAAGGAGCAATTGTCCAATGTTGAGAATATGAGCAATGCCTCGGTTCAGAAAGAGTTAACGTGTAAGAGTTCATAGTTGATGCTTGTGTTATCCTCGGGCTATACAAATGCATGCTTTGACCTCTCTTCCAGGTGGACCAACATTTGCAGGTGAAAGTTTGTGTCTTAAGAAGTTCTGAACCTTAAGTATTTTGTACCTGCCTTAAAATGCTTGTTGTTTAGCGATTTGCAGTGTCTTTTGTTTAAAATTACCTGAGCTGTTTGTTTCCTCTGATCTGAACTGGGCAAAAAGGTGTGACATTTGTACAAGGGAAGGAAAATGCTGTTTATTTTTTGCATGAAGACAAGTTCAGACACGAACCTGTGCTTGAAAGCCGCATGAACTGCTTGCCCCTGATATATAGCAAGCTGTATTCATCTGCTTGAATTTTAATTTTGAATCAGGACATTGTTTGATGACCAGAGATTGTAACTGGGCCTGACGATGATGGTGCAGTTCCTGTTGCAGTGCAGAGTTGAGAATTGCACAGTTCAAATCAGATGACCCAGTTTGATTGGAAGTTTGAGTGGGTGATGGCGGTGATGGACATCTTCTTACCTTTGCTGCCTTGAGCTTGAGGTAGTGAGCATTCTGAAACCTGTGTATTCAAGGAACATCCAGTTGCACCCAGTTGTTGTTAAAGAGAGGGCAGGTTGGATTGTGATGTTGGTCACAGTACAGCTGCAATGTGTAGCATCTCCCAGCAGAGGGAACCCAAACTGGGCCCAATCAGGCACTGATGTCACCTTTAAATGCACTGAATTTCAAACTGTCCACTTCTGTGTGCAACACCCTTCCTCCCTACCTCAGTTAAGTGCATTCTAGTTACTTTCTCGATCATTATCTCTGCTTTTGCCCTTCCCCAAGAAACTCTTGCTTTTTTTCTCCTCTCTGCTCACCTCGTGGTTAAGTTGGCAGTCTGGGATGTTCCGTGGCCCAGGTTCGGCTGATGATGAGGGACAGAGCAACTGCTATGATTGGGAATCACGACTCTTCAGGAAGCGGGGGAGAATCAGTCGCAACTGCGTTTCATTTTCCTTTCCCAATTCCAGTCTAAATGTCGGATAAGATCAGGGTTCCAACTCCTCACTAACACCCTCTGGTCAAAGCTGCCAGAGTTGGTCATCCAGACTTTGAAGTGAGGTATGGGGCTTTTTGTCTGCAGGGTAGCCAGCAACTGGGAACCCCGTTACTCCCTGGTGGCACAGAGCAGTCACCGCAGAGTGGGTATCGAATCTCCCACCTTGCCATTGGGAGCGCTCACTGGAGCTCTCAAAGAGAGGAACCTGTCCTGGAACACTGGTCTCCATCTGAGCAGTCCCATGTGAAGCCAGCAAGTTCCTGGGTACTTGAGGGCACTGGCTGGGTGCTGCTGCTGCTAACTGAACGCAAACAGGCTCAGCACAAGCGAGAATCGTGGCTTCACCATTTGTGTTTGCAGGGCGTCTCAGTGGTGCGACATGCAATGACGGGACTGGGGGTCGGGCCCGTGATGCTACACAAGGTGAGTTAACAATATCCACTGGAACTGTCTGGGTGGCTGGGAATGGGGGGGTCGGTGGGGGGGAGAGATGGGGTAAGCATCGTGTTCTGGTCTTGCCCTCATTCCCAAATGTGGCTGAAGGCTGCTCAGGATACTGTCCTCCCCTGTAAAGCATCTTGAATGAAAATGGACTCCAGCCTTTTGAGTTGATTGGCTGAAGCAAAGTTGGCCTCGACTACTTCCAAATTGAAATGGGTTTGTCTGCCATCTGCAATTCTTGATGATTTAGGCTGGGGAGTGGTAATGTGAGACACCTGAGAGGAGAGAATCCATTGCAGGTGAGGGAGTCATGTAGATGGCTTCAACTCTGCACCAAACCCAAGCTTAATTCACTTGGATTCTGATCCTTAACCAGTCAGCTTTACTGAACTCAAAAGTTGAGCACAATATCGTGGAACTTCTCTCACCTTGAAAGCACTCTCTTTCACTCTGTTCAGGATTGACCCTCCCATGTGCAGTTTAGCAGGTCCAATAAGATGCGTCTGTAGTTTTGCCCTTGACTTTGTTGCTGCAGCGGTATTATGTTCCGTCTACATTATAGTAAGATGACCTTTGGGGAATGCATGCATGCTTTTGTCAGTACTTCTGTGTGGAACATTTGTCCTGCTGTCTGTCATCTTTTGCATCGACATTGTAAAACTCTGCTCCATACTGAGGATGAGACCGAGTTAAGTCTGCCTGATAGCTTGTGGAAAAGCTAGCAGAAAGTTAAAATCTTGCTTTGTGTTTCTTGAATAGGGTCAGGCGTAATGCTGATGTGAGTCACTGGGGTTTGCAGGAAGTGTTGAGGCTAGATTGGAAATATATTCTCAACGTGCTTATTTGCTTTTTAAGCAGTAAATTATGGGGGGCTAAATTGATCAAGTGGAATAAATCTGTTACGACTTAAATTATTTCATTAAGTTGATTTATTCTCAGTCATGTTATGCTATTCTTATGTAGAACTGGATATCTGCTGGAGAAAACCAAAATGTGTTTTATATTGGCAATGGCAAGTGGTATGGAGGCATTTGGAGCAAAGAGCGATTGTTGATTGTAGTCTGTTTGATTCTAGGTGGTGTATAATCTTAGGAGCTGTGCACAGTTTGAAGGAGTAATATTGTGCTGCTACTCCATGTCTACACACCAAGGTTCACTGCTCTCCTGTTTTCCCAAATTCGCTCACTCTCCATTTGCTCTCTGCTGTTCATATTTACTGTACACCCATACCCTTTCCCTTAGTCATGTAGCTTCTTCAACTCAAGACCCATAGTCTGTCACCCTCAACACTTGCATTCTCCACCATTATAAAAGAAGGATGGCAGGGATAAACCAGAAAGCTGCAGGCCAGTGCGGCGAATGTCTGTGGTGGCGCGATGGTTGGAAACTGTTGAGGGGCAGAATTAATTTCTCGTTGGAGAGGCACTGATTCATGAAGGGGAGTCAGCATGGCTTGGTCAGGGGGAGCTCAGGTCTCACAGACTGTACTTTTTGAGGAAGTTACTGGGTGTGTAGCTGAGGGTCGTGCAGTCGATGCCTATATAGACCTCAGTCAGGCTCTTTCCAAAGTCTCACATGGCAGGCTGCTTAAAAACTGGGATCCGGGGCAGTTTGGAAAATGGGATCCAAAAGAGGCTCTGTGATGGGAAGCAGAGGGTGATGGTTGAAAGGTGTTTTGGAGATTGAAAGCCTGGGTCCAGTGGCATTCCACAGGATTTGGCGCTGGGTCTCTTGCTGTTTGTAGTGTACACTGACGACAGAGACGTGAATGTATGCGCTATGATCTGTACCATTGCAAGAAAAGGGAAAATGGAAGGTGGGGGAAATAGTGAGGTGGAAAGACTAGACTGCAGGATGATGTAGATGGGGCTCAACAGTGGCAAATGAAATGTCATCCTGAAAAGTGTGAGCTCATGTGTTCTCTTGGAAGGATTGTGCCGAGGATCAGAGGGACCTCGGTGTTAATGTTCACAGATCCTTCCAGGCAGCAGGACCGGTGGCTCAGATGGTTCAGAAGGCAGATGGGATATTGGCTGACATTAGTCAAGATATTGTGTACAGAAGCAAGGAGGACCTTGGTGGTGTTCAAGTCCTGTCTCCTCAAGAGGTCTGTCATGACATCTGAGCAGGTTGATTGAAAAAATATTGTTTTTCATGACTGCAGTGCTGTGTCCAGTTCGAGGTGCCACACGAATGGACTGCCCCAGAGAAGGGGTACGTGAGATGAAACAGGATGTTACCTGGGCTGGAGCGATGAGCTCTGAACAGAGATCCGAAAGATTGGTGTTGTTTTCCTTGGATCAGAGCTGGCTGTGGGCCGGGTGTCCTGATTAAGGAGTACTAAGGTCTATTCATGTGTCTGTCAAGATGCTTCTTATACATTGCTGTGCTATCTGCCTCCACCACTTTCTCTGGCAGCACATTCCAGCAACTTAACACCCTCTGTGTTAAAGAAAAGTAGCTGTCATACCCCCTTAAACCTATGTCCCCCCCGTAATTGACATTTTTTACCCTGGGGGAAAAAGTCTCTGACTATCCACTCTCTCTGTGCCACTCCTAATTTTATAAACCCCTATCAGGTCGCCCCTCAGCCTCCAACATTCACTAACCACAGCAAAAGGGTCTCTTTCCACACTATAAGAACTTCATGACTCTTCAATTCTAGGTTGGGGAGCCTTGACAGTTTGGCACTGGTTCTCCCCTGTGTCTCAGAAGATGCAGTTTTGATGCATTTAATGCAGTGAGGGGAGATCTCCGTCTGCATCGGTAATGCGGGACAGAGTGCATATCCTCCACACTGGGAGTGGTCCTGAACAAGAAGACACAGGAGCAGTTGGTCTTGCGTGAAGTGGAATGAACTTATTGTGGAAGGGTGTTGGAATAAAACTTCAGAACTAGGATGTAGAAAGAGATCGGAGTGTTACCATTGCAGCTGTACGTCTTTGAATCAGTGTCACCATCTGCACATGATGGCATTTGACTGATTGCAGAAGAGTTCAGGGTCTGCCAGTGTCGTCAGTGTTCTGCATCCATCTTCTAAGTGTTGGAAGTTTCTGTTTTCTGTGCAACCTTTTGTGCCTTTGTGCTTTCCCCTTTGAGAATAGCTGCAGAAACTATCAATCTTGCCACGCAATGTTCCTGCTGACGTTTCCAAAAATCCTGCGCTCCTCCAATTAAAAAAATACGTCTCGTTTCATCCTGATTTGCGTCCTTCTTGCTTTGAGAGCGGTTACTGGCAGAACTTAGCACAGGTGCCCATTACAGTGTTCAAGCAGCCCATAGCTCAATGCATCCAGCACAGCCACATCATGGGCTTGTGAATGGCTTCCAGAAAAGGCAGCGGTTGTCTCTCCCTTCCTCCCAGTGAGATAGTGTGCCTTGTCAGGGATTTGGAAATCTGGACTTGACTTGCACAGTGTCAAGTGGGTACCATCTGAAAATTAATACTGAAGATCTGTTGGGTGGCAGCACTAAACTACTCTTGAGTGTGCCTTTCTCTGGTCTGCAAGGCATCAGCTGCATGGATTGAAGCAAAACGCGAGCAATCCTGTGGCAAATAAGCTGCAGAGTTAAGCAGATACAAGAATTAGTGTTGTAATGGTACAATTGGACCTGGAGGCCAGACTCAAATCTACGACTTGGCTTGTTGCAACTGTGATTGCAATGGGTTCAGTAACAAACACCGTGTCAAATTGACTGCACTCTCAGTACAACCCGTGTGTACAATGAAGGGTCAAGTCCTGAAATTACATTTTAATTGAACAGGCGTGACCAGATGTGGTCTGAAATGTGCTTCTCTCTTCCCCGTCCTAGCATTTATCTGGAACAGATTACTGAATGTGTTAATTCATCAGAGGAAGTTGAGATGTGGAGTCATGTTTCTAATTGCTGTGGTTTGGTGTTGGAATGGCCCTGCAGAGTTAAGGCAAGTACAGACTCCCCGACCCAGTCTGACAGCTGAACTTTGCTGCTGTCTGAATTTTTCACTGCTCTTTTCTCCTATGTTTCCCAATGGGCTGCCATGACTCAGTGGAAAATGCACCATTCAGCTTGAATTTTAAAATGCAAGGTTCCACTTTGAGAAATAATGAAGATCGATAGGCAACAAGGAGTGTAGAATTCACTTGAAAGAGTGAGAACATGTTTGAAGGGTAGAGTTTGAGTTTGCAGAAATGGAAGCAAGTCATGGGAGGGAGTTGAGCTAACGTTTGGCAGACTCTTAAAAGTGTTTGGTTCCGTTTCCACACTATTCATTATGTCTCAATATATGTGTAGCTTGGTAATGAGTTAGTGAGTTGCCTGGTTCAGCAGCTGCTCAAAACAGTCAGACAGAGGTTAGTTCATTTTGTTGTGATTTCACCTTGAAAACCAGGTAATACTGACAGAAGGTGTCTTCAAGGAAACATTTGAAATGTATTGACTTGTTCCTTGAGAGATTCTGGCAATAGTGGACTTGAAGGAAAGCCTAGTAAATAACCTTGCGCTGCTATGCTGAAATTGGTGTTGGTGTTGTCAGCAATAATTCCTATTTTTGTCCTGTCCCAAGTCCTTGTTCCTTCTGTCCCAGGCATGTCAAGGAGAGAAAAGCTTGCAGGCTAGTCTGTTCCCAGTGCACATCAGGCTGTTGCATCTTGTGCTTTTCCCCCTGAGTGGTTGCTCAGCTGTGAGTGTTTGGGAGCAGACTGTTCAGTCCCAGATCACAATCTTCAGTGTTTTCTCTTCCAAGGTGGCACTGTCGGAGGAAGCGGGAAAGGAAGAGGAGCAAAGCGTAAACAGGATGGAACCTCAGGAGGGACTGCCAAGCGAACCCGAAGGTGAGACTGTTTGGGAATTGGTGGTGGACCTGTCCATGGGAGAGCAGGACAGTGCGGGCATTGAGAAAAGAGCCTGTTTTCTCACTCAGCAGTTTGTCGGCTTATTTTCTGCAGCTGTCTTATGGCAGGTTCAGTTCAATGTTGGAATGGACACACTGGTTTTTAACTGCAGTGACCTGTCCTGTAACAGCTAAAGTATTTCCTGCTCCGAGAAACATCAGCTTCTTCCAAGACATACAGCTGGTGACTGAACATTCTGACTTTGCAGTGGACACCCACAAGTAGTGAAGTCCAACTGTCCCACCTTCCCTACAGTCTCTTTGGACAGTGACTGCACTTGTCAGTCTTTGAGGCATCTCAAAAGGGACAAGATAAATGCTCATCTGTCTTTCGATTTGGTTCGAGGGTGAGGAGAGTGGTGGTACCACCACAAGGAGAGGGTTGGACTTGTGTTGTGTTGGAGGTGAGTGCTTCATCAGTGACAGCTCAGAGCCTGGTCTCCACTGTCCCTGTTTTACAGCTGTCTGTTATAGTGATTCAGATAGCTCACCTGGAAGCTCTGGGTGGTGCAGAAAACTGAAATGGTCTCAGTGCATCAAGGGGCAGTTTGCAACATGTATGTCTAAAAGGAATGGCATGCTGAAATTGGTTGATAGGTGGACAGGGAAGAAATGTGCCACTGTCTGAAGAACAGCAGACAGGAGTGTAGCACCATTCATTCCTCTGGAATTGATGCCATTAAACCAGGTGAATGGTAACCTTGCTAGTATTGGTTGGATTCCCATCTAAAAATGACCCTGCTTCCCAAAGGATTGGTTGGGGAGAATCACAGATCATAGAATTCCTTCAGCATGTAAGCAGGCCATTTCACTGACCCTCCAAAGAGCATCCCCATCCCACAATCCATGGAACCCTGCATTTCCTACGGCCAACCCACCTAGCCTGCACATCCCTGGACACTATGTGCGAATTAGCATGGTCAATCCACACTAACCTGCATATTTTTGGACTGTGAGAAAAGAGGGGAGGAAACCCACACAGACATTGGGAGAACATGCAAACTCCACACAGTCTCCCGAGGGTGGAATCAAACCCGGGTCCCTGACGCTGTGAGGCAACAGTGCTAACCACCAAGTCACCTTATAACCAGGTGGTATTAAGTTGATGTTTCAGCCTAGGCTGCTTCTACCTGGGCTTGAGCCAGTGAGGAGCAGATGGATGAGATTCTTACGGAGTCCTAAATGCGTGTGTGTTTTTAAAATTCCTCCTAGTGACCCGTTGTTTGCTGCTCAGCGGCTGCCCCCACATGGCTATCCACTGGAGCATCCGTTCAACAAAGATGGTTATCGGTATATCCTGGCTGAGCCTGATCCACATGCTCCAGACCCTGAGAAGTTGGAGCTCGACTGCTGGGCTGGTAAACCTATCCCTGGAGACCTGTACAGGGCTTGTCTGTATGAGAAGGTTCTTCTGGCACTGCATGATCGAGGTATGTATGGAGTAGGGCAGCGGGAGCGGCTCTGTTAGAATTTCAGCTTTGTGTTCCGATATGGGGAAGTGGGGCCCACCTTCCTGCGGGGGGGTCACAGTGGCTCTGACCCTTGTGCTATCGTGTGTTGTTGAACACGAGTGGATCCTGCAGTATAGTTCATGGCACAGTGCCTGCATTTTTTCCAGTGTCTGTCAGGCAGGGAATGCGTGTTGGAGTCGTTCTCCTGTGCTGCATTGGCATTGAGAACACTGGTTCCACTAACTGAAGTCTCCACCCTTTAGTGAATTAGTAGCACTGAGCTCAGGGTCAGCCTTTTTACAGAGGGAGCCATGTCATGGGGTATCTGAGTGCACTGCGCCACAACTTGTAGAGATCGAACTACTGGGCTGCAGATTTGCAGTCCTTGAGTTCCAGTTACTCCCAATGTCTGGCCTGCACCAGGCTAGACTCCTTCAAAGTATGTTCAGGTAGTCGAGACCCTAACGTTTTCTTACTTAAAAGGCAGATGTGTCGTGGATATTCCAGGTGTGATGCAGCCGGTTCAACCATTCGGCTTTAAGGAACATAGAACTTATTGATATACTACGGTTGAAACGTGAACAAAAGTAGAATTTAGAATAACTTAATTATTAGAAAACCCAACTCACTCAGTATAGCAACTTAACCCAGGATATGTTCCTGTTCCCGCATCATCGCACAAACGCACTCCTTGCCACAAGGTAATTTCAAACTGGGAGAAAGTGAGGACTGCAGATGCTGGAGGTCAGAGTTGAGAGTGTGGTGCTGGAAAAGCACAGCCGGTCAAGCAGCATCCGAGAAGTAGGAAACTGACCCC
>NC_057751.1:4239136-4282501 GCF_004010195.1 Chiloscyllium plagiosum
GGTTTACAAAATTATGAGGGGCATGGATAGGATAAATAGACAAAGTCTTTTCCCTGGGATCGGGAGTCCAGAACTAGAGGGCATAGGTTTAGGGTGAGAGGGGAAAGATATAAAAGAGACCTAAGGGGCAACATTTTCATGCAGAGGATGGTATGTGTATGGAATGAGCTGCCAGAGGAAGTGCTGTAGGCTGGTACAATTGCAACATTTATGAGGCATTTGGATGGGTATACGAATAGGAAGGGTTTGGAGGGATATGGGCTGGGTGCTGGCAGGTGGAACTAGATTGGGTTGGGATGTCTGGTCAACACGGACAGGTTGGACCGAAGGGTCTGTTTCCGTGCTGTACATCTCTATGACTCTATGACTCTAATTGAGGGTAATCCTGGATGGTTGGCAACCAACAATTTGAGAGCGTTGTTTCACCTTGGTGATGGTCTTTGAGATATAATTTAGGCAGCTCTCATGCAAGGAATCTGACTTTTGATTTGTGGGCATATTCCTGTCCAACTTATACATCTCCTGAGGATGGTTCACAAAATGCTTCTTTCTTTTCCTTTCTCTTGGAGTAAATATTACAGAAGAGAAGATTTAACAAAATATAAAGGCAGATAAATCCCTGAGACCTGATCAGTTGTTTCCCAGAACTTTGTGGGAAGAGATAGCTGAGCCTTTTGCTGAGATAATTGTATCATTGACAGCCATGGGTGAGGTGCTGGAAGATGGGAGGATGGCTAATGCTGTGCTTTTATTTAAGAGCGGCTATGAGAAGCAGCCTGGGAGCTATAGACCAGTGAGTCTGATAGGAGGGGTGAGTAAGGTGTTGGAAGGGATTCTGAGAGACAGAATCTGCATGCATTTGGAGAGGCAAGGACTGATAAGCGATAGTCAGCATGGGAAACTGAGACTCACAGGCTTGATCGAGTTTTTTGAGGATTTGACCAAGAAGATAGATGAGGGCAGAGCGGTTGACGTTGTTGACGTGGACTTCGGCAAGGACTTGGGCAAGGTTCTGCGTGGTAGACTGGATAGTAAAGTTAAATCACCTGGCATCCAGGTGATACCAAATTGGCTCAAAGGTAGAAGGCAGAAGTTGATGGTGGAGGGTTGGTTTCAGACTGGAGGCCTCGAATAGTGTGCCACAAGGATCGGTGCTGTACCTGCCATTGTTTGTCATTTATACCAATGATTTGGATGAGAATATAGAAAGCATGGTTAGTAAGTTTATGGATGACACCAAAATTAATGCTGCAGTGGACAGTGAAGAAGATTATCCAACAAGATCTTGGTCAGATGGGTCCAGGGGCTGAGGTGTGGCAGATGGAGTTTACTTTAGATAAATGCGAGGCTATGTATTTTGGTAAGATCAACCAGAATAGGACTTAAACAGTTCATGGTAGGACCCTGGAGAATGTTATCAAACAGAGAGACCTCGGAGTGCAGGTACATCATTCCTTGAAAGTGGCATCACAGGAAGTGAAGGTGTTTGGCTCACTTGCCTTTATTGGTCAGTGCAAGGATGTCATGTAGCGGTGTACAAGACGTTGGCATGACCACCTTTGGAGTACTGTGTACAGTTCTGGTTGCCCTGCTACAGGAAGGATATTATTAAATTAGCAATTGTATGCAAACATGTTACTGGGGCTTGGAGGGTTTGATTATAAGGAGAGATTGGATCAACTGAGACTTATTGCCCTGGAGCTTCCAGGGTAATAGATTATTTTATAAAGGTTTATAAAATCATGAGGGGCATGGGTAACATAAATGACTAAAGTCTTTTCCCTCGGGTAGGTGAGTCCATAGCTGAAGGGCATAGGTTTAAGGTGAGAAGGTAAAGAATTAAACGGTACCTGAGGGGCAACTTTTTCTCACAGAGGGTGGTACTGTCTGGAATAGAGGAATTGCGAGGTGCAGGTACAGTTCCAACATGTAAAAGATGTTTGGACAGATACATGAATAGGAAAGCTAGGGAGGAGATAGCAGAGCTGTTGGCTTTGATATTTGAGTCGTTATTATCTACAGGTTTAGTACCTGAGGACTGGAGGATTGCAAATGTTGTGCCATTGTTCAAGAAGGGCAGTAGAGATGAGCTTAAAAATGTGTTGCTGGAAAAGCGCAGCAGGTCAGGCAGCATCAAAGGAATCGACGTTTCGGGCATAAGCCCTTCTTCAGGAATCATCAGGCAGTAGAGATGACCCAGGTAATTATAGACCAGTGCGCCTTAATTCTGTTATAGGAAAGGTTTTGGAAAGTATTATAAGAGATAAGATTTATAATCATCTAGCAAGCAACAATTTGATTTTAGATAGTCAACCTGGTTTCGTCAAGGGCAGGTCGTGTCTCACAAACCCCATTGAGGTTTTTGAGAAGGTGACCAAGCATTATAGATGAGGGTGGGCCAGTTATGTGGTATACATGGACTTCAGTAAAGCCTTTGATAAGGTTCCACATGGGAAGATGATTGAGAAAATGCAGAAGCATGGAATTGAGGGTGATTTAGCAGTTTGGTTTAGAAACTGGCTTTCTGAAAGAAGGTGGTGGTTGATGGAAAATATTCAGCCTGGAGTCCAGTTACTAGTGGTGTGCCACAAGGATCTGTTTTGGGACCACTGCTGTTTCTCATTTTTATAAATGACTTAGACGTAGGCATAGGTGGATGGATTAGTAAACTTGCAGGTGATACAAAAGTCGGTGGAGTAGTGGACAGTGTGGAAGAATGTTACAGGTTGCAGGGGGACTTGGATAAACTGCAGAATTGGGCTGAGAGGTGGCAAATGGAGTTCAATGCAGCTAAATGTGAGGTGATGCACTTTGGGAAGAATAACAGAAAGGCAGAATACTGGGTCAATGGAAAGATTCTTGGTAGTGTGGATGTGCAGAGCGATCTTGGAGTCTATGTGCACAGATCCCTGAAAGTTGCTACCCAGGTGGACAGTGCTGCTAAGAAGGCATACGGTGTGTTAGGTTTCATTGGTAGAGGGATTGAGTTCCGGAGCCACAATATCATGCTGCAATTATATAAAACGCTGGTGCGGCCACACTTGAAATTTTGTGTACAGTTCTGGTTGCCGTATTTCGGGAAGGATGTGGAAGCATTGGAAAAGGTGCAGAGGTGGTAAGGACGTGGAATGCACGACCTGCTAATGTAGTCAACTCAGTCACATTAGGGAGATTTAAACAATCCTTAGATAAGCACATGGATGATTTTGGGATAGTGTAGGGGGACGAGCTGAGAATAGTTCACAGGTCGGCGCAACATTGAGGGCGGAAGGGCCTGTTCTGCGCTGTCTTGTTCCATGTTCTATGAAAGTGTTAGAGGGAAATGGGGTTAGTTTAGTCTAGGAAGACTGATCAGCATGGATGAGTTAGACCGTGCTTATGACTTTCTATCTCCCATTATAGCCAGGAGTCTGTACATTTCTGCTATAGTGACACCATCTTGTGGTAAGAATTTGCTAATTAACATCACTGACCTCAACAGAATTTACTTGGACCAATTTCTCTTTGGAATTGGCTTATTCTCATATCTGTTCATGCTTGTTCAAATTGTAACTTAGTGTGCCAGTGATGGATGCTGTTAACTGTTCCGAGGTGTTACCCACAGCTGAATAACTCGGGCCTCAAATCAAGGCCCGCTTCAGAGATCTCAGTACAGAATGTAGTGACGCCAACTCGGTCCTGAGCAAGTCTAATGTTGTTGGACACATCACCTTGTTAATGACAGCCCTACCCTCGGTGAATATATCTGATGGTGCCGTTTTGAAAGGATGTCCTGGCCAGTGTTCAAGCGATAGCTTGAAAAGAGAATGATCTGGTCATTTTCACATTGCTGTTTGTAAGAACTTATCACGTGCCACATTTCCAACCTTACAGCAGCTTCCATACAATCCGAAAGACTGCAGCATGTCCGTCATGCCAGAATCGTGCCTGAAAGCTTCTGCTGTGTGAAGCTGAGGATAGTCATCTGTGAGAATGGTCCTCCTATGATTGTCCACTCTTTACCAGCATAGAGTTATAGAGATGTACAGCATGGAAACAGACCCTTCAGTCCAACCCAATCCAGTCCCACCTGCCAGCACCCACCTGCCAGCACTTGGCCCATATCCCTCCAAACCCCTTCCTATTCATTTACCCATCCAAATGCCTTTTAAATGTTGCAATTGTACCAGCCTGCAACACTTCCTCTGGCAGCTCATTCCATACATGTACCACCCTCTGCGTGAAAATGTTGCCCCTTCGGTCCCTTTTATATTTTTCTTCTCTCACTGTAAACCTATGCCCTCTAGTTCTGGCCTCCCCCACCCTAGGGAAAAGACTTTGTCTATTTATCCTATCCATGCCCCTCATAATTTTATAAACCTCTGTAAGGTCACCCCTCAGCCTCCTTAAATGCATGCAGTTTATGTTTCATCTACTGTTTAACATGGAGAACCAGTCTAGGAGAAGTTGAGTTTGAGTCTGGGGAAAAACAGAAAAAGGATAAAGTTGTAGAGTTTGTGTTTTCTGCTGTTAATGTCACTCTTTTCTCTGTGGGGCAGGCATTGATTAAGTTCAAGAGTTACCTGTACTTTGAAGAGAAGGACTTTGTGGATAAGGCTGAGAAGAGCCTGAAACCAGCAACAGGCAGTAAGGTGAGATGCCCAGTGAGATGTGATACCCCAAGCCGGTCACACATACATGGCTAAAAGGAGACAAATGCGAAGGTTTTCACCTTGTGCTCATTGCAACCAGTGCACAAGAAACAGAATTGAGAAAAAGGGACATCATGAGGAGAGGGTGCTGATTGGTCAAGACATTGTGATTCAGTCTCAGCAGTTAACTGTCAATCTTTGTCCACAGGGCAGACAGATTCTGATTGGTCAAATTGGGAAAAGGACATTGCGTCCGTACCTAAAGGGATCCTGAAGGAAGCTGATCTCTGCTGCCCTATGGCGACAGCTTGACCAATTGTAATCTGCCTGCTGACTCTGAGAATGAAGATTGACAGTTAACTGTCCTGATGAAGGGCTGATGCTCGAACTGTTGATTCTTCTGCTTCTTGGATACTGCCTGACCGGCTGTGCTTTTCCAGCACTACACTCTTCAACTCTGGTCTCCAGCATCTGCAGTGCTCACTTTCTCCCAGTTAACTGTCCTTGCTGAATCTCCATGTTCCAACCAGTCAGTACCCTCTTCTCATGCTGTATAAATTAGAGGCTGTTTCTTGGATTCTCATTCTAACAAGCTGAATTCTTGATTACTTGTACCAGTGTCAGTGTTCTGTGCTAACAAGCACTAATTTATATACCAGCCACTGTTGTAAACCATTCCAGCAAGTTCAGTAACAAAGTATGCAGTTGTTTAACAACATTGAGATTGGAGATTTTTGTTTAAGCAAATGCTAAAGGAGATTGATGAGGTGGACATGGAACAGATGTTCCACCTTGTGAGACAGCCTTGAAGAAGAGGTCATAGAGTGACAGGGGTGAGGAGAAATGACTTCTCCCATACGGTTGTGAACCTGTGGAGCTCTCTGTCCCAGAGCGCAGTGGAGGCAAAATCACTCAACAGATTGAAGGACGAAATAGATGTGTTTCTGATGAAAAGTGGGATACAGGGCAGTGGGGAGCAGGCAGGACAATGGAGTTGGGACCAGGATAAATTCAGCCAGGATCATGTTATATGGTGGAGTGGGCTCGACTGGCTGAAATGTCTGCTCCCACTCCTAATTCCTACATTCCTCTGAGATCAGGCTTGCTCCTCAGATGCTGCCTGAACTGTTGTGCTTTTCCAGCACCACTATACCCCTCCTGACTTATTCATTGCAGGGACTGTAAATGGTTGTTTGGTCTGGTTCTTACCCAGTTGGTCTGGAACTAACTGGTCCCTTGACAAAATATTGAAAATGTCTTTTTTTTCCCCTCCTGATTTAGATGATTTTTTTTAAGAATGGAGATAATGAGGGAACTGCCTATGAAGATGTGTATGCTGGGGTGTACCATCCTGCAATTTCTTTGTACAAGAACTGCACTGTAAGTATGACCAAGGGAGTTGATGGACTTGCAGCTTTCTCTCAAGGATGTCTTGTCTGGAATGGTTGAGCAATACTCTTTTGGCTCTGGTGATGTGCTGCTGCTGCATTGAGTGGACAGGGCAGTCCTTGGTCAAGAGCACAGTTCACTCCACCTTGCTATCTCTGCTTGGCACACTCACACCTTTCACAGCTTCCATGCATCCTGTCTTTCCTGGTTGAGATTTGCTGAAAAGCTGCCGTGGGGGGGCTCAGACCCCCAGTCTTGATCTCCGGGAAACAGCAACTCTCCAACCCCGAAGAGCGCTGGGAATTTACTGCAGGGTCTTGGGTCTCGAGAGCCCATTCACCAGTTATCATCCTCATGATGTTGGCAACAAAGGGCAGTTAGGAGAGAGGCTGTCTGTGGCAGGGTGCCAGAATAAATACTGAGAAACTGCTGTGGGATTTCAGCAGCTAGGTAAACGGGATCTTTGCACTTGTACCGAAAAGTTTGTTTTACAGTTGGGATTTCACTGGGATTTGTTTGCTGCATTTGAATCCTCTGTCCATCGGAAAAGCAGCGTTGAGTGGAATGTTTGGTCAGGGGTTTTCAACTGAGAGACTTATTTTCCTGCTGCAGTTGTGGTGAGGGTGGGCGAGGGAGGTGTTCACTCATTGACATGTGTCGAGGGAAAGCATGTGATTCACGCTTGGGTCTGATTTTTTTTTTCAGGTGTCGATCAATTTCGGGCCAAACTTCAAGTATCCTCCGAAAGACATTCCGTTCAAACCGGTATGCTCTTGCTCCTCCTTTCCTGCACCAACTCCTCCATTCCACCTTTTTACAAAAAAAAGCTGTTCTGGAATCGGAACGCTGATAGGGGTGACCCACCGAAGGGTCGAGATCTTGCCCTTTGATTCGGAGTCACCTGCCGCAGCGCTTGGTGGGATTTTCAGTGTCAGAGATTTTCCTCACCCTGCCCGGCTCCACCCATAAACTCCTTTCATTTCAAAACATATTGAGTGAACGTGAAAACAAGGCTCCTGGCCTTGTGAATGATGCTGACATATGATTGGAACAAACGTTGGGGATATCCCTGGGTGTTCTGGCCAGTTTCTTACCCTGTTGGCCCACTCCAGGTAAACTATTGGTTTTCCTCACTGCTGTTTGGATGTGGATTAGCCACTTGGCTTCACCCTCTGTCATAGTCACAAAGTAATCTTTTAAAAATCTGAAGCTCTTTTGAGTCTCCTTGAGGCGTTGTACAAATGCTTTGATGAGCTGTGTTACATTGAGAGAAACTGATAATGCAGGAGGTGGCCATTCAGCCTGTCATCTGTGTACTGGCTCCTGATGTCCAAAAGTCCTTATCCTCACGCACCTACCAAATTCTCTTTTCACGTGATTGATTCCATCAGTTTCCAACTCCTTTTCGGGCCATTCATGTACAGAAGTGCGTCCTGACACAGCCCAAAATCCACTAAGCCCCTGCTGCCGTTTCCAGCAACTTCTGCCGTTAACCTGATCGTGTTTGTCTTTGCTTGATGTGCAGATAAGTGACATGGGCTGGTACGCTGTGGTGGAGCACACACTGGCAGATATTCTTTACCATGCTGAAGGAGAGGTGGATGGGCGGAGAAGCCCACCCTGGGAGCCCTAACTCCCTCCGAACAGAGAGATCCCCCCAGCACTCCAGGGGCTGCTGAAGGAACTGTGTGCAGCGAAGTTTAACACAAATGATACTTGAACCACGAGCAGTCATGATAGGCTCGGACAATCTTGGAGTCACCTCAGACTCATTCCATTGTACTTGGGTTTCGGTGAGTCGACCCAATCCTGTCGCAAACCAACTCCATACCCAGGTCAGTCAGATGGTGCACAGTGCCAGGCATTACATGGGGCTCTACCCCCACCAACCACGTGATTGCCATTTGGAAATGATACATTTGTGAAGCCGAATCACTCCTGCATTTCTCAGCATCTTGACTCGATAGCCATGGCATTTTTTGAACACAGAAGTTGTTGGTATTCAGACCGCAATGTTCACCAACTGCTGGGTAACAGGGCACTGGCAGCTCAGCTCAGTTCTGTATCAGACCAAGCGATTATGTGAGGTGATGCCACATCCGATCAAACAGGCTTCCACAGTGGCAGGTTCACAATCATAGGAAAATGGCCTGGCAAACACCCATCAGACAAAAACCGGGAGATGGGCTGTCCAGAGCCTTGTATTTTCATGTCTTTATCCTGTAATAAAAGCTGGAAATAATGTGTGCTGGTTGGACTCCTGAATCAAGTTGCATTGTCTGTTTCTGTGCTGTCACTCAGGGAGTGGGGTCATGAGACTGGCAAGTTTCTGCTTTCACCGCTGTATATCGGTTTTTTAACCAAAACACTTTTTCAGTTGTGATCCACTTGGTAACAACCTGCACCTGAAAGTTTTCTTGAACCTCTTCCATGTTTGACCCCGATATCCGAAGCTTTAGCCCAACGAGACAATGTTAGTTTGTCCATGAGCAAGGGGGCCTAAGCTTCAGAACCCAGCAGCCCCAGAGGTATGTAATAATGTGTCTGAACAACTTGATTCGAAAATACATAAAAAGCAACTCAAATTTTAAAACTGGGTTGTGATAATACAATCCCCAACTCGTAATTTCAGAGCCTTAGAGATATACACCACGGAAACAGAAACTTCGGTCCAACTCGTCCACGCCGACCAGATATCCTAAATTCATCCAGTCCAATTTGCCAGCACCCGGCCCATATCCCTCCAACCCCTTCCTATTCATATACCCATCCAAATGCTTCTTAAATGTTGCAATTGTACCAGCCTCCACCACTTCCTCTGGCAGCTCATTCCATACATGTGTGAAAAAGCTGCCCCTTCGGTCCCCTTTAAATCTGTCCCCTCTCACCTGAAACGAATGGCTTTTAGTTCTGGACTGCCCCACCCTGGGAAACAGACCTTGTCTTTTTACCCTATCCATTCTCCTCATGATTTTATAAACCTCTATAGGGTCACCCCTCAGTCTCCAACGCTCCAGCTTATTCAACCTCTCCCAACAGCTCAAACCCTCCAGCCCTGGCAACATCTAAATCTTTTCTGAACCCTTTCAAGTTTTGCAATGTCCTTCCTGTAGGAGTGACACCAGAATTACATGGCGATATTCCAAAAGTGGCCGAACCAATGTCCTGTACAGCTGCAACGTGACCTCCCAATTCCTATACTCAATGCACTGACCAGTAAAGGCAAGCATACTGAATGCCTTCTTCACTATCCTATCCCCCTGTAATTCCATTTTGTGTTTCATTTCAATTTCCAAATGTATTTGGGGCTTAACCGTGTTTTTCTATCATCTCTTCCTTCATCTACAAAGTGAAGGTTTGGGAATAATGTCAATTGAAACTAATGCCACAGGAAGGAAAAAGGATGGAATTCTGAAGGGAGGTTAGAGAGTTAGGCAGGAATTTGAAAAGGAGGTCCTCAAGAGTAGTAATATCTGGATTAGTCCCGCTTCTACGAGCTCGTGAGGGCAGGAATAGGAGGATAGAGCAGATGAATGCATGGCTGAGGAGCTGGTGTATGGGACAAGGATTCACATTTTTGGATCATTGGAATCTCTTGGGGTAGAAGTGACCTGTACAAGAAGGACGGATTGCACCTAAAGTAGAAGGGGGCTAATAAAATGGCAGGGAGATTTGCGAGAGCTGCTCAGGAGGATTTAAACTAGTAAGGTAGGGGTGTGGGACCCAGGGAGATAGTGAGGAAAGGGATCAATCTGAGACTGGTACAGTTGTGAAAAGAAGCGAGTCAAACAGGCAGGGACAAAGCAGAGATCAAGATAGGACTGATAAATTAAACTGCATTTATTTCAATGCAAGAGATCTAGCAGGGAAGGCAGATGAACTCAGGGCATGGTTAGGAAGATGGGAGTGGGATATCATTGCAGTTACAGAAACATGGTTGGACAGGACTGGCAGCTTAATGTTCCAGGATACAAATGCTACAGGAAGGACAGTAAGGGGACAAGAGAGGAGAGGGAATGATGTTTTTGTTAATGGATATCATTATAGCTGTGCTTAGGGAGGATATTCATGGGAATACATCTTGGGAAGTTACTTGGACGGAATTGTGAAATTAGAAAGGGATGATAACCTTACTGGGATTGGACTGCAGACCTCCCAATAGTTAGCAGGAAATTGAGAATCAAATTTGCAAGGATGTTTCAGTTATCTGTAAGAATAATAGTGTGGTTATGGTCGGGGATTGTAACTTTCCAAACACAGACTGGGACTGCCATAGTGTTAAGGGTTTAGACGGAGAGGAATTTAAGTGTGAACAAGAAAATTTTCTGATTCAGTATGTGGATGTACCTACTAGATAAGGTGCAAAACTTGACCTACTCTTGGGAAATAAGGCAGCACAGGTGACTGATGTGTCAGTGAGGGGCACTTTGGTGCCAGCAACCATCATTTTATTAGATTTAAAATAGTGATGGAAAAGGATAGACCAGATCGAAAAATTAAAATTCTCAATTGGAGGAAGGCTAATTTTGACGGTATTAGGCAAGAGTTTTTGAAAGTTGATTGGGGGCGGACGTTCATAGGTAAAGGGACGGATGGAAAATGGGAAGCCTTCAGAAATGAGATAATGGGAGTCCAGAATGTTCCTGTTCGGGTGAAAGGAAAGGCTGGTAGGTGTAGGGAATGCTGGATGACGAGAGAAATTGAGGATTTGATCAAGACAAAGAAGGAAGCATAGGTCAGGTATAGACAGCAGAGATCCTTAAAGTAGTAATGCAGTAAGAATACGCAAGAGGGAAATCAGGAGGGCAAAATGGGGGCATGAGATAGCTTTGGCAAGTAGGATTAGGGAGAAGCCAAAGGGTTTTTTATAAATACATTTAGGGCAAAAGGGTAACTAGGGAGAGAAGAGTAGCTCCCAAAGATCAGCAAGGCAGCCGATGTGTGGAACTGCAGGAGCTGGGGGAGGTACTAAATGAGTACTTTGCATTAGTGGAGAATGACATGGAAGATATAGAATGCGTGCAACTACTTGGCAACACCTTCAAAAATTACAAGAGAGGAGGTGCTGCATATCTTAAAATTAAGGTGGGTAAATCCCCAGGAAGTGATCAGGTGTACCCTAGAACTCTGTGGGAAGTGAGGAAAGTGATTGCAGGGCCCCTCGCTGAGATAATTGTATCATCGATAGTGACAGGTGACGTGCCGGAAGACTGGAAGTTTGCTAATGTGGTGCCACTGTTTAAGAAGGGTGGTAAGGACAAGCCAGGGTACTGTAGACCAGTGAACCAGACATCAGTGATGGGCAAGTTGTTCGAGGAAATCCTGAGGGACAGGATTTACTCTTATTTGAAAAGGCAAGGGCTGATTAGGGATAGTCAATATGGCTTTATGCACTGGAAATCATGTCTCACAAACTTGGAAATTTTTTAAGAAGTAACAAAGAGAATTGATGACAGCAGAGCAGTGGACATGATCTATATGGACTTCAGTAAGGCATTTGACAAGGTTCCTCATGCGAGACTGGTTAGCAAGATTAGATCTCATGGAATAAAGGGAGAACTAGCCATTTGGAGACAGAACTGGTTCAAAGGTAGAAGACAGAGGGTGGTGGTAGTGGAGGGTTGTTTTTCAGACTGGAGGCCTGTGACCAATGGAGTGCCACAAGGATTGGTGCTGGGTCCAACGCTTTTCATCATTTATATAGGTGATTTGGTTATGAATGTGGGAGGTATAGTGAGTAAGTTTGAAGACATTAAAATTGGAGATGTAGTTACAGCGATGACGGTTACCTTGGAGTACAACGGGATCTTGATCAGGTGGGCCAAATGGGCCGAGGAGTGGTAGATAGAGTTTAGATAAATGTGAGGTGCTGCATTTTGGAAAGGCTGGTCAGGGCTGAATTTATGCACTTCATGGTAAGGTCCTCGGGTGTGTTGCTGAACAAAGAGACCTTGGAGTGCAGGTTCATAACTCCTTGAAAGTGGAGTCGCAGGTAGATAGGATAGTGAAGAAGCCGTTTGGTATGCTTTCCTTTATTGGTCAGAGCATTGTGTACAGGAATTGGGAGGCCATTTTGTCACTGTCCAGGACGTTGGTTAGGCAACTGTTGGAATATTATGTGCCATTCTGGTCTCCTTCCTATCAGAAGGATGTTGTGAAATGTGAAAGGGTTCAGAAAAGATTTACAATAATGTTGCCAGGGTTGGAGGACTTGAGCAATAAGGAGTTACTGAATATACTGGGGCTGTTTTCCCTGGAGCATTGGAGGTTGAGGGTTGACTTTTTCGATGTTTATAAAAACATGAGGGGTATGGATAGGGTAAATTGGACTTCCCTGGGGTGAGGGAGACCAGAACTAGAGGGCATCAGTTTCGGTTGAGAGAGGGAGAAATTTAAAGAGGACCTAAGGGGCAACTCAGAGGGCGGTGCGTGTATGGAATGAGCTGCCAGAGGAAGTAGTGGAGGCTGGTACAATGACAACATTTAAAAGGCATCTGGATGGGTACATGAATAGGAAGAGTTTAGAAGGATACACGCCAAATGCTGACAAATAGGACTGGATTAGGATAGACTATCTGGCCAGCATGGATGAGTTGGACCGAAGGGTCTGTTTCCATGTTGTACATTTAGATTACTTACAGTGTGGAAACAGGCCCTTCGGCTCAACCAGTCCACACCGTCCCGCCGAAGCGTAACCCACCCAGACCCATTCTCCTACATTTACCTCTTCACCGAACACTACGGGCAATTTAGCATGGCCAATTCACCTAACCTGCACATTTTTTGGACTGTGGGAGGAAACGGAGCACCCGGCGGAAACCCACGCAGACACGGGGAGAATGTGCAAACTCCAGACAGAGAGTCGCCTGAGGCAGGAATTGAACCCGGGTCTCTGGCGCTGTGGGGCAGCAGTGCTAACCACTGTGCCACCGTGCCGCCCACATTTCTGTCAGTCTGTGACTGTTATTGGAGTTTGCAAGACTCATGCTGCAGAGGGGCAGAGAAATTGATTGGCAGTGGTCATGACAGCATTTTATACCATTTTAAGTTAGGATGCTCAAACTCAAGGATGGAATAACAGCATTGTGTCTTCGACCTGCAAATAAATCGAGCTCATGTTGTTAATCTGTCCTGTGATCGAGGACTGAGGATGTTGGGCGCTTGTACATTTTGCAGTGGTTAATGTATTGCTGTCAGTCTTCGAGCTTCTATATTTATCGATACAATTCACTAATCTCAGAATAACTTCCGATTTCAACAGGGGACGCTTGTTCCCACAGTGCAGAGGAGTAAGCAATGTCCAAGCCAAAGCTGTGACAAGGAATTGCTTTGATTTCAGAAACAAGCCAGAAAATCCTGGCGCTTAGGCAGTTCAAGGTCAGAGATTGTGTGGGTCTTGATTTTGGGGAGTGTGCAGTTTGCAGGATATGTTTAGGGAGTTTCAGTCATCTACTTCTTGCCCAGAGGGACTGGATGGGGGAGTGTGTATCTGGTCTAAGGCTGAGGGGGTGATTTGAGTGAGGTGTGACTTGGTGGATGCCTCAGGAGAGGTCAACGCCTGATAAGAGAGAAGCAACTGAATGTGACGTTCAGCATGGGTTTAATGCATAGAACCATTGAAATGAAAGACGAAAGCCCAATGTCAAATAGACTGATATCTGATTTAATTTCTTCACTGATCTCCATCAACTCTATTGTTGGACCATAGTTGTGCAGGACAGGGACAGGTCAGTGCTGCTGCTGGCTGTGCACAACACAACCCAAATGGATAGGGCTTCTTTGTGCTCAGTTCACACCTAGCCCCTTACAGAATGATGGTGCATATGAACAGCGGGTGTTTGGGTGAGCAGGCAGAGGGCTGAATTTGGAACATGACCCCAGCTATCGCCAGTCTCTTGAGGAAAGCAAGAGGAGAACAATTTAATGAAGAAGAGAGAAGGACAGCAACATGATTGTGATTAAATTCCCGACAGAATGGAAACAGACTCTTCGGCCCAACAAGTGCACACCGACCCTCTGAAGATCCATTCCCCTAACACAAGGGGCAATTGAGCATTGGTAATTCACCTGGCCTGCACATATTTGTGACTATGGGAGGAAACCCACACAGACACGGGGAGAATGTGCAAACTCCACACAGACAGTTGCCAGAGGTAGGAATCGAGCCCAGGTCCCTGGTGTTGTGAGACTGCAGTGCTCACCACTGAGCCACCGTGCCACCAAACATTTCAGACACATGACCAGATAAGGAATGCAGGGAAATGGATCAGGTGAAGGCTGAATGGATTTGTTTCAAATGGCTTTGTAATTGGCACAGAGCCTTCAGTTGGGCCGAAAGGTTTGTTCCTTCACTGTACTGTTGGATGTTCTGAGGTGATCCCAAAATATGTTTGTTCTTGATGCATCTCTTCTGACCTCCTCAGTTACCCCTTCATTAACAGTACCAGCTACTGCAAGGGAGCACTTGTTCCCCTCAATGTTGGCTTCCACCTTCTCCATCTGTTCTTGGAGTCTATTTGTGTTTCATCTGTTGAACTATCTTCTGCATCGATAAGGTGTGATGGAATGTGTGCTGCTTCAACAACACTCAAGAAGCTCAACACCATCCAGGACCAAGCAGGACCCATTTGATAGACTCCATCTACAAGAGGCAGTACATGGGGCAATCACCAAAGGTGCTCAGTGACCTCCAAGCCCACAACCACTTCCATCTAGAAGGACAAGGGCAATAGATACCTGGGAGCACTACCCCCTGCAATCTCCCCTCCAAATCACTCTCCAAAATCCTGGAACTCTGTCCTAAACAATTGTGGGTGTCAATCCTCTCCCAAGGAGTGCAGTGGTCATCACAACCTTCCCCAGAGCGTGACAAATGTGGGCTTTGCCAGCGATGCCCACATCTCCTTAAAGAATTATTTCAAAAACTTTCCATTCGCCCCACCTCACTGCAACCAATTTCCACAACACAGCATGAAGGTTGCAGACTGTGATATGTAATGGTCAATGTTTCTCTGCTCAACTCCATGATTTAATCCCATTTTCAGAAAGATTTTCGTGGTGGAACTTTACTTAAAACCTGTGATAAACACAAATTGAAGCAGATTGTCTCTGCAGTAAATTTATTCTTGAACAATTTCCAGACCAATAAATAACCAAGTTAATAGTGTTGTGCATTTTTCAATTTTAAATACAAGGATTAGAATCTATATATTACATATTTTTATATGTACATACAGTGCAAAGCCGAGACCATACCACACTCATCTGAGGAAGTGACTCTGAGCAAGTAACCAATCAACTTTGCAGCTACTGGTCATTTGTGGTTCGGAGTTTTTTGGGTCACAAGTTCAACATTGGAATATTGCTTAAACTACGATGGGAGAGGTAAGTTGAAGAGATAAAGGAGTAGGCTTCTATGCTGGTAGAGAGTGTTTAGGCTGAATGGCCTGTTTCCATGTAGTGAAATCTGGTTCCACTTTGGTGCACTTCTGCATTGGAGTCATCCTGGTTGTGGAATGGAGCCAGGGAGTTTGTGGTTGACATCTGCCTCAGATGGTACGCGCTGCAGAGGTCAGAGGAGGCGTCCCTGGGCTTGCATCTTCACAGGATCGAGAACATACCTGCGCCAGTCTGTTTAAACTCTCACAATGAAGAATATCAACCACCTGATGAAGGGGCAGTGCTCCGAAAGCTAGTGCTTCCAAATAAACCCGTTGGACTATAACCTGGTGTTGTGTGACTTTTTAACTTCATTTAAAAAAAAACAGCATGTGTACAAGGCACTGGGAAAGGAAGGAGTGTGTAAAACTACAGAGACAGCTTGGAGCTGAATAAACGGTGGGTGGTCTGTGAGTGAGACCACAGTGCTAGCTTTACCCCTGTCCCTGTGTCACACTGTCACTTTGTGGCATCAGTTTTGTCTTTGTTGGGGGATGTGAGAAGGACATCCCCAGACCCTTGTTCCTGTGTTGGTCTTGGTCCAGCATTGTGGGGAAACACCATGACAGAGGGGCGTGAGGGGAATGGAGCTGAACAATGGAACAATTGAGATGTTGAGCACCACCCCACCCCACCCCGACCCCCAGCCCTGGGCCAAGCTCTCGTCAGCCAGACACTTAAGCAGTGGGTCCAGCCAAGGTCTGTATGTATCACTGAAATACAGTGATGGGGCCACCAGTGATTTAGATTCAAGACACCTCTGTATGAAGAGATGGCTCAGGATTTGTAGTGGAGCCCTCTCTGGGATGTGACATGAGCCTCCCCCCCACCCTTTTCACCAATGGAGAAACGGCCAAAGCTTTCTCCCAGTTTTATTATTTGTGCAGTAAGTCTCTGGCTGTTGGGGGGGTCTTGTTTCCAAATGGGTCCTAAGTTCACAACAAATTGGAGTCCAGAGAATGGGAATTCTTACCTGGGACCCCATCCCCCCCGGGGACCCAGTGTGGTTCATGGGAAAGATGTTTGCAGGAGTCTTGAGCAAAGTGGGAGAGTTGTCGAATCCCTATAGTGTGGAAAAAGGCCATTTTGCCCATCGAGTCCACACTGAAATTCTGTAGAGCATCCCACTCAGCTCAGCCCCCTTCCCCTCTCTGTGTAAGCCTGCATTTCCCATGGTGAACCCACTTAGCCTGCACGTCCCTGGAGACTATGTGCAAATTAGCGTAGCCAATCCACCCTAACCTGCACATCTTTGGACTGTGGGAGGAGAGGGGACGAAACCCACGCAGACACGGGGAGAATGTGCAAACTCCACACAGACAGTTGCCCGAGGTAGGAATCGAGCCCAGGTCTCTGGTGCTGTGAGGTAGTTGAGCTAACCACTGAGCTACCCTGCTGGCCCATATTTGAAAGTGTATTTGATGGAGTACAGGATACAGAGAAGATTGGGAGAGAATGCTTCACCTGATGGGAGATTTCAGAACAAGCAGTTTAACATTTGATAATGAGGGATCAACCATTCAAATGAGGATCATTTACTCCTCACGTGGAATCTTTGTAACATGTCCTCTATCGGTTGGTCTACCAGAGCCATTGAGTGTTGTTTTTCAAGGTGGACGTAGATTCTGACTCAGCGGGAGGCAGGCAGGGAACTTCTGCTCAGATTAGCCTGACTGAATGGTGCAGTAACTTCGAGAGACCCAGTGGACAGCTCTCCACCCCAACATAACTCCTGGAAGCTTTCTGCCCTGAAGTAACGTACAGCAGCTTTGAATAATTCTGTCGACCAAAGATCCAGAGTTGTTCGGAGATTGGAAAATTCCATTCACAGTTTCAGCGATCACAAATCAGGGCCACGGAATGCAGGGTTCCTCAAACAAGCAGGAAGAGACGGGGATTTTAAGGAAAAGTATCTCATGTGAGTGGGCTGTTGAACGAGAGATTTCACCAGCCTGGTGGGGGGGTGGAGGAAGAGAAGGTAATACCAACGGTTTCAGCATGCACAGGCAGCACTATTGGAATCCAGGTGACGGCGGAGATGTTGGGCAAAGTCAGCTTGAGATTGGGAGAGAACTTGGTCGGTGAGAGACTTTGGCAACCAGCCCTGGAAGAAGGAGATAAAATGTCATTTCATCAGTCAGATGGAGCACTGAACCAAGGCAGGGAACAAAGGGTGCATCAAGACTCCAAACAGTATTGCATGACCTGCCTTTCTCCCTGTGTCTTTGAATTGGACAGCACTGTCAGCCAATGGGTCATCTCCAGAATGTTCCTTCTGCTCCCATGCTTTCTCCCTGTGGACCTGCCTCTGCCTCTGACTCTGCTTCAAATATTCATCCAGGTTTCTCTCTCTCTCGAGAGAGAGTTACCAGTGAATCTCTTTCCACCTCCCGAAACAAGCCAGAAATGAAATTTCCCCCCACGACCCTCATCTCCCGTTGATGAGTTTTAAGATAAGTCAGTGATCTGTCCAGCTGCGGGGTGCAGGCTGCAGTGTGCCTGACCTGTCACTGAAACTGCTTCAGTGTAAAGCCAGAAATACCAGCAGCAGGTCCAAGGACACTCAGTGACCCCCCTGACTCACAGCGCCTCCTCATGGTCACTGGGCTACATTCCTGAAACTCCCTGAATGTGGATCGATATTGTCTTCCTGACAGAGAGATTAGGGACGTGTGGCAAATACGCGTGGGGAGAAAACTGATGAGGATCTTACTTTCCATGATAAATTCAATATTGTAAAACCGCCCTGAAATAGAATCCCTTCGGTGTGGAAGCAGGCCATTCAGCCCATCGAGTGCAATACCGACCCTCCGAAGAACAGCCCACCCAGACCCACAATCCAACTCCATCCCTCTAACCCTGCAGTTCCCACGGCCAATCCACCTAACTTGCACATCTTTGGACTGTGGGAGGAAACCCACGCAGACACGGGGAGAATGTCCAAACTCCACACCTGAGGCTGGAATCGAACCCAGGTCCTTGGCGACTGTGAGAGGCCGTGCTGCTGCCCCTGAAATCGGGTGTGATTGGGCATCTTCCTGTGATGAGACTGACAGTAATGCTGCCCTGAATAAGCAGCCAGTTGTGCTAGCTAATGTACAACATGCCTCTGAATCTTTTGAGAAGTCCAGATGATGTTTAATTTCGGGGAATCACTTTCCAAACAAGGATAGTCCATTCTTGGCTCCTCTGCATCAACTCTTATCACTTTTCCTTCATATTCTCTCATACCTCAGCCTATGCCATTATGATTTGGTCTGGTAAGGTACAATTGTCCTGAACATTTTTGTGTTGGGTAGAGCTCCTGATTTCTGCTCCCGTCCTACTGGAAGAAAAATGTTTTCCAATTTTATTCTTGAATGATCAGCTCCAGATTTAAAATTGTGCCCTCTTGTTTTTAATTTGACCATCCCGGCAGATAGTATCTCTGCATCAACCATATCAAATCACCTTAAAAGCTGAACAGTGGCAATCAGATCACCCCAAAATCACCTTACATTCAAGGGAATGTCCATCATGTTTGTGTAACCCCTCCTCAGGATGAAACGCTCAAAATCACCTCCCATCACCACCTCAGAGGGAAATCCAACTCCTCAACCATCTCATACAATGTGAAATAGTCCAGGTATGAGAGTCATAGAGTCACAGAGATGTTTGGCATGGAAACAGACCCTTCAGTCCAACTCATCCATGCCGACCAGATATCCTAACCTAATCTAGTCCCATTTGCCAGCACCCGGCCCATATCCCTGTAAACCTTTCCTATTCATATACCCATCCAAATGCCTCTTAAATGCTGTAATTGTACCAGCCTCCACCACATCCTCTGGCAGCTCATTTCATACACGTACCACCCTCTGCGTGAAAAAGTTGCCCCTTAGGTCCCTTTTAAATCTTTCCCTTCTCACCCTAAACCTATGCCCCTCTAGTTCTGGACTCTCCCCGGGAAAACACCTTGCCTATTTATCATATCCATGTCCTTCATGATTTTATAAACCTCTATAAGGTCTCCCTCAGTCTCCCACACTCCAGGGAAAAAAGTCCCAGCCTATTCAGCCTCTCCTATAGCTCAAACCCTCCAACCCCAGCAGCATCCTCATAAATGTTTTCTGAACCCTCTCAAATTTTGCAACATATTACCAATAGCTGGCAAGAATTGTTGTTTGAGTTCTTTCCACTGTTTTAATGTGGTTTCATCCTTTAATCTTGTGATTTAAAAAAACAAGTTGTTTCAAGCCTATGTACAACTTAGGAATGGTCAACTGCTAACATTTCATGAATGATTAGTTTAGTAATGCAACCCCATGCCTTGATCAATTCAATGGTCATTTAGAAAATCACATTCTTTACATGAAGCTGCAATGTATCTCTTGTTCCCAGCCACGTTTCAGCTCTTGGAGACATCACAGGTCTGCACTGGGGTAGTCCAGTCAATAGCGAGAGTGTGTCACCCCCCCACCATCTGACTCACCTTCAGATCAATGCTGAGTAGCCACGTGAACCTGGTCTTGGTTGGGTCTTCAGCAGTGGGCCGGAGGACAATACAAGTGGGTCCATTCTCTGCCCTGCAAGCACAATAAGGTGAAGTCAACAAACTCTCCCTGTATTTCGAAAAGAAACCCTCTTTTTTTTCGATTTGGATTTTTTTCTGTCAGGTGTACTGGAGTACAGGGGGTACAGAGACAAGTCTTCCAAGCTGCCTTCTCCAGCATCATGTTAGGATACAAAAGACAGGGTTAAAAACAGAAGTAGAAATAAAAGGAACAGCCAGAAGATAAGGAAACGTCCAGATCACTCTGCCCGCCTCTGCTCCTTGAGATAAACAAAGCCACAAAGTCCACCCCTCAGTCTGTGAACAATGATGTGGAGGAACTGGTGTTGGATTGGGGTGGACAAAGTTAAAAAAATCACACAACACCAGGTTATAGTCCAACAGGTTTGTCTGCGTGGGTTTCCTCCCACAATCCAAAGATATGCAGGCCAGGTGAATTGGCCATGGTAAATTGCCCAGAGTGTTAGGTGCATTAGTCAGGGGTAAATACAGGGAATGAGCCTGGGTGGGTTACTGTTCGGAGGGTCAGTGTAGACTGTTGGGCCAAAGGGTCTGTTTCCATACTGTAGGGAATCTAATCTAATCTAATTTGGAAGCACTAGCTTTTGGAGCGCCACTCCTTCATTAGGTAGCTGTGGAGCAGGACCATAAAACACAAAATTCATAGCAAATTTATAGCAAAACCTTTTGCTATAAATTCTGTGTCTTCTATCCTGCTCCACAACCACTTGATGAAGGGGCAGCGCTCCGAAAGCTAGTGCTTCCAAATGAACCTGTTGGACTATAACCTGGTGTTGTGTGATTTTTAAATCAGTGAACAATGACAAATGAGATATGTGGCAGCAGTTTGGGGAGGGGCGGGAACTGATTGTCCAAGGGTTATCACTAGCCACACTTGAGAAGGAGGCTTTGTGTGTGCACTTCCCATTGACACTGCATCATCTCGAATATATGAACCCTGTCACCCATTTGCACTTGATGTCACCTAAGGCTGCCAATAATCATTTACATTATTCCTTCAGGATGTAGGTTTGTTCACCGAGCTGGAAGATTCATTTTCAGACGTTTCGCCACCAGACTAGGTAACATAATCAGTGAGCCTCCGGAAGCTTCACCGCTGAAGATGTTACCTAGTCTGGTGACGAAATGTCTGAAAATGAACCTTCCAGCTCCGCGATCAAACTTACATCCAGAACCTCAACCTGAGCTAATTGCTTCTTCAAAACAGTGAAACATCCCAGAATAATTCTCAATCAATCCAGCTACATCACAGAGCCACCATCACCAATGCTACATTTGTTTGAACTGTTTGGTTTTGAGAGGAGTGTCTAAAGGTGGAAAGAGCGATGGAGGTGGGGAGAAGATAAGTCCAAAGGTTCATGCTTGTATTGGCTCTGAGTATCGTTGTGTCTGGACCGATGTCTGAGTCAGCTCAAGGATGTATTGAAGACAGGGCACGGGTTGTGGCACAGGACGGTGGAGTGGACACAGCTCTTTTTGAGCTGTTGGATGACCATACACAGACACTGAGCTCACAGGGAAGTGCGTTCACTCCGTGGCGAGGGTGACCACCCTCTCTGAAGGAGTGCAGAGATCTGCAAGAGCCACAGGACTGGAGGTGCTGAAGGATATTCTCAGAGTGTGTGCTCAGCCAGGGCAGAGTGAATGGGGACGCAGACAGTGGATATGACAGCCACTCTGCAGAAACTGCTTCCGAAGCTGAAATGCACAAGACATTGGGTAACTTCCTGAATTGAGAACCAATGGTTAATCTGGTAACACCAACTCACCATGAATAAAAGCAACAAGCAGAGGAACATTGCAGACAGTGAGTCATAGCACAATGCAATTATTAACTGGTAGCACACTTTGCCGTTCAGTTAGGACTCAGTGAGGAACTGGGCCACAAACATGGAGTCATTTCTTCTGAAGGTCTCTTGGAGGACTATTGCCAAAATTCCTGACACAATCTGTTCCATGTCTACCACTGGGAAACAGGACAGCAGGTGTCGATGTATAATTTGACCTTTCAAGCCATGAAAAGTTCTCCAAAAATGAGTGCCAATGTACACACCAAATCTGAAAGGAAACCATGAATGTGGACAGTGACCATTTTCAAATGCCGTCACCATCATCTGACACCAACAGCCCACCCGAGTTTGCCGAAAATATCTGCGCATCTCCGTAAGACAGCCCAGATCACCTTACTTCAGTATCTTGGATGCAATTATAAACCACCTGTCAGGTACAACACAACACTCACCTTCAACAGTCGCAGCATGGATTATAAGCCATGATGTGGAGGCGCCAGTGTTGGACTGGGGTGGACAAGGTCAGAAGGCACAAGACACCAGATTATAGTCCAAGCTCATTTGAAATCACAAGCTTTCAGAGCCCTGCTCCTTTGTGAGGTGAATTATAAGAGCAGGGAGATAATTTTGGAGGTGTCCAGGACTTGGGGTTAGGTCACAGCTGGAGGACTATGTGCAGTTCTGGTCCCCACACTACAGGAAGGATGGGATTGGACTGGAGAAGGTACCCAGTGGATTCACCAGAATGTTGCTTGGGATGGACCATTTGAGCGATGAAGCAAGTCTGGATAAGCTTGGATTGCAGCAGAGAAGGCTGAGCAGGGACCTAATAGGGTAAGTAACACTGTGTGTGGCATGGACAGGCTGAAAAGAAAACAGCTGTTCTCCTCAGTGGGAAGTGAATGATTAGGAAAAATGAAATCCAGGAGGTTTAGAGGCAAGTTCAGGAAAGGCTTTTCCTTTCAGGTGGTGCTGGGGATCTGGAATGCATTGCCTGGGAGGGTAGTTGAGGCAGGTGTTAGAGATGAAAATGTGTTGCTGGAAAAGCACAGCAGGTCAGGCAGCATCCAAGGAACAGGAGAATCAACATTTTGGGCATGAGCCCTTCTTCAGGTGTTAGAGATGCCCATATTTGACAGACACAAGATGTCTGCCAGCTAAACTGTCCCTCTGCTCCTGCACAAAATGGCTGACAAGTGGTTATACAGAACCAAAAGCCTGCTCCCGCACTGAAGGGCTCTTTTGAGAAGCTGTTATTCTGAGGTAAAAGGAAGCCTTGCACAAACAACTGCAAGAAGATTTGTTGGAGACAGTTTGATAAGAGATGTCCAAGGACAGACAGTTTGAAGATTTGGAACAAACATTGAAGGGGAAAGTAAACTCCTGCAAAAACCAAACACAGATGACCTCACGGTGTTTCTGCTCATTAAAATCTGGAGGATCAAACAAGTAAACAGGTTCTTGACATGATGATAGTGATTGATCGTAGTCTCATTAATGAAAGGATGTTATCCCATGACATGAGCAGAGTTCGTTCGGACAAGGGCTGTTAATTGCCCAGAAGACAATCAGCCTAACTTGTCCTGAAGCTTTGGAAAGAGCAGATCATGGCACTTTGCAGCAATTAGTTTTTTTTTAAATTATTCACAATGTTAAGAAATAGGTTCTTATTAAAGGTTCTTCAGATAATCTCAGAGATAGATTTCAACGTAATTGTAAATGCACATATATAACAAAACACAAAGATCACTGAAAGCATGATAGGAAAAGATTCAAACAGAGATGTGAAAGTTAACTAATCTCGGGAAACTTCTCTTTATCACTAAAGTAATGCCTGGAAGAAACAAATTGCTCATAACTCATGAGCTAAAGAGTGCTAACAGGAGGGGTCGATATAAACCTTTACATATAACCAACTTTATAATAGAAAAGATATTACATATCTTTTCGCAATCAGTAAGAACCGACTGTCTATTGTATGTTTTACAATTCGGACAGTGGGAAAACATAAGAGGAGGGACAGAATTGGATAGAGATAGCTAGTAAATATAGTGAACAACAGGCTTTAAAGGGTCCTCAGCGATAAGCAAGTCTGGCACATGTCTGAAGGAGTACAGCCAGAAATTTGGAATGCAAATTAGAAGGATGCAAGGAAAGGCCTGGTGATTACAATGTCTGTTAAACATCAGGAGATCATGGGAACCTAGGGCTGTCCATAGGCATGTCCCTCATTGATTAGGTGTTTCCCTGGATTAGAATAAGGGGAAGAGCACAGTTGTATGTGATTATAGTAACATAAAATGTGTAAAAGCATCACATCCCACTGTGAAATCCAGAGTGTATTGACCTCTCTTCCAAACTGAGCTAAAGATTAAGGGGATAGCGGCATCCTTACGTCAAAGCTAGATTCAGGGCGGTGGGAGTGGGGGCAATCTGTGACCCTCTCCCTGCTTGAATAGAGACTGAATTCTGCCTGCCTAAAGAAGCTTTGTTCTTGGCCTAGGGGTTTCACTCCTTCAGCTGGTAACCTCCCAACCTTTAACAAGTAACCGGATGAGAACATGGAGTATCATAAATTCAAGGCTACGGGCCCAGGGCTGGAAAGTGAGATAAGTAGTGATAGGTCGGCACAGGCTTGATGGGCCGTAGGCTCTCATTGTACGATTCGACGATAGTACTGTTCCTATTCATTCACTTATGAGCTAAAATACTGAAGCTGTCCATCTGGGTATCCCAACAACTTCAGAAGAACCTGATCAGTGGGTTGAGAAATGGCGTGGCCTTGTGCACCATGAGCCACAGACTTCGGGTTCAAGTGGGAACTGATCAATTCCTGACTGAACTGGAAGAGTTTTGAGTTTGATGCACCAAGTTTACAAGCAGGCTCTGAAAGTGAATGGTTGGAAGGTCTGACACTGAGGGTAAAATTGGCTGCTTCAGTGTCCAGGAGCATTCCTCACTCTCGGGAGGAGGGACCACATTGATCTCTGTCTGGGTAAACCAGTATCTGCAAGGAGAGACATTTGTAAACCATCTGCTCAGTCTCACTGAAGGAAAACACACGAGTTACCTTGAACTCATCAGGCATTTGGCAAGAATACCAGTGAGTAAGGGTTTAATCTCCATGGCACCATCTCAAATAATTGGTGCCCACTTGCCAATCAATCAGCACTCTCCTCTCTGATATGTTATATTACGTTCTCTTCTGAATGGTCCTGATGAGTGTCAGAGCAATGGCTTGGACAAACTGGGTGTTCGTCCTGCAATCCCCCCTGAAGGAGAGTTCTCTGCTTTATATGGATACCGCCAGCTGTCAAAAACAGTGCTGCCCAGTCTGTGCCAGACACCTGGGAGCTGGCAGAGAGCTTGGTTCTTGGGAGTGAACCTAACCAGACGATGTAGGGTAGAGAAGGTTAAACCCCAGGTTACCTGGTGATGTGGGGGTTAGAGCTGGTTAAAACCCAGAGTTACCTGGTGATGTGGTGTTTAGTGAAGGTTAAAACCCAGGGTTACCTGGCAATGTGGGGGTTAGAGATGGTTAAAACCCAGGGTTACCTGGTGATGTGGTGTTTAGTGAAGGTTAAAACCCAGTGTTACCTGGTGATATGGGTGTAGCGAAGGTTAAACCCCAGTATTACCTGACGATGCCATCTTGCCTGGGCATCATGTCTGAGTGGGTAGACATTCCAGCCAGGAAACACGTCGAGCCCCGTCTCTTGGCATAGCGCACGCTCACAAAATCCCTGGAGCTGACCAGGTTGCCTGCAGCCTCCGTGGAAACCTCGTGAGTCAGCATTGTTTCCTTGTTGATCTTTTTCAGGATCTGGGAAGAAGAAAATAAGATGTTTGAGCTTGCACAGACAGACAGACAGAGAGAGAGAGAGAGAGAGAGAGAAATTTCTCTGTTTGAGAAATTCTCATCTCTCCAGATCTCTGCCCCTCCCACCTCCTGGGTCCCTTTTAAAGTGACTCCCTACTTACTGTATCTGTTGGGGACCAGAGCAGACCCCCGGAACTATTTTAAGAAAGTCAAACTCCTCAGCACTAAGCAAAACACAATTTGTTTAAACACTATAGTTAAAACACAAGCAAAAGAAAGAATAACTCCACTCTATTTTAGATTACTTACAGTGGGGAAACAGGCCCTTCAAGTCCACACTGACCCTCTGAAAAGCAACCCACCCAGACCCATTCCCGTACATTTACCATGTCACCTAACACTACAGGCAATTTAGCATGGCCAATTCACCTAACCTACACATTTTTGGACTGTGGGAGCAAACCCGCACGTAGAATGTGCAAACTCCACACAGACAGTCACCTGAGGCAGGAATTGAACCCGGGTCTCTGGCGCTGTGAGGCAGCAGTGCTAACCACCATGCCACTGTGCCGCCCATATGGAAAACCTAACAGAATAATAGATACAAGAACTATTACTAACTAACCGTTCCAATACAGTGACATCCCACAAACACATGTCTTGGCAAAAAAGCATAAACAGAAAAACAGGTTTGTCTCCCAGGTAACCCAACAGCAGAGAGAACCCCTCACTTCTCACTGTAACCGAGAAAAGAAAAAGATAACTTCTACTCCTTCCAGCCCACAACAGGCAATGGCTTAAAGCTAAACCTAAAACCTAAACAAAACCCTCCAAATCCTGATCTGTGAGAGCTGGCTACACCCAGCCAGGCTGCTTTTATTGTTCCAACTTTACAAAAACCCCAAGGCCCCACCAGCTGTTTACTCTAGTGATTTTGGTAAACTGCCCAGTACCTCTGCCTTACAACCTCTCCACACACAAAAAAAAGGTCAAAATAACCTTGTGACCCCACAGCATCGTCACACATCAAAAACCCTCTCAACTTTGCAAAGGCCCCTCCTCACTGAACTCCGGTGCCTGAGCACAATTCTCACTTCACTTCAGCCTTGGTTGAAGGTGCCCTCAGTGTGGTGGATATGAATGACCTGACAGTCCATACCTCGGCGTTAAGGGTGGGTCAGCACTGGGGAGAATAGCAAAGTGGCATCCCTTGCATGTCAGCATTGATGGGGCATGGCACGAATCAAGACAAAGGTGCCAGAGTGAAAAACAACAATGAAACAACTTCTTTTTGATGAAAATAAACTGCCCTCTGAGGAGTTGATTCCTTTCAGTTTCCAGTTTATATGAAGATGGACTTTAATCTTAAGAATTACATTATTTCTTTATTTTTTCTTATTATGTGAAGATAATGCTTAACATTTTAACTTGGTTGTTTTTTATCATTTTGTCCCGAAGTTTGTACCTAAGCCTGTCCTTATTGTCAGTACACCTGACAATAAAAGATCCAAACCTTAATCCTCCAAGCCCCAATCCTGATTCTGCTCCAACTACAACGCAGTATTACGACAATCAGTGGTGATGTGAAGGTGGCACCTATCTCCGCTGTGAGCTTCTCACTTGGTCTTGCCTTCTGCAACTCGGTGGGGGGGGGGGGGAGCTGACTGTGAAACTCCGACAGGAGCAGTCGATGCCTCCAAGACATTGACAAACAGTGAAGCTGACTCAAGGGACAGACCACGACAGCCCCTACACTGTGCTCAGCCATGGGACCGTGGGCAGGTGGTTTGTTTGTTTTTGTGGCGTCGAGTTAAGGGATCAATGTCAGCCTGGAGACGCTGAGGACTCCCAGCTCTTCTGACAAATGGCAACCACGCGATGTGTGGGATCCACCCAACCAGTGCAGGGAGTGTGCTGGAAGCCTGGACCTCAGGCTGTGCTGCACTCCCTCAGTCATGCACAGGTGTGGCAGCCTGGAGCGATGTGCTCAAAGCCCTGACCCAGATCATTTCCTGAACTTGTATTAAAGTGCTCTGATACTTCAATTTCACAACAAACGATCAAGTGGATTTAATGATCACTACCACCATTGCAACCCTGGAGAATAATGACCACTGGAGGTTGGTTTTTGGCCTTGGCACAGTTTGAAAAACCCAGTTGTGAAGGTTCCCTTGTGAAACACCTTACCTTCACCTGTTTAACGTTTGGGTTCCACTCTCCCATCTGTTCCACCTTGTCAAACAGCTCACTGTACAGCAGGTCTGACGATTTGTCCATCACAACCTCAAGCTTGAAGACCTTGCCAATATCTGGAAGCGTTTTGCTCTGGACTTTATCACCGTTGGCCTGTTGAGGATTCATAGCGCTCGGTTCAGCTCTCAGTCAATGAAACAGGCAAAGGAAGAGGCTGCACTGTCCTAGCCCCCCCCCCCCCATGGAGACTACAACCCAATCTTGGGACAGCCCTGCCCCTTCAATGCTCTGTACCTGCCCTGCTTCCATATCCAGGGTGCCTTTCCCTCATCGGGAATGTCTCTCAGTCTGGGGAAAATGACTCAGATCTGGTCATCTCAGCTTTTGGAGCCTTTCTGAGTGAGTGATCCAGATCATGGCCAGCTTTTGTATGAGAAAGACGCCCTGTGGCTTAACAACACCACGCTGGCTCCGCACCTGGTCAGACTCAGGCAGCGAGATGGGTCTCGGGATGTGGGGAGTATCAGATCAGCCATGAGTGGCTCAAGGGGCCGAATGGCCTCCTCCTGCTCCTATCTCCGATGATCTCACGTATCTACAATCCTGCTCTGAGATTCGGGAGAGGGGGCAGTCATGAGACAGTTGTGTGGCAGGTTTGTTTTGCGTCATGACTTTTATCCTCTTTGGAAACTGTGCAGATGTGTGTGTGTGTGTATTTGTTGGACCCACAGCCAGTCTGAGTCAGGCTCCTGAGCCACAGGGTTTCCCTTAGTGATTGTGAAGCCAGTGCAACTCTGTCCCGAATTCTGGCACATTAGCCAAAACCCAGGAGCACTCCTAGTCTGAGCCAGAGGTTCTGCTCCTTCAGCACCTCGGTTTATCAACACTCTCTCGGCATCCCATGGATCTCCTCTCAGCCTGAGCATAGTCCCTGTCACAGCACTTGGGAGTGAAGGAATGGCCCAAGCTCTGCCTCCTGGTTATTGCAAATGGACATGGACCCCAGGGTGAGGCCCTTCATTCAGGGGAAGGATTGAATGAGTCAGTTTTCCCCAAGAGAGGAGAAGGCCTGGGGAGACGTGATGGATATCTCCAAATCCTGAAGGGCCTGGATGGAGAGAGGACCCGTTCCCACTGGGGAAGCAGAGGGCACTGTTTTCGAGGGTGAACCCTAGAAGCACAGCATTTCACACAGCGAATGCCTCTGTCCTGTCTGGGAGGGTGGCCAAGGTAGGGTCAACAGAAAGACTCACTAGCACATTGGATGTCAATGGAAACGACAGGCAGGATTACTAGGAAAAGGCAGGAGCTTGGCACTGTATTGGAATGCAGAGAGGGCCGATGGGCTGAATGGCCTCCTTCTGTCATTCTACAAAGGACCTTGTTTTGTGCTGACTCCCCATACTTTAGCAATTTTACTGAGCTACATGAACGAGCTGATCACCAGGACTGTGTCCTTCTGTTAAAGGAAAGCTTTCGCTGAACAGAAGTAAGAGACCAGAACTCACCACTTCGATTTCAGACTTCCATCCACTTGTGTCCTGCAGAATGGAGATAGATTTGTGCAGAGCTTCTTCACCCTGTTTAATGTAAGCCATCTCTGCCTCAGAATACGGCTTCTCTTCAAAACAGCAAGCTAATTTCAGGGGATGGGGGAGGCAGACACAGAAAGCACACCAAAGTGAATCAAAGCAGATGGTCATGCTTAGTTTTGGAAATCCTTATGTGTTTAGTGTTGCAAAGACCTCGAGTCTTGTTCTGATCCCATCCGATGTGCAGCTCAGATCTCCCAGAACGAAACCTGGCTTGATAGATCATCTTTTTTTCCTTCTTACTCATTTCATTAATCAATCACTGAGATATATTCACGCAAGGTGACAGATTTGCTTTTGCAACAGAAGGGATGTTGAAATAAATGGGAAATATGACCCAAGCTATCTAAATATGGAAGGTAGCTGTCATGGTCTTTAAATGCTCAGCAAAGCAGAGTTCCAACCTGTTTCCCAACACTATCTGTTGCTGACGTTCAAGACCAGGGAAATGATAGCCCTGTCTCAACTCTTTGGGCTCCAATTCAGAAATTACCAACAGTTTCTTTGCTATGGACTGCAGGGAACAATTTCACACAAACTTTTCAAGTCGGCTGACATGAAATTTTTGTCACCACTCTGAGAGCCTAAGCTTTCTCAGTTCTCAAAAGTTACAGATTTCCAACCAAACCTTCCTGATTTGTAACTTACACAAACCCAACACCCCTCTGCTGAGGTACTGTATCCCCTGAACTGTTCCAGAGTCATTCTGAGAGAGAAATTAATCTTCCTTCTCAACTCAACTCAGGTGCCTTGTCAACTGAAATGTTAAAATAAACTTGCTCATCCTTGGTTCTTCTGAAAACTGAAAACAAAGCGAATGTTTATTCCAGTGGTCAACCCGATAAACATCTTTCCATTAACGCCGCAGGGCTCTGCAATCACCTGCTTTTGGAAAAATGCAGGCTTTCGGTCATCACTGTGAAATGATTCTGAGCTGCTTTCCTTAGGAGACCCTTCACAGAAATAACCAACTTCCAAAAAAATGATATTAAGATATAACTTATGCACCATTCATCACAGTACATTTGTAAATATCATTTGCATTGTCTATAAATGCAACATCAGTTGGCGCCAAGTCTCCCCTGTATCTGGCATTGCCCACAGCTAGCATTGGTATCAGACCTGAGGTTCTGTTGCCCTGTTGGGGCAATAATGTGGGAAATTCTCTTCCCCCTCCTCTGTACTGTGCCACCAATTCATTTCCTAATGCTGGTGAGGACCTGCAGTTGCAAAGGCTTTCCAGTTGATTGCCCTTCCTCATGGGGTTTTCACACTGAGCCTATAGTGGAGTGACTGGGGATGAGAGTGACGGTCTATTTGGAGAGTCCGTCAGGAGGTACCCAGTGCTGCCCCTGCCTTTCTCTTCCCCCATTACCCTGCAATTCCTCATCCAATCACCCTCTGAAAATTGCTTCACAGTTTCTCACTCAGACTGCTCGCTTACTACTCAAGCCCGTGGGCTAAGTTATTGTCAGGCAGTTCTCCCAATGATTGTCAGCAAATGTGTCATACTGTAACAGGCCATTCGTTCCATCTGTTGACTCTCCTGTCTCCTCTTCATCTCTCCCTGCCAGCACACCCTTCTATTGCTTTCTCTCAGAACTGCCTTGTGATATTTCTCCAGTGACCCACCCCTTTGGCTTCTCATCTGCCTGAGCCTTTCCTCATCGCAGTCACTTCTCCATCCTGTTGTCAGTCGCATGTCAATGTCCATTGCACCTTCTGACATCCTGTGAGCTACTTGTTGTTTTAGAGACTTTTGGTTACAGAGTCATAGAGATGAAACAGACCCTTCGGTCCAACTCTTCCATACCGACCAGATACCCCAATCTAATCTAGTCCCGTTTGCCAGCACCCAGCCCATATCCCTCCAAACCCTTCCTATTCATATACCCATCCAAATGCCTCTTAAATGTTGCAATTGTACCAGCCTCCACCACATCCTCTGGCAGCTCATTCCATACACGTACCACCCTCTGAGTGAAAAAGTTGCCCCTTAGGTCTCTTTTATATCTTTCCCCTCTCACCCTAAACCTATGCCCTCTAGTTCTGGACTCCCAGATCCCAGGGAAAAGACTTTGTCTATTTATCCTATCCATGCCCCTCATGATTTAATAAACCTCTATAAGGTCACCCCTCAGCCTCCGACACTCCAGGAAAAACAGCCCCAGCCTGTTCAGCCTCTCCCTGTAGCTCAACTCCTCCAGCCCTGGCAACATCCTTGTAAATCTTTTCTGAACCCTTTCAAGTTTCACAACATCTTTCCGATAGGGAGGAGACCAGAATTGCACACAATATCCCAACAGTGGCCTAACCAATGTCCTGTACATCCGCAACATGACCTCCCAACTCCTGTATTCAAAACTCTGACCAATAAAGGAAAGCATACCAAACGCCTTCTTCACTATCCTATCGACCTGTGACCCCACTTTCAAGGAGCTATGAACCTGAACTCCAAGGTCTCTGTTCAGCAACACTCCCATTAAGTGTAAAGTGTAGTCAGGCAAACAATCCATCCATATTTCCCTTCACTTTGCTGACTTTCAGCTCTCTCGCTGTGCACGCTCAGATCAGAGCTGCTGTTTTCTTTTGCAAACGTGTATTGGTGCTTTCATGATTTGTGTATGAGCCCTCCCCCCTCCCTTTGCTGCTCTCGCTTTTTATTTTCATTGTCTGAAGAGGACATGGTCCCCTTATCACTCTGAACAAAATGCACCACCCCACTCACCATCCTGAATTGGAAATCTCTCGCCAATCTTTCACTGTAGCTGGGTCAAACTCCTGGAATTCCCTCCCTCAGGGCATTGTGGGTCTACCTGAAGCGCACAGAGTACAGCGGTTCTAGGAGGCAGCTCACTCTCACCTTCTCAAAAGGGTAATAGGGATGGGCAATAGATGCTGGGCCCAACCAGTGATCGAAGAGTTAATCGGAAAAAAAACTATGCTGCTTATAAAGTGAATATTCCGCAAAGTGTGTGAATGTGCAGTTTTTCACAGCTTTATCAATTTGCTCTGAGTTGAACGTTTAAGATGAACGCACAAGGTGAAATCACAGTTAAAACGTCAAATGTAAAAGATTGAACAGTGGTACTCACAGATGAGGGAGCTCCTCCTCTGAACCTGGCGAACCCATGAACTGGCTCCTTGATTCTGAACGCTGAGTTGATGGAGTGTATGTCCGAGAGCTGCCACAGCAGTGTGCCTCAAACCTAAAGGGCCAAAACATCGAGTGGCTCTGACTTTAAGCTCAGACTCTCCCACACCCAAGATTCAGCAAGGTCGACGACAGCTTACACTGTCACAGGCCGGACATAGTGACTGAGTGCCAGCCCTGCGATAGCTTCCTCCAGCCACTGGGATTGGGCCCTGTTGAAACAGGGACCATTGGAAGCACAGTCCAGAGAACAGAGCACTGGCAACACAAACACCTCTCCACATCCCATCTGAATGTGTCTGTTTGTGAGTCAGAAAGCTGTGGTTTTATGCTAGACCCTTCCTTCCTTGAGGATATTACGGGACAGTGTTATTCCAGCTTAAATTAATCCTGTTGGGATCCAATAAAGTGAACTGTATTTGAACCTGACAGTGGGAATGTGAGCTACAGGATCAGTCATGATCATATCGAATGGTAGCATGGGCTGGAAGGGCCAAATGGCCTACTCTTGCTCATCCTTTGTGTGTTTCTACTCCTCACGTCTCTTCACCATGCTACCAGATTGAGGCTGACCTTTGATCCTAACTGAGCAAATGTGTTCCTGTCATCGTAAAATTTCCAATTGACTCCCTGCACCCACCGGGGTTTCTCTCGGGGCAGGATGCAGAGGCTGGGAGATGTCCCTGTCCCATGGGTGTTGGAGAGACCATAGCTTTCATTTCAGAGAGACCGAACTCAATAGGGACCACGTGTACTGAATCCCTTCAACAGAATTTGGGACAGTTTTCCAATTGGAAGATGCTGTCCCCCACCAGTCTGCATACAGAGAAAACCATTGACCAGGCCACTTGGATATTCTCAGGTAACCATCTGGTCAGGGTCAGAGGTGCCAGGTGTGGGAGATTCTCACCAACATGAGCTGATGGCATTTAATGGCACATATACAGCCCTTGCAATAGGACTGCAATTAATTGGCACAACACTTATGCACTTCAATGACATGTTCGGACACTATTGGCAGCAGTTATCAAATTAATTTGGCAGCTACAGCTCCTTTTGCAGGGAAAGCCAAGTGAGAGTCCTTCGTCTGATTAATTACAATGAATGTACAGTACTTTTAAAAGCCTAAAATAATTATTCACAGTGTCAAAATCCCCTGGGCTCCTGAAGCATTGCAAAAAAAGCCAACTCCCAAATCTACGGCTGGTCCCTCAGCTCCTTTGAAAATCTGTGCTTGCTTCTACATGTGTGCAGTGTCACAGATCCAAGATTGAAAGTGTTGCCACTGGAGGGTCAGGGACAGTGAATTTTCCCACGTACCTGTCAGAGTGCGGACGTGCTGGTAAGAGATGGCTGCGCAGAGCTTGAAGGTGGCTGGGATCATCGTGGACCTCGTTCACTTTGTCACTGCGGTCTTCTGATATTCTCTGTCAGTTGTCTCCTTTTATACACCCACTGTGGAGGATATGCTGTGGTGCCAGACCCTGACTTTATGGGTGGCACCAGAACAATGTCAAGTACACTCCTGACGGCAATGCGATAAAGACAGGAACATTCATCAAATTAACTGGTGCAATACATCAAGCTGTCACAAAGGGTTAAGGTGCATCCTGACAGTGTACATCCCAGTATTTCTTTCTGAAGGTCCAGCATTAATGAGGAATCGGCTTTTCCTTCTTATTTTCTGACAAATGTTACATGTGATCAGAAAATGTGCGACACTGTGAGACATTTACAGCACTGTCATTCACTCACTCACTCACTCACTCACTCACAGGGAGTCACTGATTAAGCCAGTATTTACTGCCCATCCCCTAATTGCCCAGAGGGCAGTTAAGAGACAACTACGTTGCTGTGGGTCTGGAGTCACATGTAGGCCAGACCAGGTAAGGATGGCAGTTTCCTTCCCGAGAGGACATCAGTGATCCAGATGGGGTTTTCTACCAATTGACAATGGATTCCTGGTCATCATTCGACTGTTGATTCTAGATGTTTTTTGAATTCAAATTCCAAGATCTGCCATAGCAGGATTCAAACTCAGGAACCCACAATATTACTTGGGTCTCTGGATTAACAGTCCAGTGGGAATAGCATAAAGCCATTGCCTCCCCATTAGAGGGAAGGTGCCTCCTGTTATCCCAGATAAACACAGTGGCTGTATCTTATGGGTGTTTTTGGCTGAATGGGGGTTGTTTTGGGTTTTTTGGAAGCATTACCAAATGTGTCTCATAAACTACCAACCTACAGCATCCCTCTTGTCTAATCCTGCCCCTAACACTATTCCCAGAACAACCCATCACTGTTCAGATAACCACAAGAGCATAAGACATAGGAGTGGAATTGAGGCCATTCAGCCCATTGAGTCTGCTCTGTCATTCAATCATGGCTGATAAGTTTCTCAACCCCATTCTCCTACTTTCTCCCCATAATCTTTGATCCCTTTGATACTCAAGAACCTATCTATCTCCGTCTGAAGTATAGTCAATGAACTGGCCTGCTGTGTCTGATAATGAGATAACTTCCTGCTTCCTTGCTGCAGTGTTTTGCTGGGGCTGCTTGGTTGGCAGATTGTGAGCAAGGATGCCTGTCAGCTCAGGTGTAAATATTGCCTGTGCAGAGTTGACCTGAGTTGTATGCTGGCACATTGACCCAGTGGTTAGCACAGTCGCCAGGGACCCAGGTTTGATTCCACTGTGGGGCCACTGTCTGTGTGGAGTTTGCACAGTCTCCCTGTGTCTGTGGGGGTTAAGGTGGATTGGCCATGCTAAACTGCCCCACAGTGTCCAGGGCTGTGCCGGCTGGGTGGGTTAGCCACGGGAAATGTGGGGTTGTGCCACATTTCCCATGGCTAATTGAAAGGACAGTGTGGATCATTGCCTCCCTCCACACATTCAGCTGTTCAGCTGTTGACATGCCGCACTCCCCAGGCGAAGCCAACGAGTCTGAAGAACTCTGTGTGGATTTCAGCCAACTGAAAGTGACAGCTCCTTTCACACCTCAGGGACCGTACACAAGTCTTGCATCACTTGTCATTTCTGCTATCACTTTGGGTCAGTCTGGAGCCATTCCAATGAGTGATGGATGATCATACACCAGGGATAGCCTTGACTTATTCCGGCTATACACACTCAGTTCACACCCTGGCCTTCAGATAAGGATCTTTTCAATAACCGCATGTATTTTGAACAAACATTTCCAAATCCAGTGCTGATGCATTGTGTTCTTGAGGCTTTTTAGTCCAAATTCCAGAAATACAAGAGATTGAAGTCATGCAAGACACGTTCAAAATGAACTTAGGGGAATGACAACAACAGAGGAGCAAGGTGTTTCAGGTGTGACTGTGGCATGGTTAGCTGTCGATAATGGTGTGGTTAAACTCTGGTTACTAGCCATCACCTGGACAATCCCCCTTTCAGTGACAGCTCTGGGGGGTGGGGGGGTGGGGGGGCAACATCCTGCAATAGGCTTCCCAAAGCTCCATCCACCACGTGGACTGTACTGTACTCTCTGCCTCAGTCAGGCAGAGACAATCCTCTCCCACAGCTGGAGAAGGAAACGCAAATCCAGAAGGACCCCAGACAAACTTAAAAGAAGCTGAACTACCAAACCAAGTCTCAAGCAAAGCAAATGGTACCTCCTGAGCAAGATCATCCAAGTGTTCAGGATGTTAACAGGAAACCACAGGAAGGGAGGGAGAGGTTTCAAACTCTTTTCTACAAAAGCAACAGTGGATGCAGGATCTGATGTTCCTTTTAAATCTGAAGGATTTTCTGAAGTAAGGGTCTGAAGGGATATGAATCAAAGGCAGGTGTGTAGACAGCACGGTGGCTCAGGGGTTAGCACTGATGCCTCACAGCGCCAGAGACCCGGGTTCAATGTCTGTGTGGAGTTTGCACACTCTCCCCGTGTCTGAGTGGGTTTCCCCCGGGTGCTCCGGTTTCCTCCCACAGTCCAAAGGTGTGCAGGTTAAGGTGGATGGGCCATTCTAAACTTCCCACAGTTCAGGGATGTGTAGGTTAAGTGGGTCAGCCAGGGGAAATGCAGGATTACAGAGATAGATTAGGGATTAGGGCTAGGTGGGATGTTCTTCAGAGGGTTGGTGTGGACACAATGGGCCGAATGGCTTGTTTCCACACTGTAGCAATTCTATGATGTAAATATGGAGTTGAGCCACATTAGGCATGATCTCCTTGAATGGGGGGATCGGCTGGAGGGGCTGAACGGCCGACTCCTATGTTATTGGTGTCAAAAAGACATGTTCTGCCCTGTGGGGCCAAAGGTTGTGAAACGTTCAGTGTGTCCAGCAAGACTTTCACTTCTGACTCAGATTACACCGTCAACCGTTCCTCGTAATGAGATGGGGAAACATCTGGTGTCTTGGGCAGAAACCTTTGTTGACACAATCAGGGATCATTTCCTGAGACAGTATGTTGGTGAGTTTGCCGGGGCTATGGGATTTTAAAAGATCTCCTCATTCTCTGTAAGCATTCCTACTGGGTGAGTATCTATCCAGCTGTGATCATCAGCCTCTCCCATGTAGCTTGAAGGACTGGCCAATGTACTGAGGAGACAATGACCTGTCATAAACAAAAAGGTCCCCAAGGAAAGCAGTGTCCAACAGAAAGTGGCCATGTGTTTTATGGTCATTCCAGGAAAGATACAGGTCAGAACAAAGCAATATCGGCTGACCAGAAATGTGAAGAGGGAAACGTGATTACCAAATTTTTAAAAACACACATTCCGTTAATGCTCTGCGGGGGGGTGGTCATTCCAGGAAAGATACAGGTCAGAACAAAGCAATATCGGCTGGCCAGAAATGTGCAGAGGGAAACGTGATTACCAAATTTTTAAAAACACACATTCCGTTAATGCTCTGCGGGGGGGTGTAACTCATGGGCAAACAGGGATTAAAGGGGTCATCAGCAAGTTTTTAACCTGGATTTCCAGAATAGTGGTACAATGATCTCCTAATGCTATACAATCAATCAACCAATCAGAGAAAGGAATTCTCCCAGACAGCAGACCAGGAAGTAAGAGGCACTGAAATTCCATCACTTTTGAAATGAGGTCTCTCAGAGAGCAAAATAAACCTTTGGGACCCAGCCACGAGTTAAAAATACATAATCGCAAAGAAGTCTACTTTAAAATATGAAAAGTGAGGGGAGGGCTTTGTCACCATATATCTAAGATGAGATGCTCAGTTATGATTCTGATTTGGTGGCAACCAGCTCACTCCCATCTGACTGACCAATTCCCTGCGCAGACTGTCAAAGTCAGTCAGCAGAATGCTTCATCGCCAGAACTTTCCAACAAACACTTGGCTGGTGGGGAGAAGGGCAGGGCCTGTGAGATGCTTCACGTACACCCGGTCAGTCTGCACCACTCTACTGCCCTCAAAGCAGTGGCTGGGTGAGGGGAGAGGGAGATGGTCACACATCTCCTTCCTGGAATGTACATTTGCAAAGCAAGTCTGGAGGGAGATGCGATGGCTTTTATCGAGATTCAACCCGAGGACCTCCGTGACACAGGATTCTGTGCTCCCCGGTCTGTTCCTTAGGATTCCACACCCAGACAAGCATTGACTGCTCCTGGAGGACTCGGTGAAAGATTCTCATTGGTCTGTCTGAGACTTGTTGGTCTTCCAGAGCCAGGAGATGACCCTGACTGAGTATTACAGACCGAGACATCCCAAAGTCCAGGACTACGTACAGAGGGACTCACTCAGGCTTGGAGCAGATGCTGTCAAGGTGCAGTGGGGGGCGACCACTGTCTGAGGCCTTTCTGCTGAAGGGAAATAGGAGTCCATTCAGACCCTCAAATATTTGTAAGTATGGCTGTGTAGAAGTAAGAACTGCCTTGAGTTTGTTGTTGGACAGAGTCAAATTCCAACATTTGTTTATTCCTTCATGTACCACTGTCCAGAACTGAACTGCATTGGTGACGATGTATATATACATATATATATACGTAAAGATTTTTTTATGATTAAAGTATATTTTTAAACAAAACAAAGAGACAGCGATAGTTGTAAAGAGGACCATGCCATCACCCCAGATGGAGAGCAGTGATTGGTGCTTCTGTGAGGTTGGGGAGAGGGGTTTGAGCTGAGCAGTAATAATAGTGATGAGTGGGAGGGGAAGGTGATGTGGTGGGGCAGGAGTGGTCTCAGAACAGAAACAACTGTGCCCAAAGACAGGTCCCCCCCCCGGGGAACAAGGGGCACTGTAACAAGTTCACAAGTGACAGATCCTTTCCGCCAACTCCCAAAATAAACACCAGCCCGTGACTCACCGAGATAATCTTTGAGTTGGTGCTGTTTTTTTTTCAAAGTAGCGGGTCGTGTGGCTTTCCAGTTGCTTGTTTGTTTCGACTGGTACTTCAAGTGGATAGCTGGAGGAGTGGAGGGTTTCGCTCAGCGACAGTGGTGTGCAGTCCTTGAGTAAGTACTGTAGCTCTTGGGGAGCGAACTTGGTGTGGAATGCCTCAGTCCCTGTTATTCAGATTCAGAATCATGGCCCAGGGGCTGCTATCATTAAAGCCCCCCCGCCCTCAGTTATCTCAACACAGGCCGCAAAGTAAGCAGCTTTGGCGTCAAACGTTTTCAAGATACAACTCGGCTGCACAAAGAAGCCTTTGGAACTGTAGCCAATTCTCTCTCTTCTCCCACCCGTTTCTCAGGAACACTGCAGGGTCAGCTGGACCGTTTATCTTCCAGGACCGGAGCTGCAAAGAATGTTATCAGCTTCCACACCGAGGGATTCTTTGTGTCTCTTGTCGAACAGACCTCCTTTGAAAATTGTTACCAAGTCCCCTTGATATTTGTGAAACAAGGGGAATTGACACAGGAGCAGAGCGTGGGCGCAGGGGCAGAGAATCTATAGGCAGTTGTCCTACAACGCCGTAGTTGGGTTCCAGTGAAACCTCACTGAATACAAAATCACTTAATAGAAATAATGAGGCCAATGGGAAAAGTGGCGTTAGGGGCAGAGCAGTAAAAAATATCACTCACGCTCGCTCAAAAATCACCCAAAAGTCTAATACAGCGTATCGCCCAGTCTGAATGAAGGTATACACCATATTTATCAGTGAAACAAAAGGAAATCTAGCACAGTACATTTAAAAAGTATTGTTAATGCAGGGACACAGGCTCATCATGGTGTGTAAGGTAGACTCCTTCATTTCGAAACAAGCTCCATCACAGATCCTCCTCTTCCCCTCAAAACACTTGGTAATATTCAGCTTCTCTTTCAGTGTTATAGCCTTTACTTTGGCTTAACCGCCTGCAATTTCATCACCAGGACCCTTCCTGCTAACATTCTTGTCACTATGCCCTTCCATTTTTTTTCAAAAAAGAGACAGGCTGCACCTTTCACAGGAGGTTGCTCACTGTAAACTCTCAGAAAGCTGCTCTGTCTGTAGCTGACATCGTGCATATGCAGAACAAAGCACATGAAATCATACCAGCTGGAATTGCGCTATTGCACTGCACTGTCCTCCTCTATACATCTAGTCACCTCCTGAAAGAATTCAATCATATTTGTACGTATTTGGCTTGATGGATTATTGTCACATGTACCGAGGTACAGTGAAAAGTATTGTTTTGTGTGCTATCCAAACAAATCATACCTTGCATAAGTGCATCAGGGTTACAGAGCAGAATGTAGAATATACTGTTACAGCTACAGAGAAGGTGCAGAGACAGATCTAATACATGAGAGGTCCATTCATCAGTCTGTTAACAGAGGGAAAGAAGCTGCAATCTGTTGGTAAGTGTTTTCAAACACTTGTACCTTCTCCACGGTGGAAGAGAGTGTGTCTGGAGTGGGAGGGGTATCCGATTATGTCGGCTGCTTTCCTGAGGCAGTGGGGAGGAGGGCTGATTTTCCTAATGGACTGTGCTGCATTCACGATTCTCTGTAATTTCTTGCAGTCTTGGGCAGGGGCAGTTGCCGTACCAAAACTCTGATGTATCCAGACAGGAAGCTTTCTACGGTATACCAAAAATTGGTCAGAGTCATTGTGGACGTGTGAACTTTCCTGAGCCTTCTGAGGAAGGAGATGGTTTTTTGACTGTGGCACCGATGTCAATGGTGCAGGAGAGGTTGTTGGTGATGTTTACTCTTTAGAACTTGAAGCTCTTGACCAACTCCACCACAGCACTACTGACACAAACAGGACCACATGCTGCACTCTGGTTCCTGAAGTTGCTGACCAGCTCCTTCATTGCGCTGATATTAAGGGAGAGATTGTTGTCTTTACAGCATGCCAGTAAGCTGTTCATCTCTTTCCTGCACTCTGTCTCAGTGCTATTTGAGGTCCAACCCACTACAGTGGTGTCATAAGCAAATTTGTAAATGGAGCTGGAGCTGAATTTGGCCACACAGTTGTGAGTGGATAAAGAGTATTGTAAGGGGCTGAGTAGGCACACTTGCAGAGCACTGCTATTAAGGATTATCGTGGAGGAGGTGTTATTGCCCACGCTGTAGTTCCCATGGCTAACCCATCTAGCCGACACATCCTTGGACTCTCCTAACTGCTTTCTTAGGATTTCCCAGCACTTTCTCTAGTCCACCAGGATCTCCATGGATTTAGTCCCTTTGTCATTGTTAAAAGCCTCTCTTTCCTTCTTGTCCAGTCCTGAATATCCCTCGGGGTTATCTGGGCTTCTCGCTCCTACATTTCACCCAGAAGGCACCATATTGGGTCTGTCCTTTACCCAACCCCATGCTGAATGCTGCCATCCAGGTACATTTACCCACAAGTTATTGCTCCCAGTCTCCTTTAGCCCGATCCTGCCTTGTCCTCATAATATCTGTCCTTTCTTGAACCAAAACCCCTCTTTTTGCTGACAGTCTTTTCCATAACAGTGTACAGCGTTGTCATGCCGAGCGCTGAAATGCCCTTCCCCCTTCCCCCGGCACCTCAAACACCTCTCTGACTTTGCCCCGCTCTCAGAGTTCGGGGACAGCGCTGCACTGTTCCTGTTGGACCTTCGATAAAAGTCTTGTCCTGAAGTTGTCTCAGGAGGCATGAATGTGAAGGATGCTTCTTTCTTTGTGGATTGAGAAATTGACTCTGTTCTTAACAGCACCTTCTTGAGGGACTTCCCTTCAATCTATCGAAAACAAGCGTTTTTGAGGGACATTAAAACATGGAAAATAGGAGTTGTGGGAGGCCATTCAGCCCTTCTGGCCTGCTCCACCATTCAGTATCATCTTGACTCCTCTCTGTAGCCTCTTCCTCCTTCCTCTCCATACCCTTTGACCCCCCCCCCAAGGCCCTATTGGCTGTCTCTAACCCCTGCTGAAAAGCTCCGGGAGCAGAGGTGATGAGAGCAATGTAAAGTCTGAGGGGGGCTTACGAAGTGAATTCCCAAAGTTTAGGGCCAGGAAGTCAGTCTGTCCAGGCCAAGAGTGGGTTACTGTCTGAACCGGGACACGTTGCTGTGCTGACACCAGGAGGAACAAGCCAAGAGCTTGGTCTGACCCCTCACAGGATTCAATGAGAGGCTTGTACATTAATCTCCTGATCTGACGGAACAATTGGGTTATCAGCCTGCCCTTGGCTGTGAGGTAATCGATTGATAAATGGTGACAGGCTGAAGGCGACAGGAGCCTCAATGTCAGCACTGACAGCGAGTGTGTGTGGGACAAGGTGATGTTCCTTTCAGGCACTTAAAAGCCAGCCAGGAAAGCCCCGAAAACAGATCTCCGTGCAACACAATAACACTGTTGTACTTTCACTGAATAGTTACAGTCACTGCACCTCCTGCCTCTGCTCAAACCTATTCCATTCTCACCTCCTGACCTGTTTACTGTACTCCAACCCTTCCATTTCCAACTGCAGTGAGGACTGTGTACCCACCTCCCACGGATTCAGGGAATTCCTCTCTCCCCACCCTGAGGCTCCGGATGCAGCAACACCACAGATTCTCGGTGTCTGCTGAGATCCCCAGACTCTCGCCCTGGGGCGTGTGAGTTGGGCCTGACCTCACAGCTCCCCTGGCCCTGTGACAATGTGGGAGAGTCTGGCATCATCCAGCCCATCTGCAGAATTTCCGTTCTCCTCACTCACTGTTTCCCTCTGTCCCTCCCATCGCCTGCTGCGGGACCAACAAACCCACAGGATCCGCAAACCCCCACAAAGGTTCCTCCCAGAGTTTATTGCCCTCTCAAGTCGCCATCTCAGGTCTTGTCCTGAGAGGTTGGCTCCCCTTGCTGTTTGGTGTATGTGCTGAGGGTAAGTCGACAGAATTAGATTCGCCCTCTTGGGACCACCTCAAACCTCCAAGGTACAAACCGTACCTTTCGTTGTGGGTCTGTTCACGGCTGAAGCAAGGCTGAAGGGGTGGGGTGGGGGTTGGGGGGCAAAGGGCCTGCATGGAAAGCCAAAGGCACAGGAAGACTTCACTCCTCTGTCTCTCTTTCTCTCTCTCTGTCCTCGGGTACTGTGGATGAAGGAGGAACCTTGGAGAGTGAGAGGAGGCCGAATCAGCTTTTGGTTGTTCAGAGGGATGTGAGCATGGTTGGGATGCTGGGGAAGGAGGTAGTGATCTGGACACTGTGGATTAATAACTGACAATTGTGTGTGTATGTGTCTGTGTGGTGTGTGTGTGTGTCCATGTGTGTGTGTCCGTGTGTGTGTGTGTGTGTCCGTGTGTCCATGTGTGTGTGTCCATGTGTGTGTGTGTGTGTCCATGTGTGTATGTGTCCATGTGTGTGTGTGTGTATGTCCGTGTGTGTGTCCGTGTGTGTCTGTTTCCGTGTGTCTGTTTCCGTGTGTCTG
>NC_057751.1:4282915-4300514 GCF_004010195.1 Chiloscyllium plagiosum
GTCCATGTGTGTGTATCCATGTGTGTGTGTGTCCGTGTGTGTGTCTGTGTGTGTCTGTGTCTGTGTGTGTCCATGTGTATCCGTATGTGTGTCCGTCCATGTGTCTGTGTGTCATTGTGTGTCCGTGTGTCTGTGTCTGTGTCTATGTGCGTGTGTTTCCATGTGTGTGTTTCCATGTGTATGTGTGTGTGTCCATGTGTGTGTGTGTGTGTATGTATCCGTGTGTGTGTGTGCGCGTATGTCAGACCTGTTTCAGATCCTGGGCAATGAGGAGGCTGCTGGAGAAGATGTGAGACGCAGTGAGATGGAAGATGTGATGGGGTCGAACTCCAGCAAGCTCCAGGCGAAGCAGGACAGATGCAGAGTGAGTGTGCTTACCCTGGAATACTAGATCAGAGTGTATCCTCTCTGGAGCTCACCCATTGTCTGTCCTTGTGATGTTGCTGTGGAAACAATTCTCAGAGTGCTCTGTGACCCCCCAGGATTGGGAAGTAAAAGGGACACCATTTTTCCCTCCCTGAACAGTTTCTCCATTCTGATTTTCCTTGTTGATGGGCAGCTGAGTTGACTCGGAATCATACAATCCAGAAGAAGCCCTTTGGCCCATCTAGTGTGTCCTGCCATCTACACTAGTCCCACTTTCCCACACTGAGCCCGTACCCTTGGATGATATGACACCCCAAGAGCTGATCCAAGTATTTGTTTAAAGGTTGTGAGTTTCCTGCCTCACCAGCCTCCCCGGCGGTGCACTCCAGATCCTGACAACTCTCCTTTCCTTAACTCTCCTCTTAGCCTTTCCCTTTAACAGGGCAGCCCCTTGGTCTGATAAAGAAGGGCAAGTCTTCCACCATTCAGGCCCTCAAGTCTATTCCTGAAGAAGGGTTTATGCCCGAAATGTCGATTCTCCTGTTCCCTGGATGCTGCCTGACCTGCTGCGCTTTTCCAGCAACACATTTTCAGCTCTGATCTCCAGCATCTGCAGACCTCACTTTCTCCTCATGTCTACCCCACCAACCACTCCAAGATCATGGCTGCTCTGATGGTGGTCTCACACACACACACACACACAGGATTTAAGCTATTGTCAGGAGCAACAAATCTATGCAAGCTTTTATTAGTAACATAATGGATTTTTAATACAACTCAACAAAATGGTTTTGGGATTAATACTGTGCAAAAGTGGTTGAAGGCTGCATTCCTGCTTTGCTGAGCTCGCTGAATTAAAAGATAAAGCAGACAATGAAGTCTTCATAAAATGGATCATAAGACATTAACTGACCACTCTGACTAACCTTGAACTGCCGGCATGAAATTGGAAACCTTGCTTTATACAGACCGCATTCTGTTCATTCTTTCGACTGATCTCGAAGCCAAGAGGTTCCGTCTGGGATCCACATCTTCAGTACGAGCTCGTGAGGGCAGGAACAGGAGGATAGAGCAGATGAATGCATGGCTGAGCAGCTGGAGCAGGGGAGAAGGATTCACATTTTTGGATCATTGGTATCTCTTCGTGGGGGTGGGTGCGGAGGTGGGACCCAGGGAGATAGTGAGGAAAGGGATCAATCTGAGACTGGTACTGTTAGGAAAAGGAGCAAGTCAACAGTCAGGGCAGGCAGGGACAAAGTAGAGAATGAGGTAGGACTGATAAATTAAACTGCATTTACTTCAATGCAAGAGACCTAACAAGGAAGGCAGATGAACTCAGGGCATGGTTAGGAAGATGGGACTGTTCCTAATAGTCAGAGGGAAATTGAGAAACAAACTTGTAAGGAGATCTCAGATATCTGTAAGAATAATAGAGTGGTTTTGGTAGGGGATTTTAACTTTCCAAACATAGACTGGGACTGCCATAGTGTTAAGGGTTTAGATGGAGAGGAATTTGTTAAGTGTGTACAAGAAAATTTTCTGATTCAGTATATGGATGTACCTACTAGAGAAGGTACAAAACCTGACCTGCTCTTGGGAAATAAGGCAGGGCAGGTGACTGAGGTATCAGTGGGGGAGCACTTTGGGGCCAGAGACCGTAATTCTATCAGTTTTAAAGTAGTGATGGAAAAGAATAGACCAGATCTAAAAGTTGAAGTTCTAAATTGGAGAAAGGCCAATTTTGACGGTATTAGGCAAGAACTTTCGAAAGCTGATTGGGGGCAGATGTTCACACGTAAAGGGATGGCTGGAAAATGGGAAGCCTTCAGAAATGAGATAACGGGAGTCCAGAGACAGTATATTCCTGTCAGGGTGAAAGGGAAGGCTGGTAGGTATAGGGAATGCTGGATGACTAAAGAAATTGAGGGTTTGGTTAAGAAAAAGAAGGAAGCATATGTCAGGTATAGACAGAATAGATCGAGTGAATCCTTAGAAGAGTATAAAGAAAGTAGGAGTATACTTAAGAGGGAAGTCAGGAGGGCAAACAGGGGACATGAGATAGTTTTGGCAAATAGGGTTAAGGAGATTCCAAAAGTTTTTACAAATTAAGGACAAAAGGGCAACTCAGAAGAGAATAGGGCTCCTCAAAGATCAGCAAGGTGGCCTTTGTGTGGAGCCGCAGAAAATGGGGGAGATACTAAACGAGTATTTTGCGTCAGCATTTACTGTGGAAAAGGACATGGAAGTTAAAGACTGTAGGGAAATAGATGGTGACATCTTGAAAATGTCCATATTACAGAGGAAGAGATGCTGCATGTTTTGATACACATAAAAGTGGATAAATCCCACAGGACCTGATCAGGTGTACCCTAGAACTCTGTGGGAAGCTAGAGAAGTGATTGCTAGGCCTCTTGCTGAGATATTTGTATCATCGATAGTCACAGGTGAGGTGCCGGAAGACTGGAGGTTGGCTAACATGGTGCCACTGTTTAAGAAGGGTAGTAAGGACAAGCTAGGGAACTATAGACCAGTGAGCCTGACCTCAGTGGTGGGCACGTTGTTGGAGGGAATGCTGAGGGACAGGATGTACATGTATTTTGAAAGGCAAGGACTGATTAGGGATAGTCAACATGGCTTTATGTGTGGGAAATCATGGCTCACAAACTTGATAGAGTTTTTTGAAGAAGTAAAAAAGAGGATTGATGAGGGCAGAGTGGTAGATGTGATCTATATGGACCAGTAATGTGTTTGACAAAATTCCCCATGGGAGGCTGGTTAGCAAGGTTAGATCTCATGGAATACAGGCAGAACTAGCCATTTGGATACAGAATTAGCGTGAAGGTAGAAGACAGAGGGTAGTGGTGGAGGGTTGTTTTTCAGACTGGAGGCCTGTGAACAGTGGAGTGCCACAAGGATCGGTGCTGGGTCCTCGACTTTTCAACATTTATATAAATGATTTGGATGCAAACATAGGGGGGAAAGTTAGTAAATTTGCAGATGACACCAAAATTGAGGTGTTGTGGACAGCGAAGAGGGTTACCTCAAATCACAATGGGATTTTGATCAGATGGGCCAATGGGCTGAGAAGTGGCAGATGGAGTTTAATTTAGATAAATGCGAGGTGCTGCATTTTGGGAAAGCAAATCTTAGCAGGACTTAACACTAGAAAATCAAAGTGAATATTGAGATACAGGCTACAAGACGAGATGCAATTGAGGTTCACAAGGAGGAGGTGTTAGCAATTGTGGGATGTGTAAAAATAGATAGGTCCCCTGGGCTGAATGGGATGTATCCTAGGAGTCTCTGGGAAGCCAGGGAGGGGATTGCCAAGCCTTTGGCGTTGATCTTTAAATCATCGTTGCCTAGAGGAATAGCCCCAGAAGACTGAAGATAGCAAACGTTGTTCCCTTGTTCAAGAAGGGGAGTAGAGACAACCCTGGTAATTGGAGACCAATGAGCCTTACTTTGGTTGTGGGTAAAGTGTTGGAAAGAGTTTTAAAAGGGTAGGATTTATAATCATTTAGAAAGAAATAAGTTGATTCAAGATAGTCAACAGGGTTTTGTGAAGGGTAGATGGCACCTCACAAACCTTATTGAGTTCTTTGAGAAGGTGACCAAAAGGTGGATGAGGGTAAAGCGGTTGATGTGGTGTATATGGATTTCAGTAAGGTGTTTGATAAGGTTCCCCATGGTAGGCTATTGCAAAACATGGGATGGAATTGAGGGTGATTTAGCGGTTTGGATCATAAATTGGCTAGCTGAAAGAAGACATAGGGTGGTGGTTGATGGGAAATATTCATCTTGAAGTTCAGTTACTGGTGCTGTACCACAAGGATCTGTTTTGAGTCCACTGCTGTTTGTCATTTTTATAAGTGACCTGAATGAGGGCATAGAAGTTTGGGTTAGTAAATTTATGGATGACACTAAGGTCGGTGGAGTTGTAGATAGTGATGAAGGATGTTGCAGGGTACAGAGGGACATGGATAAGCTGCAGAGCTGGGCTGAGAGTTGGCAAATGGAGTTTAATGTGAAAAAAATGTGAGGTGATTCATTTTGGAAGGAGAAACAGGAATGCAGAGTACTGGGCAAATGGTAAGATTCTTGGTAGTGGAAATGAGTAGAGAGATCCTTGAAAGTTGCCACTCAAGTTGATAGGGTTGTTAAGAAGGCATACAATGCGTTGGCTTCTATCGAGTTCCGGAACCATGAGGTCATGCTGTAGGTGTACAAAACTCTGGAGTGGCGACACTTGGGGTATTGGGTACAGTTCTGGTCACTGCATTATTGAAAGGATGTAGAAGCGTTGGAAAGGGTACAGAGGAGATTTACTAGGATGTTGCCTGGTATGGAGGGAAGGTCTTATGAGGAAAGGCTGAGGGACTTGAGGCTGTTTTCATTAGAGAGAAGAAGGTTGAGAGGTGGCTAAATTGAGACATGTAAGATAATCAAAGGGTTAGATAGGATGGACAGGGAGAGCCTTTTTCCTCTGATGGTGATGGCTAGCATGAGGGGACATAGCTTTAAATTGAGGGGTGATAGATGTAGGACAGATGTGAGAGGTAGTTTCTTTATTCAGAGGGTAATAGGGGGTGTGGAACGCACTGCCTCCAACAGTCGTAGACTCGCCAACTTTAAGGGCATTTAAATGGTCATTGGATGGGCATATGGAGGAGAATGGAATAATGTCGGTTAGATGGACCTCAGAATGGTTTCACAGGTTGGCGCAACATCGAGGGCTGAAGGGCCTATACTGCGCTGTAATGTTCTGTGTTCTACTTATACACTTTATGTTAAGGTCCTGGGGAGTGTTGCTGAACAAAGAGACCTTGGAGTGCAGGTATATAGCTCCTTGAAAGTGGAGTCGCAGGTAGATAGGATAGTGAAGAAGGTGTTTGGTATGCTTTCTTTTATTAGTATGGGAGATTTGTTGTAACAAAACCAGCCATCTTGTCACATATTACAACACTGGAGTCCATTCTAAATCTCATATTAGTGTCTGTTTGTCAAGTTTGTATGTTCCCAGGCTCAGTGAGGTGGTTGACCTTGCAGCTGTACTAATATCTGATCGTGAACGCTTTCCCAGCATGGGAATGCAGTTCTTTTAGAAGAATCTATTGTAATACTAACACTTGCTTATCATCCACCAACCAATACTGTCCAGAAACTATGTGACTGAGGCTAGTGACTGGGCACAGTGTCTATTTGCTCATTATCCTGCAATTAACAGTTTGCTAAATGTTAAATGATTGTAATCCAGATAATCACACAACTCTCTGTATCTCATCGGAGTGACTTGTGACCATTAGGTTGAGCTGACTCTCCCTGTGAGCTCACGAATAAACAGTCAATAACTCAAGGTTTGTGTGGTGCAATTCATTGTTCCTCTAAATTGGACTGCTACCAGTGAGTCAACCACTTCATAATTCATTTCATTCCCAACAATTGGTCACAGCACTGAGGACAGGGGCTGGGAGGTCATGTTGCAGTTGTGCAGGACATTGGTTCGGCCACTTTTAGAATCTTGTTGCAATTCTGGTCTCCTTCCTATCGGAAAGATGTTGTGAAACTTAAAAGGGTTCAGAAAAGATCTACAAGGACGTTGCCAGGGTTGGAGGATTTGAGCTACAGGGAGAGGCTGAACAGGCTGGGGCTGTTTTCCCTGGAGTGTCAGAGGCTGAGGGGTGACCTTATAGAGGTTTAGAAAATCATGAGGGACATGGATAGGATAAATAGACAAGGTACTTTTTACAATATATGTTAATGATATAGAAGATGGTATTAGTAATAACATTAGCAAATTTGCTGATGCTACTAGGCTGGGTGGCAGGGTGAAATATGAGGAGGATCTTAGGAGATTACAGGGTGACCTGGACAAGTTAGGTGAGTGGGCAGATGCATGGCAGATGCAGTTTAATGTGGATAAATGTATGGTTATCCACTTTGGTGGCAAGAACAGGAAGGCAGATTACTACTTCTTGTACACTAGTCAATGAAGGTAAGCATGCAGGTACAGCAGGTAGTGAAGAAGGCTAATAGCATGCTGGCCTTCATAACAAGAGGGATTGAGTATAGAAGCAAAGAGGTTCTTCTTCAGCTGTACAGGGCCTTGGTGAGACCACACCTGGAGTACTGTGTGCAGTTCTGGTCTCCAAATTTGAGGAAAGACATTCTGGCTATGGAAGGAGTGCAGCGTAGGTTCACGAGGTCAATTCCTGGAATGGCAGGACTACCTTACACTGAAAGACTGGAGTGACTGGGCTTGTATACCCTTGAGTTTAGAAGACTGAGAGGGGATCTGATTGAGACATATAAGATTATCAAAGGATTGGACACTCTGGAGGCAGGAAACATGTTTCCGCTGATGGGTGAGTGCCGAACCAGAGGACACAGCTTAAAAATGGTAAAAAGACGATTTAGGACAGAGCTGAGGAGAAACTTCTTCACCCAGAGAGTGGTGGTTGTGTGGAATGCTCTGCCCCAGAGGGCAGTGGAGGGCCAGTGTCTGGATTCATTTAAGAAAGAGTTGGATAGAGCTCTCAAGGATAGTGGGATCAAGGATTATAGAGGTAAAGCAGGAACAGGATACTAATTAAGGATGATCAGCGATGATCAAATTGAATGGTGGTGCAGGCTTGAAGGGCAGAATGGCCTACTCCTGCACCTATTGTTTATTGTCTATTCCATGGGGTAGGGGAGTCCAGAACTAAAGGGTACAGGTTTAGGGTGAGAGGGGAAAGATATAAAAGGGACCTAAGGGGCAACATTTTCACGCAGAGGGTGGTATGTGTATGGAACGAGCTGCCAGAGGCAGTGGTGGAGGCTGCTACAATGACAACATTGAAAAGGCATCTGGATGGGTATATGTATAGTGAGGGTTTGGAGGGATGTGAGCCTAATGCTGGCAAATGGGACCAGATTAGGTTAGGACATCTGGTTGGCATCAACGGGTTGGACCAAAGGGTTTGTTTCCGTCCTGTAAATTGCTATGACTCTTTCAATGGAGCAAACCTGCAGAAAACTGTAACACAAATGGACTCTGGGTGACTTGTACGAAACACGGAAAGCAAGCACACAGGGGTAGCAGGTAATCAGGAAGGGCTAATGGGATGTTGGCCCTTACGTTAAGGGGGTTGGAGTCTAAGAGGAGGGAAGTCTTACAGAAACCGTACAAGGGGCTGGTGAGGCCGCATCTGGAATACTGTGAGCAGTTCTGATCCCCTTGATTTAAGGGAAAAATATATAATTTCCTTGGAGGCAGTTCAGGGAAGCTTCACTAGGATGGTCCCTGTGTTGGAGGGAATGTCTCATCAAAGGGAATCTTCTCACTGGAGCTTGGAAGAATGAGAGCATATCTCATTGAAACATTAAAGGATTCTGAAGGGGGTTGACAGAGTTAATGCAGAGAGGATGTTTCCATGCTGGGACAGCCTAGGAACAGAGCGCATGGTCTCAGAATAAAGGGATGCCAGTCTAAGCCTGAGCTGAGGAGGAATTTCTTCCGTCTGACGGTTGCGAGTCTTTGGATCTCCTTGTCACAGAGAGCTGTAATTAGATTAGATTCCCGACAGTGTGGAAACAGGCCCTTTGGCCCAACCAGTCCACATCGACCCTCCGAAGAGTAACCCACCCAGACCCATTTCCCTCTGACTAATGCATCTAACACTATGGGCAATTTAGCATGGCCAGTTCACCTGACCTGCACATCTTTGGACTGTGGGAGGAAACCCACGCAGACACAGGGAGAACGTGCAAACTTCACACAGACAGTCACCCGAGGCTGGAATCGAACCTGAGACCCTGGTGCTAACTACTGAGCCACCAGGCTGCCCAATGCTGTGGGGGTGGAGCCTGTATGTAAGGCTGAGACAGAGAGATTCTCGATCAGTCAGGGAATCAAGAGTCATGGGGAAAGGGCAAGGAAGTGGGCATGAGGAGTGTGGGATCAGCCGTGATTGTATTAAAAAGTGCAGGAAACTAGAAGGGCCAATTGGCTGAGACTGCTCCCATTTATCATGGTCTTCTGACATCAGGTAACTGACTCCAGGTAGACCTACTTTGGAAAATTTTATATGGTGGACTTTGAAAGACTTGAAGTCATTGCATTAAGACTCGTCACATATAACTTTAACCCCTCTGACCCAATATAGCTCAACATATCCCAAGGCCATGCCAAGTATTTATCGTTGACATTGAGAAATAGAATGGCTCACGTAGAGGGTAACAAGGTGGACTGCAAAATACTCTGCAGATGCTGGAAATCTGACATCACAACACAAAATAGTGGAGTCACAAAGCAGTTGGGGTACAGAGAGAAACAGCTCATTCTCTTCCAAGTGATTGTCAACACTGACATTAAAAAAGAAGGCACCATGGACTTCAAGTTGAGATTTTTGATCTTTTAAATTTCAAGTGCCAAACTTTGATGATTAGACTTGATGCAGAGTATGAACGCATGCTCATTTTTAAGAGACACAGAGAAAACTGAGAGAAATGTAGTGGCTGCTCCTTTGTATGGTCTTTTGTTTATTATTTATTAATGGGATCTGGGTGTCGCTGGCTGGGCCCAGCATTTATTGCCCGTCCCTAGTTGCCCCTTACGAAGGTGGGGGTGAGCTGCCTTTTTGAACCGCTGCAGCCCATGTGCTGTGAGTTGACCCACAATGCCCTTCCGGCGGGGGGGGGGCGGTGCGGAATTCCAGGATTTTAACCCAGTGACAGTGAAGGAACGGCGATATATTTCCAAGTCAGGATGGTGAGGGACTTGCATTGGGTGGTGTTTCCATGTACCTGCTGCCCCTGCCTCTGCAGATGGTAGACATTTAGATAGAAGTGTCTAAGGAGCCTGGCTGCATTCCTGACCTGATAGGTGTAGAATCTCTGACACGTGGATCATATTTTGTTGTCGCTCAGACTTATCTTTCTCATCCATTGATGGCCATGCTTTCAGCTCTGGGATTTCTCCATAACCTCCTCATTTTCTGACTCTTTGCAGCTTTCCTTCAAATCACAAAAAGCTGCCTCTTCAATGAATCTTTCTTCATCTGCCCTAACATGGGTTACTGTTGAATTTGGGTTGCGTTAGGTCTTTGGGACACCAATGAAGATGTCCCAGTGTCGATATTGAGTGGGAGCCTTTGAGACAAAGTTGGATCAACCAACAAGAGGGAGGGAACTGCAAGGTCTGCAGCTGAAAGCAAGTAAGAAAGGGATTTGCAGACCTTTGACAAGCCTTCAGCAGGATCCTTGAATCTTTTTAAGCCAGAGTTTGACAACAAAGGGGCGGCGAATGTTTGTGTTGGTGTCCATGGATGTTTTAGAGATAAATCTGTTCAGGAGATGTGAGCGGTGCTGGCTGGCGAGGCCAGTATTTTACTGCCCATCTGTCATTGCCCGGAGAGAATGCCATCAGAGCCATCAGGATTGAATGGACGGGCTAGCAGACTGGGAGGAGAGGGGCAGAGTAGCCTACTTGTTTTTCTCATGGGCGTCCAGTGGAGGACGAGAGGTTGGCGCTGCACTGGCTCTCCCAGGCGGCCGGCGGCGTTGTAGCGGGAGGACCGCAGTCATTGGTTTGGCGCTGCAGTTGCGCTCCTATGCGGCGGTGGCGCTGCGACGGGAGGACCGGTTGGGTTGAAGTTCGGCGGGGTGTGGAGTTGCAGTGGGACTCCTATGCGGCTGGCGGCGCTGCGGCGGAAGACTTCAATCGTGGCGTTGGCGCTGCAGTTGCGTTCCTCGATCGGGAGGCGTGGCGTGGCGTGGCAACGGGGCGGCGCTGCGGCGGGAGGTCGGGGTGGGTGGAGCGGTCCGCTCTTGCTGCCACGTCACAGTTGGAGGTGAGCGAGGACTGGTGTTGTCCGGGTGACCGAGCCGGTGAGTGCAGGCGGAGGGTGGCGGGGGAACCGGACGGAGGGGGGACGCCGCCGCTGCTGCTGCTGCTCACGGGATGTCGGACGGAGAAGTCGCTGATCGTAACCACGCCCTATATCCATTGTGGCCAATGAAAAACAGAGAGTAAAAGTCCTTTTGGATTGTAAAAGGAAAGGTTGGGGGGGGGGGGGGAATGAAACGGTCCCCCATCACCTGCCCCTCACAACTGGGTCTGAGGATGGGGTTGGGGTAGAGGAAGGGGTGGGATGCCTCACTATTCCCTCCCTCCCTGCTCAATTGACCCACACTGGGCACAGCGATGTTTTCCAGCGCGTTTTTCTGGCTTAATCTGCTCTCCCTGCATCCCACAGCTGGGTGGGCTAGCACAGACTCGATGGGACGAATGGCCTCCCTCCTGCCAGTGCCCCGCAAGGGGTCTTTCCTTTTTTTAAAATTCCTGCCTGGCCCCCTTGCCCACTGTGACCTCTGCGGCACCCGTGGGCACATGGCCATCGGGAGGAGGCCACTCGGCCCCGTTGAACCAGCCCTGTCACTCCGTAAGGTTTTGCCCTGCCGCTCGCCACTAATCCGACGTGGGCCCCTGGCGCCCGCTGGGTCTCAGAGGCTGGGGTGGGCGCCTGCAGCGTTTTGCCGTTGCTCACGGACCTTTGCCTTGTTTGTTTCTGATCGCCCTGCAGGATGAAGTGAAGGTGCCCTTCCGAACCTGAGGCGAGAGCGCAGCCAGTCACACAACGGCCTGGTGTGCGGTCGACCCCCCCCCCCCCCACCGGTCCACTTTGATGGTACGTACAAGGCCGCCTCTGTGCCCGCCTGATGTTGCAATGTTGATAGGAGAGGGCACGATTGATGAGAAGGTGCCGCTGTATGCATATAGGGTGGAGGGGTCTTGGGTTTTGGGGTCGCTGAGACTGGCATCAGAGGGCTGTTTCCACTGGCAGGAGGATTGGCATCTGGAGCAGCCAAAACAGAAAAAAAAACTGCTAAAAGAACTAATGGGTGCGTGACAGATGTTGTGACGAGTTGGAAGGCAACGCTTTGATAGACAATGATTAGATTAGATTAGATTACTTACAGTGTGGAAACAGGCCCTTCGGCCCAACAAGTCCACACCGCCCCGCCGAAGCGCAACCCACCCATACCCCTACATTTACCCCTTACCTAACACTACGGGCAATTTAGCACGGCCAATTCACCTGACCTGCACATCTTTGGACTGTGGGAGGAAACCGGAGCACCCGGAGGAAACCCACGCAGATACGGGGAGAACGTGCAAACTCCACACAGTCAGTCACCTGAGGTGGGAATTGAACCCGGGTCTCTGGTGCTGTGAGGCACAATAGAAGCAACTTCAACATGAAATTTCCAAAGGGCTACCTGAGGGATGATTGGGTGAGGGAGGAACCCCAGCAGGGAGGAATTGGTCAAGATTGTGTGAAAGTGTGCAGCCTTTTCCCATGATCCTTTATCTGTGGGACATTGAAACAGGGAGCAACAAGAGGCCACTTGGCCCTTTACGTCTACCCCACCATTTGATAAGATCATCGCTGATCACATTTTAGCATCACCTGCACGACCCTAATAATCTTTTATCCCCTTGGTAATTAAAACAGTGTTTTAGAAATGCTGAAAGATTCTGCATCCATTGCCTTTTGAGGAAAGGAATTGCAAACAATCCCAACCCTTGGAAAGCATAAAAGCTGTTCTCTCTGAAATGGGTGTGCCCTGATTTTTAAACCATGACTCCTGGTTCTCGATTCTCTGACAAGGGGAGATCTCTCCATGTCCACCACAGGATCTTGTCTGTTTCAGTGAGGTCACCTCTGTTTGTTCTGAACTCCAGATGATACAGCCCTCGCCTGTCCAGCCTTGCCTCAGAAAGCAATCTGCTTATTCCAGGCATGAGCTAGAAAGCCTTCACTGACCTGCTTCCAATGCATTAGCATGATTGTGTACGTACAGTGACCTGTAGTGGACACAGTACTCCAGACATAGTCTCACCTGTGCCCTGTTGGACTGAAGCCTGATCTTCTGACTGCTGCATAAAGCAGAACATTCCGTCAGCTTCCCTGATGACTGCTTGTACCTGCACACGAACCTTCTTGGGTTCAGAACTGTAAAGATAGTGTGTGCATACCTGGCAAAGCTGCAGGCTCAAAGCTGAACCTGTTTTTGATTTGTTGTGCAGAAGCAGTTCCAGAATCCTGACAGACGAGAGTCTGAGATACGTGCTCGGTTCATGTGGTGATATTCTCCTGTCATCATAACACCCCTCACTCAAGAAACAAAACCGCTAGAAGGTTCTTCAGTGCAGGCCATAAAGATCAACTTGTTCGGATCTGTTGGATAATATCCAGCCTTGGTGAGAACCACATCTCAAACACTGAACACTTACAGTCCCCTTATTTAAGGATTGATGTCAGTACTTGGGATGTGGTTCAGAGGAAGTTTACCCCACCAATACCAGGAGCAAGTGGGTTGTCTTTCACTGCGAGGGTGGACAAGTTGGGCTTGCTTTTACTCGAGGTCAGAAGCATGAGGGATGACCTGTTAACGTGATGCTGAATGGTTTTCACAAAGTGGATTTGGAATGGATGTTCCTGCTTCTGGGCAGAAGGACTGGGCACTCTTCAAAAAATTAGGAATCACCTTTTCAGGGCAGACGAGGAGAATTTTGCTCTCAACAGGCTGTGTGTGTTTGCAACTGTGCCTCAGACATTGGTGGGGACAGTGTCATTGATATTATTTGAGGCACAGGAGAATAGGTTCTTGTGACGCAGCTGAATTGAACAGAATCAGAGGGTGGACAGGAATGTGTAAGTTGGACCATAACCCCTAAATAACCAATGATTTCATTGAATAATGGAGCAAGCTGGAGGGGCTGAATGGCCTATTTTCACTCCTCATTGATATATATCTGGCACACTGGGACGTGAAAATTTTCCCTTGGATGGGGGATTTGTAGTCCAGAGAGTATGTTTTTCGGGTGAGAGGAGAGAGATTTAAAAAAGATATGGGGGTGGTTTGTGGAATGAACTGCCTGAGGGAGTGGTGGATGTGGGTACAGTGACAGCATTTCAAAGATATTTGGATAAGCACATGAATAGGAAAGGTTTGGAGGGAGATGGGCCAGGAGCAGGCAGGTGGGACAAGTTGAGTTTGGGATTATGGTCAGCATGGACTGGTTGAACCAACGGTCCTTTTCCGTGCTGTATGATGCTCTGGGCTTCACAAGATTTCTTAGCTGTTCAGAGAGAAGAATGAAAAGTTAGGTGTGAATCCAGATTCTGGTTTGGGAGGATTGTGATGAAGCTGATACTAGGACAGTGTTTCCCCTTGTGGGGGAATTGAGACCAAGGGCACATGGTTACAAATTAGGAGTCTCCCTTGAAAATGGCACAGCAGAGGAGTTTCTGCTCCGACATGGTCGTTAGTATTTGGGATTGTCTTCCAATGTGGTTTGCCCGCTTCCTTACCAGAGTTGGTTCATGAATGTGACTGCAAAATCAGCTCAGGTGTTTGAAAGATCTTTCTCTGAGCTTGTATTTGTTCATACAGTTTGGGGCAATGCAGGAGTTGATGGGCAGAAAAGCTCCTGTAGGACTGGAAATGACTGCGAACTGTGGCTTGGTTCAGGGGAATAGGATATCAAAGGGACATCCAGCACAGAGAGGCCCTTCGACCCATCGAGTCTGCATTAATTCCATTTTCCAGCCCTTCCAGATACTTCCAATGCGCGTCCAAGGAGTTGTTGAACATTGTGAGGTTTCCCACCTCATCGACCCTCCCTGGCCGTGCATTTCACTCTGTGACTTGTTATGGACCAGGCCAGAGCCCCTCTCAACATTTCAAGAAAGTAGCCCAGACTCGAACCTTGCAAATTGTTTTAAGCAGGTGTAGTGTGGATATTCCAGGAGGGATGTAGCTGGCCCAACCACTTAAGTTTAAACAGGATAGAATTTATTTACAAGAGTACCGAATGAAACACAAACCACAGAAAACAGAATACTGAGTAACTTAACCTCTCCGAAAATCCAACAGACAATCCCCATTTAATGATGCTGTTCCAAATACTTGCAATAATGCCCATAAGCAAAAGGTAAAACCAAACCCGGGGTCTTCCAGGAGAGAGGTCAGAGAGAGAGTACCAGCCTGGACCTACTCCTTTGGGTCCAGCAGCTTTTTCCACAATACTGCTAAAACCCAAACCAAACCAGAGAGAAGCTGAGCTGGGAGAGCTGGCTGCTCCCCTTTCATTGGACAAGGGTTTGTTAAACTTGAAAGCCTCTACTTGAGGCAGTATCTGTTAGTTATTATCACATTGGCCCCAAAAACCCTTCAACCCCAGACTTTTCGGAGTCGTTTGCGACCTCTCTTTAAAAAAAAAACCAAGGGCTACGTAATCTCATTAAAGAATCAGCGTTGTCACACAGTACCTTCCAGGGGGACGTGTTGTTTCTCAAATACCTCCTGCCTTTCACCTTCAAATTGTTCTCCTTGTTATTATCAACTCAGGGGAATAACTGCTTTCTCTCCATCCTGTCCGTGCCCCTTGTCGTCTTCCACACCTCTGTCAGATCCCTTCTCCGTTTTCTTCACTCTAACCCAAGCTTATCCAGCGCCTCTCTGCTGCTGAAACGCTCTATCCCAGACAACATCCTGGTGAATCCACTGTGCACCCCCTCCAGTCCAATCCCATCCACCCTCTCGTGTGGGGACCAGAACCGCCACACAGTCCTCCAGCTGGGGCCGAACCCAAGTCCTGTGCAGTTCCAACATCACCTCCCTGCTCCGATAATCAATGCCATGATTGACAAAGGCAAGTGTCCCGTATGCCGCCTTAACTCCTTTGTGAACGTGTCCTGCTGCCTTTGGGAGTTTGTGGGCGAGCACCCCAAGATCCCATTGCTCCTCTCAGCTTCCCAGCGTCCTGCCATTCATTGAGTACTCCCCTGCCTTATTGCTTCTTCCAATGTGCATCGCCTCACAGTTGGCAGGTTTAAATTCCATCTGTCGCTGATCAGCCCATCTGATCAACCCGTGTGTATCCTTCTGGAACCCAAGGCCTTCCTCCTCATTATCAACAGCTTGGCCAATCTTTGTGTCTTCTGCGTACTTAGTGTATAATACTCCTTCTTTATTGTTCATACATAATCAGGGGCAGAGGGGAGGCCCCAGCACTGATCCTTGTGGACCGCCACTGGACACCGGCCTCCATTCCAAACACCACCCTCTGTCTCCTCGCACTGAGCCCATATTGGATCCACCTTGCCGAGTGACCCGGGATCCCATGTGCTTTTGTCTTGTCTTTCCAAACAGGTCGGCAGTGAGACGCCAGGCACCTGAACGCTCGGGTCACCATGCGGAAGAATATTGTAGTTAACTTAATCTGTGAGGTGGCGCTAAGATTATTCCTGTTTGCAGTATTCCTGTAAGTCTTTGTTTCCTGTCACTATTCTGTCTATGGTGGTGTTACCTATCTCGCTGCTGTAAAGTTTGACCATGGTTACAAACTGCCAGTACCCATCACTCCTGACAAGTGTCCTGCTGTTGCTGAAGTCGATGTTATTTAAAACAAACCCCACTGCTGCTCATGTTGGCAGTGTGTTCAGGGGCTGCCATGTAAGGTACAGGAGGAGAATTAGGCCCACACTTGGCCCATTAAGTTACAAATCACACAACATCAGGTTATTGTCCAACAGGTTTATTTGGGAGTACAAGCTTTCAGAGCGCTGCTCCTTCGTCAGGTCACTAGTGGAGCAGGATCACAGCTACCTGACGAAGGAGCAGCCCTCTGAAAGCTTGTACTCCCAAACAACCCTGTTGGATGATAACCTGGTGTTGTGTGAGTTGTAACTTTGTCCACCCCAGTCCAGCATCTTGGCCCATGAAGTCAGCTCCACCATTTACTCATGGCTCCCCAACTCCGTTCTTCTGCCTTCTCCCCATAACCCTGGATCCTGTCTTTCCAGACAGGTCAGCACAAAAATACCAGGCACTAGAAAGCTCTGTCTTAAATACGCTCAGTGACTTGGCCTCCACAGATCCACACCCTCTGCTGGAGAAACTCCCCACCATCTCAGTTCGAAAGGGTTGTCCCTTCACACTGAGGCTGAGCCCTTGGGTTCTCATCTTTGACGCTGGTGGAAACACCTTCTCCACGCCCACTCTGTCCAAGTCTCTCTGTATTCTGTCAGTGTCTGTGAGACGTGGGTGTCAGCGGCCAAACTAGCATTTATGTCCCATCTCTACTCTCTTCCCCCACCCCCCGTCCACTCTGTGGTGAGTGGGGAGTCAGCCACGTTGTATTGGGTCTGGAGTCACAGGTAGGCCAGACCAGGTAAGTTTGGCAGATTTCCTTCCCTGTTGATGCATGTTGATGAACCAGGTCGGGTCTTTGCAGTAGTGGGCAGTGCTCATTGAGCCCGGTTTTCATGTATTGATGAAGTTTCACCATCTGCCCTGCTGGGACTGTCCCCAGGCTACGGCCACGAGCTGGGCAGATCCCGTGGCGGTGCTGTACCCAGCTCCCGATGGGCTGAAGGAAGGGCTCGTGCTCTGGGAGAAGGGACTGAGTGACAATTTCCTGTGTGTCTGTGCTGTATGTATTCCGCAGGATTACTGAGACGTTGACTCCGTTCCACCGGATCATCCACCCGGAGGAAATGTGGCTGTACAAGAATCCCCGGAGCGAGCGGGATACTGTCCCCACCTGGCACATGTTTGTAAGTGAAATCGGGGACCCCCTAGACCATCTCAGTTCGAAAGGGTCGCCCCGGCTAAATTGTGTGGAGGTGGGGATGGGGGGGGAGAGTGCACAATGGACAGCAGCACACCTGTGACCGTGATCTCTGCTCCAGCTTCATCTGGATAGCTGCAGATGTCTCGCTTCCTCAGGGCCCTCCTGAAAAGCCCCTTCCCCATTCGAGTGTCACTCTGCGAGGGCCTGCGATGTGAAACCCGTCAGCGGGAACCCCGAGAGAAAAGTCTGCATCTTTTCTTAGAACATCATGGCCCTTGACCCGAGGAGGCGTTGGGACCTGGACGGGATTGTTCTGTCCAGCCCAAAAGCTGCCGCTTGTGTCTCACCGCATCTTACCTGACAACCGCTGACCACGAGCCATCTCCTGAGGAGCTCTCTCTTCCTCCTCTTAGTCATTCCTGCCACTTAGATACCTGTCCTGACTGAGCCAGAGGAGTCTCCGAGACTAGGACTGGAGGCCACTTCCCCAGGGAGGAAAATAACAGTGTGCCTGTTCTCTCTCCCTGTCCCCCTCTCCTTCTTCCCTCCCTCTCCCCACCTCTTTCCCCCCCTCTTTCCCCCCCTCTCCCCACTTCTTTTCCCCCC
>NC_057751.1:4300566-4319032 GCF_004010195.1 Chiloscyllium plagiosum
CCTCCTCCCTCTCTCCCCTCCTCCCTCTCTCCCCTCCTCCCTCTCTCCCCTCCTCCCTCTCTCCCCTCCTCCCTATCTTCCCCCCCTCTCTCCCCCTACCAGGCCATTTCATTCCTGACTCCACTGATGGTGATCCTGCTGATGAAGGTGCTGAATCGATCAGAAAACGGGGATGTGAAGGAGGGTTGTCTAGGTGAGCGACCTTTGTACGTTTAGTCTCCACGGGAAGCCAGGGCCCAGCGGAAGAATGTTCCTCTTGGAATAAACGGAGGGAGTCTTTCTGACGCACACCATTCCACAGGCCTCTTGAGCAGGCGAATGCAACTGCCAATGGGTGCACAGCAAGATCCCAAGTAAGCAGCCCGACTGAGGACTTTGTTTGATTGTAACTGGGTGCTGCTTGGGGGGTTGGGTGTCAGATATTGGTCTGAAACAGCTCCCTTCAGGGACAGGAGAAATGTTTTACACCCACACCGTCACTCCCTCAGGAGTGAAATTGATCCTTCTGCCTGCACTCACCAGCCTTGGCAAGTCGAGAGGGTGGGACTTTCTCCGGATCTCTGATGTACTCACTGATCAGTGACTGTCTGTAATCCCTCCTCGCTCCCCATGCTTCGGGCATCGCTAATTGTTGTCTTTTCCCATGCAGCTGCCTCCCTGGGTCTGGTTCTAAATGGAGTGATCACAAACACTTTGAAACTTGTGATTGGAAGGTAAGTCAGGACACACGTGACATTTTCCTGCAGCGATAGTGCAGGGGGTTATGTCCCACTGGACGGCCTGAGCATCCGAGCAGGGTCTGGACCTGAAAGCTGAAGATGTAATTCATCGTCTGGGGATTTCAAAACCCTGTGTGTTGCATCTCGGCTCACCCCCAGTGATAGCTCTGAAACCGTTCACCCTTAACGTGGTGATTCAGCACCTCAACTTGAACAAGTCATCAGCACATGGGCTTTGGAGTTGTCCAGGGGTTGGACCTTGACACACATTGGGTTATCTCCAGAAAGGCACATTGGGGACTAACTGTGTTCTGGTACAGAATGGCTGACCACAGTGCTGTGACAGAGCATCATTCGACGCCTGGTCATGCCAGTTATTCTCTGAATGACTCCCAGCACCTTATCCTCAGCAGCGACCAGGTCATGGCTAATCTCCCCAACCTTTAAAGAGCAGTAGACATCCACCAAAACACTTGGATCCCTTTGTCCCACAGGGCTGTGCAGTGTTTACTCAGACTGACAGGGACAAAGTTGCACTTGTTACTAGTTGCATTTATGACAACATTTAAAAGGCATCTGAATGGGTATATGAATAGGAAGGGTTTGGAGGGATGTGGGCCGGATGCCGGCAGGTGGGACTAGATTGGGTTGGGATATCTGTCGGCATGGGCCGAAGGGTCTGTTTCCGTGCTGTACATCTCTCTGACCAGTGTTGATGCTGGCTTTGATTTCCTTCTGTTGCAACTTTGGGAATGTATCTGTGGTGTTTGGTTCTCTGTGTATTTTGGACAGTGAGGGAGACTGTTGTGACTACTCTCTGGCAAATGCGGTTTGACCAGAATTGCTGCTGGGATTGTCAGTGGGTGCCTCCCATTTGTCTTGGATCTCTCACCGTCGAAATGATTTGACAGAGAAGGTGGTAGCTGGGCAGGGCTGACACATGGGCCATGCGCTGTGAAAGTTCAAGCTGGTGACTGTGTCCTCTGCTCTGCAGGCCACGTCCGGATTATTTTTACCGCTGCTTCCCGGATGGAGTGGTAACGGAGGACATGCAATGTACCGGTGACCCCGGCTCCATCATGGAGGGCCGGAAGAGCTTTCCCAGTGGTCACTCCTCCTGTAAGTACAACTGACCACACGTCCATTAGGTAACCGCGGAGACACATCCACGATATCCCCGCCCGCCTGGATCCTTCATTGTCCTCCTTCATGGGATGTGGGGTTTGCTGGTTACCTGTCCCTAATTGCCCTGGAGAAGGTGGTGGGGGAGCGCTGACTCCTTAAATCACTTCAGTCCTTCGGGTGGAAGTTGAGCCAGAATGCTATTTGGGAGGGTTTTTGAGGATTTACACTCAACAGGATCAAAACAATGCTGATAGCCAGCTCAGGTCTCTCTGCTACTCTTGTCCCTCGAAATCCTCAAAATTGTGGGTTTGGAAGGTGCTGTCTGAGGATCTTTGGTGAATTAATGCAGTGCATCATGTAGATGGTACACACTGCTGCTACTGAGGGTCGGTGATGTATGGAGTGAACACTTGTGGATGTGGTGCCACTCAAGCGGGGGCTGCTTTGTTCTGGATGGTGTTAAGCTGCTTGCGTGTTATTGGAGCTGCCCCCATCCAGGCAAGTGGGGAGTATTCCATCCCACTCCTGCCTTGTGGATGATGGACAGGCTTTGGGGAGTACTCACTGCAGTATTCTTACCCTCTCACCTGCTCTTAAAGCCACAATATCGAACTTGGAACATGACAGCGCAGCACAGGCCCTTGGCCCTCGACGTTGTGCCGACCTGTGGAACCAATCTGAAGACCATCTAACCTACACTATTCCATTCTCGTACATATGTTTATTCAATGAACCATTTAAATGCCCTTAAAGTTGGCGAGCCTACGACTGATGCAGACAGTCCATTCCACGCTCCTACTACTCTCTGATTAAACAGACTACCTCTGACATCTGTCCTCTATCTATCACCCTCAATTTAAAGCTGTGTCCCCTCGTGCTAGCCATCGCCATCCGAGGAAAAAGGCTCTCCCTGTCCACCCTATCTAACCCTCTGATTATCTTATATGAATCAATTAAGTCACCTCTCAACCTTCTTCTCTCCAACGAGAACAGCCTCAAGGCCCTCAGCCTTTCCTCAGAAGACCTTCCCTCCCAACCAGGCAACATCCCAGTAAATGTCCTCTGAACCCTTTCCAAACCTTCCACATCCATCCAATAATGTGGTGACGAGAACAGTACACAATGCACGCAAGTGCGGCCACACCCGAGTTTTGTACTGTTGCAGCATGACTTTGTGGCTCCGAAACTCAATCTCTCTACCAATAAAAGCTAACACACCACACGCCGCCTTAACCACCTTATCAACCTTGGTGGCACCTGTCAGGATCTATGCACATGGACGCTGAGATCTCTCTGCTCAGCTACACTACCAAGAATCTTATCATTAGCCCAGTATTCTTTATTCCTGTTACTCCTTCCAAAGTGAATCACTTCACACTTATCCACATTAAACTCCATCTGCTTCCTCTCGGCCCAGCTCTATGCAGCTTATCTATGTCTCTCTGTAACCTGCAACATCCTTCAGCATTATCCGCAACTCCACCGACCTTCGTGTCATCTGCATATTTATTTCAATGCCCTCATGCAGGTCACTTATTAAAAATGACAAACAGCAGTGGCCACAAAACAGATCCTTGTGGTGCAGCACTTGTAACTGAGCTCCAGGATAAACATTTCCCATCAACCACCACCCTCTGTCTTCTTTCAGCTAGCCAATTTCTGATTCATACCATGAAATCACCCTCAATCCCATGCCTCCGTATTTTGTGCAGTAGCCTACCATGGGGAACCTTATCAAATGCCTTACTGAAATCCATATACACCACATTTACTGCTTTACCCTCATCCACTTTTTGATCCATCTTAAAGAACTCAATAAGGTTTGTGAGGCACGACCTACCCTTCACAAAACCATGTTGACAATCCCTAATCAACTTATTCCTCTCTGAATGATTATAAATCCTATCTCTGACAACCTTTTCCAACACGATACCCACAACCAAAGTAAGGCTCTCTGGTCTGTGATTACCAGGGTTGTCTCTACACCCCTTCTTGAACAAGGGAACAACATTTGCTATCCTCCAGTCTTCTGGGGCTATTCCTGTCAACAATGATGACACAAATATCAAAGACAAAGGCTCTGCAATCTCCTTCCTGGCTTCCCAGAGCGTCCTAGGATAAATCCCATCTGGCCCAGGGGACTTATCTATTTTCACTCTTTCCAGAATTGCGAACACGTCCTCATTGTGAACCTCAATCACACCTAGTCTAGTAGCCTGTATCTCCGTATTCTCCTTGACAACATTGTCTTTTTCCAGTGTGAGTACTGGCAAAAAATATTCATTTAGCGCTTCCCCATCTCCTCTGACTCCACGCATAACTTCTCACTACTATCCTTAATTGGCAGTAATCTTATCTAGTCATTCTTTTATTCTGATATATCTGTAAAATGCTTTAGGGTTTTCCTTGATCCTATCTGCCAATGACTTCGCCTGTCCTCTCCTGGCTCTTCTTAGATCTCTCTTTTGGTCTTTCCTGGCTAACGTGTAACTCTCAAGCACCAGAACTGAGCCTTCACGTCTCATCCAAACATAAACCTCCTTCTTCCTCTTGACAAGAGATTCAACTTCCTTAGTAAACCACGGCTCCCTCACTCGACCACTTCCTCCCTGCCTGGCTGGTACATAGTTATCAAGGACCTGCAGTAGCTGTGCCCATCCCCTGCAGTTTCCTTCCCCATCCTATGCATCCTAAATCTTGCCTGAATGCATCATAATTCTCTTTTCTCCACTTATAACTCTTGCCCTACGGTATACCTTTCCATTGCTAAAGTAAACATTGTGGTCACGATCATCAAAGTGCTCACCCACCTCCAAATCTAACACCTGGCCTGGTTCTTTCCCCAATACCAAATCCAATGTGGCCTCACCCCTTGTTGGCCTGTCTATATACTGTGTCAAAAAACCCTCCTCCACACATGGGACAAAAACTGACCCATCTAAAGTACTTGAACTATAGTATTCCCAGTCAATATTTGGAAAGTTAAAGCCCCCACATTAACTAGTCTGTTACTCTCATTTTTATCCAGAATCATCTTTGCTATCCTTTCCTCAACACCTCTGGAACTATTCAGATGCCGATAGAAAATTACCAACAGGGTGGCCTCTCCTTTCTTGTTTCTAAACTCAGCTATGCTACCTCAGTAGACGAATCCTCAAACATCCTTTCTGCCACCGTAATACTGTCCTTGACTAACAATGCCACACCTCCCCCACTTTTACCATTTTCTCTGTCTTTACTGAATCATCTAAACCCCAGAACCTGCAACAACCATTCCTGTCCCTGCTCCATCCATGTCTCCAAAATGAACACAGCATTCGAAGATCCAGGTACCAACTTATGCTGCAAGTTTATCCACCTTATTCCAGACGTTACAGACACTCTTTAACCCACCTTCCTGCTTGCCAGTGCATTCTTGCAACCTTGAAACCATATTTCTGACCTCACTGCTCTCAATCTCTTGGACACTGGAACTGCAATTTAGATTCCCAATCCCCTGCTGAATTAGTTTAAACCCTCCCGAACAGCATTAGCAAATTTCCTCACCTCACAGGATCTTGGTACCCCTCTGGTTCATGTGTAGACCATCCTGCTTGTAGAGGTCTCACCTACCCCAGAATGAGCCCCAATTATCCAGGTATCGGATACCCTCCCACCTGCACCATCCATGTAGCCACGTGTTCAACTCCTCTCTCTCCCAATTCCTCACCTCGTTAGCACGTGGCACGGGCATCAAACCAGAGAGGACAGCTCTGTTTGTTCTAGCTCTAAGCTTCAACCCAACTCCCTGAATTTCTGCCTGAAATCCCCATCCCTTTTCCTACCTATGTCGTTAGTGCCGATGTGGACCATGACTTGGGGCTGCTGCCCCTCTCCCGCAAGGATCCCAAAAACACGATCCGAGACATCACGGACCCTGGCACCTGGTTACGCAACACGCCAACTGTGAGTCTCTCTTGTTCCTACAGAACCTCCTATCTGTCCCCCTAACTATGGTGTCCCCAATGACGAATGCACTGCTCCTCTCTCCCTTTCCCTTCTGAGCAACAGGGACAGACTCTGTGCCAGAGACCATGGCTTACCCCAGTAAGCCATTCCCCCGCCCCCAACAGTATGCAAAACGGTGTACTTGTTATTAAGAGGAATGGCCACAGGGATTCCCTGCACTGTCTGCCGGTTCCCTTCCTGTCCCCTGACAGTAACCCATCTGCCTTTTTCTTGCACATGAGGTGTGACTGCCTGCCTGTAACTCCTCTCAATAACCCCCTCCACCTCCCGAGTGATCTGAAGTGCATCCAGCTCCAGTTCCCTCATGCAGTTTCCGAGGAGCTGGATATGGGTTCATGTCCCGCAGGTGAGGTCACCAGGGACACTATGGTGACCCTTAGCTCCCACATTGTACAGGAGGAATATTCAACTGACCAAACCTCCATCCCCACTGTTGTAAATTCCCAAAGAGACTGGAGAAAAATAAAGAACCAAAAAAAAGCTAATTACCTTACCAATCTGGTGAATAGAACCTTTTTTTTATTAGAGCAGGAGGAGGATGGGTGAGAGACACTACTGAAGTAGTGTTTCGGGTAACTGCCCAAATATATCTTGACTTACTCAGTAGTCCCGTGTCCGCTCCTGCTCAGCGTGCGCTCTGCCTATTCACAAGGGAAGCTTTGAAATCAGTGCTTCTCTTTCCCATCACCCCCTGGTTGATGCTCCTGCTCTTCCTGCTGCTGAAACAAGATAGTTAGAATGCCAGCGCAGTTCAGATTCTGTCCTGATGAGCCATGAATTGATGATTGGTTTCAATAACAGACCCCAGGACGCAGATATGATTGAGGGAAGGAAATGCCAATGAACAGTGAGGGGAGATGGTCAGACATCTCACTTGTGGAAGTTATTTGCTCACTCCCTCCCCCAGCTGATGGATGGTCGAGTGTACTGACCTGAAGTTCACTGTGTATCGGTTGGTGAAGGTCACCTTGTGTCAGTCTGTGGCACCAATGGAAGATGGAATGCATTATTCAGCTCGAGCTCAGGCTGTTTGTCACTCACTCTCCCGAGATGCTGACCACACTGGGCAGTTCCTGTAACCCAGGCACTTGCAGTGATGATGCAGATGAGCAGCCTCTCACTGAGCATGGTGTCTGACACCAGAGCAGAAAAGGCAGGAACAGGCCCTTCAACCCCTCCAGCCCTGCTCTGCCATTCCGTATGGTCATGGCTGATCAGATAGTCACCTTGAATCCCTAGCCCCTCTCTTCCTCCCGATAAGCTTTCAGCTGTCAGTTTGGTCAGAGGTGGCTGACACTGGGGTGGTGTGGATTTGGCTGTGTTGAACTGCTCGCTGAGGAAGCTGTCGCAGTCAGTGTTGTTTGCAGAGGGGTAGTGTTGTTATGCTCTCCACCTGTCCCCTCCTTCCCCCTCCCTCCCAAGCTGAACCCCCATGAGAGTGAAGGAGGGAGTTTGGCTGTTGAGTCGAGCCTGTGTTTGAGCCGTATCACCCGGTTATTATCGTGGTTCTTGTTCTTGTTGTTCCCACACAGTTGCGTTTGCCGGGCTGGGCTTCACCACCTTCTACCTGGGAGGGAAGCTGCACTGTTTTTCATCGAGGGGCCGTGGCAAAGGCTGGAGGCTGTGTGCAACACTGCTGCCCGTCTACATCGCGGCCATGATCGCACTGTCCCGCGCCTGTGATTACAGACACCACTGGCAAGGTAAGAGCCCCGCACTGACAGTCCCACCCCTCACTGCACCGTCCCCCAGCCCACTGCGAAGTAGCCATGCTCACACTCTGTCTCTCACATTATTTCTCTCTCTCTTTCACACTCTGTCCTCTATTGCACACTCTCCCTCTCACGCAATCTTACACTCTCGCTCTCTCTCTCTCTCTCTCTGTCACAGTGTGTTTGGTGCATGCTGTGTCTGGCATATGCTCTCGCCCACGCTTTCTTTCGCGCTTCCCCATACACACTTATGCTCGTGCTCTTGCGTGCTTCCCCCATGCTCTTTCGCAATCGCATACCCCTGTGCTCTCTTGCTCGAGCTTGCCCACTCTCTCTTGTGCTCCCATGCATGCTCTTGCGCTCCCTCGCATTCCCCCGCGCTCTCTCGCGCTCGCACTTCCTGGCACTCTCTCGCGCCCGTGCTGTCTTGCGCTTACGCTCCCCCGCTCTCGCGCTCCCCTGCGGTCCCTTGCTCTCTATCTGTCCCCCGCGCGCTCGCTCTCCCCCTCCCCGTGCTATCACACTCTCACTCCACACACTCTATCACTCTTTCTCTCCGCTGTCTGACACCCTCTCTCTCCTGCAGTGTCCCTTTGCCGGCTGCGTATTCCCAGCTGACAATCCCTCAGCTGCTGCGTTGGGAAAATTCTGACTGGAGCTTGCAGTGGGCAGGAAAGACCTCACGTCCCTTGGAGCTGTTGGTTTCCTTGTCTGTCTCTACTGGTTGTTGCAGTGACCTGAGCTTGATGAGCACCATTGACCTGCTCAGGCCCTGCTTTCTGAGCAGGATGTCTTGTGGAAATGAGCTGTTGGAATTCTCCAGTCCATTTTCCCCATCTGTACGCTGACTGAGTGACTGACTGACAGATGGACGCTGGCTGCCACACCCACACAGCTTCCATTTTCCCTTCCCTCGTTTTTTTATATGTATCTTCTCATGGTGTCTCTCCCAAATCTGACATCGGCTCAACCCTGCAATCCTCTCTGCTCCCCAACTTCCTCCAACTCTGGTCTTGTGCACATTCCTGATTTTGAACATAACCCCCTCCTGTGCCGTAAACTGTTTCAGCGCCAGTCTCCTTCCTCGCACACTGCCTCGGTCTCCTCCTCAAAGATGCAACTGAATACCTCCTCCTGGGACTGGACTTGTTGTCACCCAGTCTCCACACCCTGTGTGGGGCTCGGGGCTGAAATGAGTTTGGATGCGTACTGGGATGTACGATGATTCTGTCGTCCCAATCTGTGATGAAATTATAGCAGGTGTAGACAGGCAGCAACTGCTCGGTGAAGCTGTGTTTCAGGGAATGCTCAGTAGGAGGAAGTGTAACCCAGTGATGGCCCATTGGACTGCGGATCACAAGATCCCTGGTTCCAATCCGTGAGTACCCTTGGACAGGGAATTGTCATTCTGGGAATGTGAACCGTGTGTTCTGTCTGACCATGGTTTTTTGGAATTGTACGTGAGGTTTGAAGGTGAGGAAGTGCACTCCAAAGCAAGCAAGGGTGCTCAATTTGAAGATGGAAAATTCGGAAGGCATTAGGTACAAATTGGACGAGATGGATTGGGGAAATGGATGAAAAGGCATGACCAGACCTCGGCAACTCAGAGCTACGATCCTTTGAGGAGGTCACCAGGAATGTTGATGAGGATCAGGAATTTGATGTGGCCACTGTGAACATTAGCAAGGCTTGAGAGAAGCTTCCTGGGTGCAGTCTGGGCAAGACGTGAAAAGGCCATGGGTTCCTTGGCACAGTGAGACCCAGGGAGCAAGGTGACTATCTGTGGAGGATTTTTGTGTGGCTGCAGTTCCAGCACATGGCTTGCTGCTGGAGTCCCTGCTGTTGGTGGTCTACATTGCTAACTTGGACATAAGCATAGGGAGTGGGCAGAGTGGTAAATAGAGAGGAGATGGCCGTGTAGGAGGCTATCACACACCAGTCATCTGGACAGACCACAGTGGCAAATGGAATCTAATCCAGGAAAACTGTGAGATGGTTCACTTGGGCAAGGCAAGGGGTTACAGTGTGAAAGGTAGGAGCCTGGGATCCAGTGAAATCAGAGGGACATTCCAGTGCATAGCCTCAAGGTAGCAGGGCTGGTCCATGTGCTGGTGGACAGCATGTAAGATACTTCACTTTTGTTAGCCAAGGTACAGAACACACAAGCACAGCAATGTTACTGCAACTGTATGAAATGCTGGCCAGGTCCCAGGTAGAGCTGCAAATGTGTTGCTGGAAAAGCGCAGCAGGTCAGGCAGCATCCAAGGAGCAGGAGAATCGACATTTCGGGCATGAGCCCTTCTTCAGGAACATCCTGAAGAAGGGCTCATGCCCGAACCGTCGATTCTCCTGCTCCTTGGATGCTGCCTGACCTGCTGCGCTTTTCCAGTAACACATTTTCAGCTCTGATCTCCAGCATCTGCAGTCCTCACTTTCTCCTCAGTCCCAGAGAGAGCACTGAGTGCACTTCTGATTATCATATGACAGGAAGGAGGTGGTTACATGAGAGAAGCTGTGTGGAGGGGACTTAGCCAGATGCTGCTTGGTTTGGCGGGGAGGCTGTTGTCTGCGGAAGATTGGGAGGAGACCTGATGGACATGTCATTGGAAGTGAAGACGGGCACCAGTCGGGTGGAGAGGAAGGCACTTTTCACAGTGATGAAGCACTGGGGGTGTCCTTCTCAGGGAAGAGGTGGAAGGCTCAGACTGGAGTTGAGGAAGAACCTTTTCAGAGAGAGGCTGGGGGAAGGGTAGATCTCCCAGCCTGAGACCTTGCTGTTGTTCCATGAGGCAACTTCTGGGCAGTCCGTTGGGACGCCAGAACCTCCAGGACAATGTGTGAAAGGCTGCAAACCTAGCCAGAGGGTAGTGTGGGCATGATGGGCTGAATGGTCTCTTGTTAGGGTCTGTACTTGTAACCATATATACTGTCAAAAAATGATCAGTTCGCTGTGGCTGACAAACAAATGGAAGGGGATGACATCTGATTTTTCAAAGAAGTTAATAAAGTCGCAAACCCGAGGATTTAAGGACTCAGTCAAGGAGGTCGGAGGATCTGTGAAGGAAAGGGAGAATATTATTTGAAAGCACTCTGGTAAGAAAGATAAAACTAGAGTGCGAAAGCTTCTATTCCACGGAGTGTTACAGACAGAGTCCACAGGATTCATTGTGAGGAAAAGAAGAGAAGGCAAGTTGGAATGATGAAAGCACATGGGATTGAAGATCAGATGCTGGTCTAGATTAGTGATTGGTTCACAGACAGTCAGAATAAATGGGGCATTCCCCCTTTGGCAGGCCATGACGAGTACGGTGCTTGGGTCTCAGTTGGTACTGCTATTTGTCAATGATCTGGAGATGGGGACCAAATGTTCATCTCCAAATGTCCGGATGGTCCAGATGGAAGTGGGAATGTGTCCCATGCACTCATGATGGTATTAAAGAGCGGGTAGGACCGACGGGCTGAATGGCCTCCTCCTGCTTGTCCCCCGGGAATAACGTGCGATCCTTGTCTTGCAGATGTAGTGGCTGGTTCCCTGATTGGATTGACGGTGGCATACACCAGTTACCGGCAGCACTACCCATCCCTGTCTGACCAGGACTGTCACAAACCCTATCCGAAGACCAAGCTGTCTACAACTCAGGAGCGGAAACTCTCCAACCCTGCTTTCAAACTGGACGTATAGAGAGCCAGCGCTTCAGGGATGTGGACCAGGAAACATCCAGCCTCTCCTCGCCGTGTAAACTCGCTTCTCCTTTTATTTTTGGGACAGGGTTTGTGGGCGGGGGGGGGGGCAACATTTGCACATATTTATAATGGGACCTTGTGCAGCACTGTAACAAGTGCACATATGACTGACACACGCACTTACATGTACACACACGTACACCCGCACGCACACACATACACACATACACGTACACACAATATGTGTGCAAAGAAAGGGAATTAAATGGACCAGCAAGACACCAGAGCATTCAGATTTAATTAGTTCATGAAGTTAATGCGACTGATTTCCCCCCACCTTTTTTAAAATTTATCAACGCAAATCTTTTATTGTTCAAATTATGCTCGCATCTAAAACTTCACAAATAAAATCCAGATCATTCCAAGGCAATGCTACATCATGGTTGTAAGAAATAAGTGCATTTCTGAAGGTGCTGAGGGTTTGAGTGCAGGAATGTGCTGAACCGGCATGTTCTGGAGAGTTAACATCAGTGCCCCATCTGAACATTACACCGTACTGTATTCACTGAGACCAGTGCCTGGTGTTCACTCCCCAGAATAAGAGTGGAGGGATATCCTGTGACCACGGGTTCAGGTCTGTGGGTTTAGTCAGAGTTTGTGTCATTCCAGCCTCAGATCCCCATGAGGTGACCCAGTGCATGCCCTGTTCTGCTGAGTCACCCACAGACCATGCTGGGAAAGCTGAGCAATTTTCCTCACTGACCCCCACCCTGATCACTCCCTCGTCACTTTGACTGGTGCCCGGAGTTCACTTCCAAGTCAGTCCAGACAGAAATGCAGTCAGAAACCTTTTTCCAATTTCCCCAAATGAGGTTCACGCAAACATTAAAGCTAGGAGCAGGCCATTAAAACCCTTGAGCATGCTCTGCTATTCAACACCATCATGACTGATCTCACCGCTGCCTCAACGTCACATTCCTGACCTTTCAACCCGTTTCAGACTGAAAATCAGTCCGTGTGCTCCTCCTATTTATTCAGTGTCTTGTTATCCCCCGCCCACTGGGGAAGTGAACTCGGCGGATCGACGGGATATGTAATTTCATCTCATTTCTGCCACCTCTCATCCCAAAACTGTGCCCTTTTAGAGGTACAGCTCTCGTGTGAGCCAAACTCACGCACCTACAGCGCCTCACAACGGGTCTGTGCAGCCAATTTTCAAAAGAATCTGTGCCTGTCACCTGTGGCACTCATTTTCGTGAGACACTTGCTCACCCCGTCACCAAGACATGACATGGGTTATGGAGGTGGGGACAAAACACACTGCAGTACTGGCTGTGTGACCGTATCAGTGTTGAGACGGTTCTGTCAGGGAGATGGGTGGCAGGCTGCTCCTCAGTTCTGCCAGGCACTTCTCATGCTGCTTCCTGGGGTAAACCCCAGCTGAAGCTGTCTCCCTCAAGGAACCTGAGGGTTGTTTCTGGGGCTGAACCCAACCATTGCAGCCTTGCTAACCAGAGATGGGACCATGCATGCAGAGCCCCTCCCTGGGCTTTCCTTCCTGACCTGGCCACACTGCTGCGTCTGTGGAATTAGCATGGCATTGTGTATTTTGTATAGTGTTTTGGGGAGTGGGGGGTGGGGGAACAGTTCTTCCTGTGGATGGGGGTGTAGTGTGGTTCCAATGGCCAGAAAGTAGCCTGTTGACATTCGGTGCGCTGCAGGTCAGTGTGTCTCTGCTGTGCTGTGTCCAGGGAAGGAGTGCCCAATGTACAGCGCAATTTGGGAGGGGGGGATGCTTGGATATGACAGCAAGGTCCAGATGTATCCAAGCTGAGGACTTGGTTCAGTGCAGTGACCAACAGTCACACAGACATGCACACATCTCTTTCGCAACCCCCCCATCTCCAGTACCCCACAAAGCTGCAACATTGCACAGAAGGTAACCGCCCAGTATGGGGGGACCTGTTCCTGACCCTCCTGTTGACGGTAGGAGCACGGGTCTTATCAGAGTTGCAGCCTCGTTTCTCTCCGGCAGATAGGCTACTGCCTACACTATGCACTGAAATTGTTCCCCTCCTCTTTCACCACCTTCATCTCTGGCTACCCATCTGGAAGGTCTCAAATAGAGGTCCTGTCCAGCTGCAGGGTACATACTAGGGAGAGCTGTACCATCTTCAGACCTGCTTTGCACAGCAGCTTCTGGTCCCCGTCTCACCTACCCAGAGAATTTGACACACCACCAACCTTGCTGCTACTTTGAGATTCCAATGGGGTGCAGTCCCACAGGCAGAGGAAGGCTGAAGCAGCACATTGTTGTGCTGTTGGTGTTTACCTCCCGCCAGCCTCTGCGCTGGGTGGGCTGCAGGAACCAAATATTGTGTTTGTCAGTGATGTCTTGTAGTGTAAATATCCAGGGGCAGACTGTAATGTGGTCCAGATCTGTATTATGTCCCACACACCACCTGCAGCAAATAATGTCAAGTCAAGCCTGTGTATTCATGGAAAGTATTCTGTTTTGTGGTGAAATAAAACAAAGACTGAAGAAGACTAAGGTTCTCTGCGATTTATCAATGAAGGCATTGCACAGTGACACTGGCAACTGTTGATGAGTTACTGTCTGAGCCCCATGTCCCTCTGACCCTTGAGATGCAGGGCCCTGCATATGTACAGCTCGGATTTATTTCAGTATAGATACTATTCCCTCAGACATGCTCCAGGTTCACAGTCCGGGGTGGGTGACAGAGAGAGATCTGTAAGGTCTGAGTGTCGCTGTGGAGACCACAGCAGGCCTTGTGTGTTTTTTTTGTGAGGCACCTTGTTTGTTGAGTACCACCTGAGACGTTTAAGCAGGTCAGCCTGCGGTGATGCTCCTACTGCAGTACCGGGGGTGTGCTGCACTGTCACCTTGCAGTTCAGACACCGTACTGAGGCTCCGTTTGTCCAACACTTCACCGGCTCTAAATAAAAACCGAAAGAACTGTGGATGCTGGGAATCAGAAACCCAAAACAGACTCAACAGGTCGATGGAGAGAAATCTGAATTAACGTTTCACATTCGGTGACCCTTGCACAGTCTGGTGAAGGAGGACTGGTGGAATTGATGTGACGTTCAACAAGTGTTAGACAATGGCCTGCCTGTTAATAAGTTAGTGGGAGCTTGATGTGTGGAAATTAGCAGCTGCAAGCCCATTAACTTAGGCTGCACTCCTGAAGAAATCACCAAGGTGATGCAAGGTGCTCAGTGAATGCAAGTCTTCCTTCCGGATGGTCTTCAGTCTGATTAGCATTCTGTGATGGAATCCCCCGGGGGGGGACAGGGACTGTGTATCTGGGAGATTGTTGAGTGTTCTTCAGATCTGTAACATGTTCTGTGAAGGTCATCATGGCAAGAATGTTGGACAGGAAATTCCGCGCGAGCAAGTTATGAATAAGATAGATCTCTCAAGATAGAGCAGCAGTCAACCATTGAACATCCAATCGAGGGACAATTGGCCAAATGGTCTCTTGATTTGTCAAGCTGGGAAGTTTCAAATAAAATGGGAAAGGAATGTGAAGTAATTGGCTTGGAAATACTTCTTTGCAATTTGAGCAGTTGTTCCTGCTCACCAGTTGAACAATGTTTTTTCAAAGGTTTGTCGTAACTCTTTGTTTTTGTACTTTCTGCTTGTTTCTGAAGCCAACAATCTCTGATGCCCTTTCGGCAGTCTGAAATGGTTACTTGCCATGTTTGGATGAGGAAGTGGAAGGGTGGGTTAGTAAGTTTGCCGATGACACCAAAATCAGTGGAGTTGTGGATCATGAGGGGGGCTGTTGTCGGTTGCAATGGGACATTGACAGGATGCAGAGCTGTGCTGAGTAATGCAGATGGAGTTCAAACTAGAAAAGTGTGATTCATTTTGTAAGGTCGAATTTGAAGATTACAGGGTGAAAGGCAGGATTCTTGGCAGTGTGGAGGAACAAACGGATCTTGGGTTCCACGTCGACAGATCCCTTCAAGTTGATATAGATGTTACGAAGGCATATGATGTATTGGCTTTCAGTAGCAGAGGGATTTAATTTAAGAGCCACAAGGTTATGCTGCAGCTCTAAAAAGCTTGGGATATGGTGTTCAGTTCTGGATGTGGAAGCTTTAGAGAGGGTGCAGAGGAGATTTAACAGAATGCTGCCTGGACTGAGGGCATGTCTTATGAAGAAAAGTTGAGAGAGTTAGGACTTTTCTTATTGGAGTGAAGGAGGATGAGAGGTGACTTGATAGAAGTGTACAAGGTGATGAGGCATAAATAAAGTGGATAGCCAAAGACTTTTTCTCAGTGGAAATGGCTATCACGAAGGGGCATCATTTTAAGGTAATTGGACGAAAGTTTGGGGGAGATGTTAGAGGTAGGTTCTTCACACAGAGTGGTGGATGCATGGAATGCACTGCCAGCATTGTTAGGAGACATTAGGGACATTTAAGCGACTCTTGGATAGGTACATGGATAAGAGTAAAATGGAGGGGTATGGAGGTTGATCTGATGTTCGAGTAGGATAAAAGGTTAGCACAACGTCGAGGGCTGAAGGGCCTGTACTGTTGTCTGTTCTATGCCCCTTGAGAAGGAGTAGATGAGGTGCGATTAGGCAAGAATTAGGATGCATAGAATGGGGTAGCAAAATGCAGGGGATGCAGACAATGGAAATGTGGAGCTGGTTTAAGGAACAGATATTGCGTGTCCTTGATAGGTATGTCCCTGTCAGGCAGGGAGGAAGTGATAAGGTAAGGGAACTGAGGTTTACTTGAGAAATTGCATCTGTTGTTAAGCAGAAGAAGGAGGCTTATGTGTTGATGAGGCAAGATGGTTCAGATGAGGCGATGGAGAGTTACAGATCAGCAAGGAAGGATTTAAAGAGAGAGTTAAGAAGAGCAAAGAGAGGACACGAGCAGTCTTTAGCAAATAGAATAAAGGAGAACCCTAAAGCTTTCTATAGGTATGTGAGGAATAAAAGGATAACTATGATAGGAACAGGGCCAGTCAAAGACAGAAGTGGAAGTTGAGTGTGGACCCTGTGGAGATCGGAAAGGTGCTAAATGAACATTTCTCACAGTTTTCACTCAGGAAAAGGAGAACATTGTACAGGAGAAGAATGAGGTACGAGATATTAGACAAGAAAGGATCGAGGTTAGTTACGAACAGGTATTATTAATTCAAGAAGGAGGGAAGGTAGACAAGTCCTCTGGGCCGGATGGTATTCTGTGTGAAGCTAGGGAAGGAAACAGCAGAGCTTTTGGCTTTGATATTTGAGCCGTCATTGTCTACAAATTTAGCGCCAGAGGACTGGAGGATTGCAACTGTTGTGCCCTTGTTCGAGAAGGGCAGTAGAGATGACCCAGATCATAATAGACCAATAAGCCTTACTTCTGTTGTAGGAAAGGTTTTGGAAAGGATTATAAGAGATAAGATTTATAATCATCGAGCAAGCAACAATTTGATTTCAGATCGTCAACATGCATTCGTCAGGTCATGTCTCTCAAACCTCATTGAGTTTTTTGAGAAGGTGACCAAGCAAGTAGATGAGGGTAGGGCAGTTGACGTGCTATACATGGTCTTCAGTAAAGCCTTTGATAAGGTTCCACATGGTAGGCTTTTGGAGAAAATGCAGTGGCATGGAATTGAGGGTGACTTAGCAGTTTGGATTAGAAACTGGCTTTCTGAAAGAAGGCAGCGAGTGGTGGTTGATGGAAAATATTCAGCCGGGAGTCCAGTTACTAGTGGTGTGCCACAAGGATCTGTTTTGGTACCACTGCTGATTGTCAGTTTTATAAATGACTTAGACGCAGACAAAGGTGGATGGATTAGTAAATTTGCAGACAGCACTAAAGTCGATGGAGTAGTAGGCAGTGTGGAAGAATGTTACAGGCTGCGGGGGGACTTGGATAAACTGCAAAATTGGGCTGAGAGGTGGCAAATGGAGTTCAATGCAGCTAAATGTGAGGTGATGCACTTTGGGAAGAATAACAGGAAGGCAGAGTACTGGGTCAATGGAAAGATTCTTGGTAGTGTGGATGTGCAGAGGATCTTGGAGTCTATGTGCACAGATCCCTGAAAGTTGCTACCCAGGTGGACAGTGCTGTGAAGAAGGCATACGGTGTGTTAGGTTTCATTGAGGGATTGAGTTCCGGAGCCGCAATATCATGCTGCAATTATACAAAACGCGAGTGCGGCCACACTTGGAATATTGTGTACAGTTCTGGTCTCCATATTTCGGTAAGGATGTGGAAGCATTGGAAAAGGTGCAGAGAAGATTTACCAGGATGTTGTCTGGTCTGGAGGGAAGGTCTTATGAGGAAAGGCTGAGAGACTTGAACCTGTTCTCATTGGAATGAAGATGGCTAAGAGGGGATTTGATAGAGACATATAAGGATGTTCAGAGGTTTAGGTTGGGTAGACAGTGAAAATATTTTTCCAAGGATGATTATGTCAGCTTGTACGAAGGGGTATAACTGTAAATTGAGGGGTGATAGATTTAAGACAGATGTCAGAGGCAGGTCCTTTACATAGAGAGTGGTGAGGACGTGGAATGCACGACCTGCTAATGTAGTCAACTCTGCCACATTAGGGAGATTTAAACAATCCCTGGATAAACACATAGATGATGAAGGGCTAGTATAGGGGGATGAGCTGAGAATAGTTCACCAGGTCGGCGCAACATCGAGGGCCGAATGAGCCTGCTCTGTGTTGTTTTGTTTTATAGTTCCATGTTGTTCTATATTGTTCTATTCTACAAACAATGCTGAATTTGCAATAAATACATGTATGTGACAATAAACCATACCAAATCTACCCCTCCTACCCCTTGCTGCCCATGTCGGTAGATACTAGCGTCTCACTTTCTGATGGCAAGCAGCAATAGGACAATCACTTGGACACCCTGGCATCGAACACACTTGAAGGCCAAGGTGCAACCACGAGGTTCAACTGAGTGAGGAACCCAAGAACCCTGAGGTTGCCCCTTCAAGGTCTGGACTTGAGGAGCAAACCTTCAGTCCACAGGATGCTAATTTTGGTCAGGGCTGATTTTTCCCCCATGTTCAACTGACCAGTCTTTATCCTGGGGATCATAACCTGATCTCAGTGCAAAGAGTGACACAGTATTTACAAGGATTATACAAAGTTCACCAGGATGTTGCCAGGATTGAAGCTACAGGGAGAAGCTGAACGGACTGGGGCTGTTTTCTCTGGAG
>NC_057751.1:4319068-4331301 GCF_004010195.1 Chiloscyllium plagiosum
GCTGCCAGAGGAAGTGGTGGAGGCTGCTACAATTACAGCACTTAATAGGCATCTTGATGGGTATATGAATAGGAAGTGTTGAGAGGGATATGGGACTGGCAAGTGGGATGAGATTGATTCCAGATATCTGTCCAGAAGTGTCAAGGCCAGTACTCTGTCTCTGTTCAATGAACCCAAGAAGGAAAATGGGAACTCTGTTTCTCTCTCCCGAGATGTTGCGAGAGTTATAGAATATCTCCAGCATTTTCTGTTTTTATTTCAGACTTAAACAGTGTTGTATTTTAATCAGAAGAAACAATGATTTGGTTTAATGTTCACTCTGCTGCTGGTGCTGCTTGTGGTGTTCCTGCAGGAAGAGCTGCTGTCACACTCTGGCACACTCACGTGCCCTGTGCCACCTTCACACATCCACCAACCGGCTGTGATATCCGTCCTCCAACAGTGTGTGTGGGTCTGGCCTCACTGCTGCTTCCCAACCTGCCCATGAAAGGAGCGCTGTAGCTTTTCAGCTGGAGCCAGATGGCTGAAATAATAACATTTTCTCTGTAAATGCAATCTTTTACATTCATTTTGACCTATCAATTTCAAGTATTTCTACATTTATCCAATGATCTGTGATTGAAATTTTAACACGTTTTTGCACTTATATTTCAAAGGCTTCTATTTTCTTCCATTAGGTCACTCTCAATCTTTTTCATGAATTACTTCCCTCTTTCTGAATAAACAGGGTCTGCAGATGGGATTGACATCCATTGTTCTCCCCTCTGGTCCTTTTAAAAATCAAGATAAACTCGACCGTCGTCAATGAGCCTAAATGAACAGTCAGCTCGAGCTTGGAGATGATAATGTTGGATATAAATTAGGAAGTTACACTGACTGACTTTCCACTTCCAGTCTTCTCATTGGCCAGGCTGGCATCATTGGTCACCTGATGTGTCCATCCGCATGATACATTGCCCTCTTTCATCAGTGGGAAAGCTAACAAACTCTTCTGTGTGTGACTGGATAACTCTCATCTGTCTGGGCAAAAGAAATCTCTCACACCTCCAACACATTTGTGATTTATACACAAACATATTCAAAAGCAAATGTGTTTTTTAAAAATGCCTCACATTCTTTCATCCAGGTTGCTCAGAATTCAGTGAATGAACAAGAATGTGGGTTTAAACCTGAAGTGTAGGTCAAGGCCCCATTGTGCACATCAATGAGGCTCAGGAGATCTCAACTGGACATCTTCCCTCTTAAGAGTTGTCCTCATCCAAAACCATTCTGTTTACCCATCTATCTGCATTTTGTGGCTTTTTATCTATATCAAAGCATACAGATGCTTTCCAATGCTGTGTCATACATCTCCAACCCTTTCTGCTTTTACATTTCCATTATGAATTTTCATTGTATCCTTATTGGTAAGGACATTGATTGGGTTTTCATGAGCTTCATAGAAAGAAAGATTTGTGTTTATAATAGACACTTTCCAGACCTCAAAACCAGTGTTATGAAGATGTAAGGGGCACCTTTTAAAAGAGTGTAAAAGCTTGCAAGGACTTAGAGAAGCACACAGAGTACTGGAAAATTTAAAATCTAACATTAGGTCGAACAGGTAGATTAGCTGGGTTGCCTGGATACAAAAACAATTTCAAATTTGGCCAATCAGTTTACATTGTGCCCCAAGATACCAAACTCCAATCAAGTTTGAATTTAGTATTTTGACAACATTAACACCAGTGAAACGATCCGATGCTTTGGGGCATAAAACCCCCAAAATGGGAAAAATTGAACAGTTGAGGGAGAACTGTCAAGCCACCAACATTTACAGACTGCCCACAAAATAACTCTCTTAAAGGTACCTTTGTCTATCAGTGACCTGTGAAACATAATCCCTAAGAAGAAAAGAAGACAGAGGAAGATGCAAAGCGATGATTCAACAAATGGATGGTTTGAACTTTAGATTTTTTGGTAAATCTTAATTTGTGGTTTTATTGGACCAGTATTGTATAAGGGAAAGTAAAAGATAGATGAGAGAAAGGAGTTGTAAACAGTTGTGAGTTAATTATTCTCTGTAAGACTTTAACAACTGTATTTGTTTTTACTTTAAATAGTGACTTTTGGGATAGTTCCTTGCCTCTCGAATTTTCACAGATTACCGCATGGGGTAAATCTGTTCTGTGTTGCTGGTTTAAATTAGCAGGGAGGTGTTTACCTTGTGTCGTAACACCAGTGAAGTACTTCTGAAGTGTAGTCCACTGTCGTAAGGTAGGAAACATTGGTAGGGCCAGGGAAGAGTCACGAGAATGGTTTGAAGTTATGACAAAAGGCTTACAGAACTTGTCTTATTTCTTTAAAGCCAAGGAAATAGAGAAATGACTTGATCCAGTTCTTTCAAAATCCAGAGAGGCAAAGGTGACACTAACTGAGTGACTCTATTTAATTTATAACATGAAGAGAAGATTAAAGTCACCCATCCCGAAATCGAACTGAAGATGAGAAGCACCTTCTTTAGCGTAGTTAGTCAATAAAATGGAAACAAAACAAAAAAGGAACAACCATTTTCACCCTCCGTCCAAGTGGGTGTCATTGGCTCTTGAAATTTGCCTTGAAATGTCAGTGAAATTTGAACACTCTTTTCACCCCGTCTCAACCCATTCACTCGAAACCCTTCAAAATTGGAACACTTCAATCAAATTGCCTTATCGTTCACTGCTCTGAGGAAAATTATCTCATTTCTTCATTCTCTCCGTGTAACTGAACTCCCTTCAATCTGTTACCATTCCAGCTTTTCTATTTATTAAATAAGCTCGTTGAGTCCTGGGATTTGCTGTCTCCTGTTATCATAATTGTCCATTACCAGCCTGGGTCCAGTTTCTGTAAAAGGTTTGCACCATAGCGAGAGGTTGAATAGGCGAGGGCTATTTTCCCCGGAGTGTCGGAGGCTGAGCGGTGACTTTAGAGGAGGTTTATGAAATCATGAGGGGTCTGGATAAGGTGAATAGATAAGGTCTTTTCCCAGGGAGGGGAGTCCAAAATCAGAAGATATAGTCTAAGGTGAGAGGGGAAAGATTTAGTCGGACCTAAGGGGCAACATTTTCACCCGGAGAGTAATGTGTGGATGGAATGAGCTGCCAGAGGAAGTAGTGGAGGCTGGTACAATTACAACATTTAAAAGGCATCTGGATAATTGACAAAATGTAACTGAAGAAGCTGTACTGAGGCACCTTTGGATCTAAGATAGATCTGTAAGTGACAACTAATAAACTTTTCAATGGACTCATTTGCGTACGTGACAACTGTTACAACACTGGGTAAATCCCTTGCTAATTTAAATACGACACACAGAGAAGCTCACCTCATGCCATAATCTGTTAATTTTCGATGGGCAAAGAACTATCCCAGAGGTCACTATTTGAAGTAAAAATTAACAATTTTATTCTTTAAGTCCAACAGAGACCATTAAACCATAACTATTTACAACTCCTTCCTCTTAAACCTATCTTTTACTTCCCACTCAACAATACTGCTCCGATTAAAAAAAAAACCCAGAAGAAGATTTACAAAAAAATCACATTTCAAAACCAGTCAGCTTTGTTGGTTCTCCTTTGGAGACCTTTCTCTGGCTCGGTGTTCTGCTGCACAAATTTCTTATGGACAGGTAGCTTTCAGAGAGCTCTGTGGCTAACAGTCTATACTTGTTGGTGTTCTTGGCAGCTCTCCACCTAACTGTTCAAAATGTCTGTTTTATACCCAAAAACAGTGGGTCATTTAATTGGTTTTATGTCATCAAATCAAATTTGATTAAAACTTGTTGTCTTTGGTTTCCTCTGGGTGCTCTGGTTTCCTCCCACAGTGCAAAGATGTGCAGGTTAGGCGAATTGGCCGTGCTAAATTGGCCTTACTGTTGAGGGATGTGTAGGTGAGGCATATTAGGAGAAATGTTGAGCAACAGGGTTAGGGGATTGGGTTATTCTTCGGAGGGTCGGTGTGGACTTGTTGGGTCGAATGGCCTGTTTCCACACTGTAGGGATTCTCTGATTCTATGAACTGATTGGCCAAATTCGAATTTGTTGTGTACCACGGCAACTCAGCTGCACCTTTGGGTTCGCAGTCAAATATTACACTTTAGATTCTTTCAACCCACTCTATTTCAGCTTTCAGTCTCTCTTACAGGTACATTACACACCTCTACCTTTGTAACACAATAAAGCGAATTCAATTCATTTCAATTCAATAAATAGGAAGGGTGGAGAGGGATATGGGTCAAATGCTGGCATATGGGACTAGAGTAGGTGAGAATATCTGGTGGCCATGGGCAAGTTGGATCGAAGGATCTGTCTCTGTGCTGTACATTTCTACGATTCCCATGTCTTTTGCCCAACTTCACAAACACAAGGCTTTATATTCCCATGGTCTGCCATTACACATTGGAGAAAGTGCCAAAGTCAAGGGTGTGATGCTGGAAAAGCACAGCCAGGTCAGGCAGCATCCTGCCAATCAGCATGCAGCAATTAGCCCCGCCCATCGACGCCAGGCCCCTCCACATCGCCTTTGGACACGCCCCTGTCCCAAGATCCATGGTCTTGGCAGTGGTCCCGCCCCGCGGGGTGACGGGCAGCCGGTCGGACCAACCAACGAGCGATGGTGGCGTGGTCACGCGGACGGGGTGACGTCACGGATGAGGAGACGGTTGTGGGAAGGGGCGGGGTTCCCTGGTGAAGGGGGCGGGCCCGCGGCGTCGTCAAGGCGACGCGGCCTAGTCGGCCTGGCGCTGGCCAGGATGGTCAGTGAGGGTGAGGGAGGTGTAGCAGGGACACTGCTCTGGGTTGGGGGGGCGGTGGATTATAACCTGTGGAGGGTTTCCCGGGGAGGGTCTGTGCTGGTCCTGGTCCTGGTCCTGGTCCTGGTCCTGTCACTGCGCTCAAACCCATCACCATCAGGAAGACAGGGGCAGGCGGAGGCCGTTCAGCCCATCGAGTTCCAGAGCTGATCACCCTCCACTCCCAGCCTTTGCTCTGGATCCACTTTCCTGATTATAAATCTCTCTCTCTCAGCCTTCTGTATAGCAGTAGTCAGCCATCTGCAGGAAGCAATCCCACTGATTCACCACCCTCTGACAGAAAGAAATTCCTCCTCATGGATATTAGATTAGGTTAGGTTAGATTCCCTACAGTGTTGGAAACAGGCCCTTCGGCCCAACAAATCCACACCGACCCAACAAATCCACACCGACCCTCCGAAGAGCAACCCACCCAGACCCATTCCCCTACATTTATCCCTTCATCTAACACTAAGCAATTTAGCATGGCCAATTCACCTGACCTGCACACCTTTGGACTGTGGGAGGAAACCCACGCAGACACGGGGAGAATGTGCAAACTCCACACAGACAGTCGCCCGAGGCTGGGATCAAACCCGGGTCCCTGGCGCTGTGAGGCAACAGTGCTAACCACTGAGACACCGTGCCGCCCCATATCTTGAATGTGTGACCCTCCATTCACCCCTCCATCCCTTTGCTCTGAGGTGACGGCCCTCTGGTCCAAGACTCTTCCACAAGGGGAAGGGGCGTCCGTCGGAATTCGCCTCATCCGACCTCCATGTGACTGCAGACTGACAGCCATGTGCTTGACCCGGAACGCCTGGAGAAAGCAACGAAAGAGGAGTTATGGAGCATACAGTGTGGAAACAGACCAGCCTGTCCATGCCAACCAGACGTCCCAATCTGATCTAGTCCCACTTGCCAGCACTTGGCCCATACCCCTTGAAGTGGAGAGTGTGGCGCTGGAAAAGCATAGCAGGCCGCAGCATCCGAGGAGCAGGAGAATGGATGTATCGGGGCAAAAGCCCTTCATCAGGAATGAGGCTGGAAGCTTGATGGATGGAGAGATAAATGGGAGGGGGTTGGGGTTGGGGTTAAGGTAGCTGAGAGTGCAAGAGGTGAATGGAGATTGGGGTAATGGTGATAGGTCGGAGGGGAGGGTGGAGCGGATAGGTGGAAAGGAAGACGGACAGATAGGACAGGTCCTGAGTACGGTGCTGAGATGGAAGGTTGGAATTGAGATAAGGTGGAGGGAGGGGAAATGAGGAAACTGGTGAAGTCCACATTGATGCCATGGGGGTTGGAGAGTCCCGAGGTGGAAGATAAGGCGTTCTTCATCCAGGCGTCAGGTGGTTAGGGTTTGGCAAAGAAGGAGTCCCAGGACCTGCGGAGTGGGGGGTGGGGTTGTGGGGATGGTGTTGAAGTGTTTGGCCACAGGACAGTGGGGTTGGTAGTTGCAGGTGTCCCAGAGCTGTTCTCTGATGCCCATATCCCTTGAAACCCTTCCTGTTCATTTACCCATCCAGATGCCTTTTAAGTGTTGTCATTGTACCAACCTCCACCACGTCCTCTGGCAGTTTGTTCCATGCGTGCATCACCATCTTCATGAAAAATGTTCTTCCTTTGGTCCCTTTTAACTTTTTCCCCTCTCATCTTAAACCTATTTCCTCTAGTTTTGGACTCCCATAACCTGGGGAAAAGACCTTGGCGATTCACCCTATCTGTGCCCCTCATGATTTTGTTAACCCCTATAAAGTCAGCCCTCAGCCTCCAACACTCCAGGGAAAACAGCCCCAGCCTATTCAGCCTCTTCCCAAAGCTCAAACGTCAAAGGCGGCCAACATCCTTGTAGATTTTTCCTGTTTAGCTACATCTTTCCTATATCAGGGAGACCAACATTGAACACAGTACGCTACAAGTGGCTGAAGCAATGTCCTGTCCAGCTGCAACATGACATCCCAAGTTGCATACTTAATGTACTGACCAATGAAGGCAAGTCTGCCAAATGCCTTCTTCACCACCCTGTCTACCTGTGACTCCACTTTCAACGAACGCTGCGCCTACTCCCCTTGGTTTCTTTGTTTGGCAACACTCCCAGAGACGTGCCATGCCTTGATTTGCCTTACCAAAATGTAATACCTCATATTTATCGAAATTAAACTCCATCATCCACTCCTTGGCCCATTGGCCTCCATGTCCCTTGGGTAGATGCCTATGTATTACTCATTCTATGTATTATTCCTTCTGCACTATAACACTTCTGTGATATCCTGTGTGGTATTGCTTGAAGTGGTGGTGATAGTTTCCCTGCTACACCTCAAACTTGATGTGAGACTCAGTCAGGGTCTCTCTGTATTAATGTCTCTTCAGAGTGACAGTGCAACTGACAGTGTCATGTTCCAACTCAAGGTCTCAGTTCAACTTCGGTGCGATGGAATTGTTTGACCTGCTCGCAGTTGCTGGGCTGGGCTGGGCCATTGCAGGCTTGGCTTTAGTGTTGATGCTGGTACGGAGCCTTTGAGCAGTTAGCAGTGAAGCAGGAGTGTCTCTCTGGCACTTGGGTTGTGAGTATTAATTAGTGTTTGGGCCAATTAAGCTGTTGATTGTTCACTGGGTGTGTGATGTCTCTTCCTCTGATTGACCTGAATTCTCTCCTCTTAAAGACACGAACTGTTATGGGACAGCCATTGGCAGCAGGAGTCCTGGTGGACCCTTCACTTTGTGGAACAGAGGTGCTATGTCGGATTGTCTCAGCATGCCAGGCCGATGCCCTGGTTGAGATCAGGTAATCTGGTTCCTTCTGACTCTGTCTGGCTTTGTGGAGGCTCACTGGGGGATGAGGGTGGTTCTGGATGTGACAGGCTCATGTGTTTTTTACAGGCCTTTTCTGTGTTTCCATTCCAATTAGTTCGTTAAAACTCGCAGCATGACTGTTCATATGTTTTTGGGTGGTGAGCTGCTGCTTCTCAAGGGTGACTTTATTGAAGAATGCCCTTTTTCCTCCCGGAGACATGGACTCGCTTGAAGATCAGCTGGAGCTGCTTCTGAAGGGAGAGGGCATTGGAGTGCAGGGCTACATCTCTCCCCTGGAAGAAGTGGGGCTGCTAACTGTGCAGAAGACAGTCTGCTACATCGTCGCTGCAGTCATACTGAATGAGCAGGTAAGAGGAGAGTTCCTCACTGACCTGCAGCCCTGTTAGCATTGGGCCTGTCAGGAACACAGTCCCGATCTGTGTGTGCCATAGTATCCCACTGCTGGCACTGTGGCTGCTCTCCCTGAAACTTCGACACAGTGTGCCTGGACTTGTGTGCACAGGGCACAATGTCAGTATTTGTCAGCAACACAAGATGTATTGAGGACAGGAGGACAGTGATACATTTTGAGAGGTTGGAGAAGTGGGCAGACTGGTGGCAGATACAGGTGAATGCAGAGAAGTGTGAGGTGGTCCTGCTGCCTTTCACTCTTCCAAATGCAAAGCTCCACTCGTAAATGGGCGATACTGGAGCAGAGTGGATAGAAAGTTGACAGGGCACATTGAGAAGGCAGTGACTGAGGCATACAGGACAGTAGATGCCTATGTACAAATCATTCTATGTATTATTCCTTCTGCACCATAACACTTCTGTGATATCCTGTGTGGTATTGCTTGAAGTGGTGGTGACAGTTCCCTTGCAACACTTCAAACTTGATGCAAGACTCAGTCAGGGTCTATCTGTGTTAATGTCTTTTCAGGGTGACAGTGCATCTGACAATGTCATGTTCCCTCACTCCTGCACTGGAGTCAGTGTTGCCTGGGTGTTTGGGCTCAACCTCTGTTGTGTACGACTTCAATCCATAGAATTCTGCTTCAGGCAAGAGAGTACATTCAGAAACCGCCATGTTGGAACAAATGGAAAATAAATTACAGTTTGTGTGGATTTGTTAAAAGGTATGTGATAAACTTGAGAGTTCTTGCATCAATTGGTGGGCAGATTGAGGGTGCTGCAAATACATATGGACTTTCTAAAGATACAGGGCCCGGGTAATTTCACACTCAGGATGAATGACCTCTTCTGAACTGCATTAATAATCTTGGAATTTATCAACAGTAAGTACAAAAACATGGTTGCTCTGTTTCGAGACAGTGTTGGCTAAATTCTCGACACCATATGTTTGCAAAGATATGGGGGTTTTGGACAGGCATCAGAAGAGACTGATGAGTCCAGTAAATGGAGAGACTGGTGATTTCAGTCATGATGTTGCAAAACATGAAGGGTTATTTTGGATGAAATGAGATAGATTTCTGCCGTGCTGGTAACTGAGCATAAGAGTTGGTACTGATGCGCAGTAACTTGAAAGAACTGTGGAGTGGAATTAGATTCAATAGCAACAATTGAAACAGAATTGGAGCAAATATTGTACAATTAAAAGGAGGACCTTGGGTAGGGGTTCAGTTACATAATTGTTTGAAGTTTGCGTTACAATTGGACAGGGTGGTTGAGAAGCTGTTTAGCATGCTTGCCTTCATTGCTGAGACCTATGGTGGAACATCATGTTGAGATTGTACAGGATATTGCTGAGACCTCTTCTGGAGTACTGTGTTCAGTAATAGGAAGGGCACTTTTAAGTTCAAGAGGCTTTAGATGAGATTTACCAGGATGTGGCCAGGTGTGGAAGCTTTGAGTTACAAGGAGAGGCTGGATAGACTGGGACTGTTTTCACTGGACTATAGGAAGTTGAGGGGTGACCTTATAGAGGTTTATAAAATGGTGAGGGGTATAGATAAAGTGAAGGGCAGGTGTCTTTTCCCTATGGTGGGGGATGTCAAGACTGGGGGTCTTTTGTTTTAGGTGGGAAGAGAAATATTTCAAAGATATGAGGGGCAACTTTTGTATACAGAGAGTGCTTCATTGGTGGAATGAACTTCTGGCAGATACGAGAACAGTTCCAACATCTAAAAGATATTTGAATAAGTAAACGAACAGGAAAGATTTGGAGGGATGTGGGCTCATTGCAGGCAAATGGGACAAGTTTAGTTTTGGAGGATGGTCAGTGTGGACTAGTTGGACTGAGGGGTCTGTTGCTGTGCTGTATGACTTGAAGGGAAAATGTTTGCAAGGCTGTATGGATCAATTCACTAAAATGCCAGCACAGGGTTGATGGGCCAAATAGCCGCCCCTTTTGTTGTATTATGCTGTACAATATGCAAAGAAACTTTGCAGCTTGCTGATTCGTTTCCCTTGTCCTGCAGGCATTACCTGTTGATGTCCTTGCCCTCGTCAAGAGTTCAAGAAACCTGGGCTTGATGTACTGGAGCACCAAGCTCTGGTTCTTCAATGGTCGATCCCACTTTGTCAATGACACTGTCCTTTTTTTCAATGGTATTCCCTGAATGTAGCAATGTCTCTTCTGTCACCTGCCCATGAGAAGTTCGAGAAAATTGCATTCTCTCTCATGTTTTGTTCTGAAATGGTGGAACAGTGATCTGTGTTCACAAGAGCATGAAGTGTGTCCTCTGGAGGTGTTGCTGGTCCCGCGATGTTGTTGCTTGTTTTCTTTCTGGCAGTGGCTGCACTTTGTCCGAAAGACCATTCTCTCTCCAAGGATAGGAGCTCTCCATGGAGTCCAACACAAGGGGTGCCCACTATGAGATCATGAGCAGTAGGAGCCCAATCTCGCCCTTCAGCACCTCGAGTGTGCTGCACCGTTCAGTAAAATTCTGGCTGTTCCTCACCCTCAGTTCTCCCTCAGTGCAATGGAATTGTTCAGCTTGCTGGGACAGGGCCATCGCAGGCTTGGCTTTAGCATTGACACTGGTCTCAAGAACCTTTGAGCAGTTAGCAGTGAAGCAGGAGTGTCTCTCTGGCACTTGGGTTGTGAGTATTAATTAGTATTTGGGCCAATTAAGCTGTTGATTTTCACTGGGTGTGTGATGTCTCTTCCTCTGATTGACCTGAATTCTCTTCTCTTAAAGACACTAACTGTTATGGGACAGCCATTGGCAGCAGGAGTCCTGGTGGATCCTTCACTTTGTGGAACAGAGGTGCTGTGTCGGATTGTCTCAGCATGCCAGGCCGATGCCCTGGTTGAGATCAGGTAATCTGGTTCCTTCTGACTCTGTCTGGCTTTGTGGAGGCTCACTGGGGGATGAGGGTGGTTCTGGATGTGACAGGCTCATGTGTTTTGTACAGGCCTTTTCTGTGTTTCCATTCCATTTAGTTCGCTAAAGCTCGCAGCATGACTGTTCATATGTTTTCGGGCGGTGAGCTGCTGCTTCTCAAGGGTGACTTTATTGAAGAATGCCCTTTTTCCTCCCGGAGACATGGACTCGCTTGAAGATCAGCTGGAGCTGCTTCTGAAGGGAGAGGGCATTGGAGTGCAGGGCTACATCTCTCCCCTGGAAGAAGTGGGGCTGCTAACTGTGCAGAAGACAGTCTGCTACATCGTCGCTGCAGTCATACTGAATGAGCAGGTAAGAGGAGAGTTCCTCACTGACCTGCAGCCCTGTTAGCATTGGGCCTGTCAGGAACACAGTCCCGATCTGTGTGTGCCATAGTATCCCACTGCTGGCACTGTGGCTGCTCTCCCTGAAACTTCGACACAGTGTGCCTGGACTTGTGTGCACAGGGCACAATGTCAGTATTTGTCAGCAACACAAGATGTATTGAGGACAGGAGGACAGTGATACATTTTGAGAGGTTGGAGAAGTGGGCAGACTGGTGGCAGATACAGGTGAATGCAGAGAAGTGTGAGGTGGTCCTGCTGCCTTTCACTCTTCCAAATGCAAAGCTCCACTCGTAAATGGGCGATACTGGAGCAGAGTGGATAGAAAGTTGACAGGGCACATTGAGAAGGCAGTGACTGAGGCATACAGGACCTTTGTCTGGATTAGAGTGGTACTGGAAAAGCACAGCAGGTCAGGCAGCATCCAAGGAGCAGGAAAATCGATGTTTCGGGCAAAACGCCTCCATTTTCATGCTCGTTGAATGCTGCCTGTCCTGATGTGCTTTTCCAGTACCACTCTAATCCAGACAAAGGTCCTGTATGCCTCAGTCACTGCCTTCTCAATGTGCCCTGTCAACTTTCTATCCACTCTGCTCCAGTATCGCCCATTTACGAGTGGAGCTTTGCATTTGGAAGAGTGAAAGGCAGCAGGACCACCTCACACTTCTCTGCATTCACCTGTATCTGCCACCAGTCTGTCCACTTCTCCAACCTCTCAAAATGTATCACTGTCCTCCTGTCCTCAATACATCTTGTGTTGCTGACAAATACTGACATTGTGCCCTGTGCACACAAGTCCAGGCACACTGTGTCGAAGTTTCAGGGAGAGCAGCCACAGTGCCAGCAGTGGGATACTATGGCACACACAGATCGGGACTGTGTTCCTGACAGGCCCAATGCTAACAGGGCTGCAGGTCAGTGAGGAACTCTCCTCTTACCTGC
>NC_057751.1:4331825-4339382 GCF_004010195.1 Chiloscyllium plagiosum
AAAAGAGACGTAAGGGGCAACTTTTTCATGCAGAGGGTCGTACGTGTATGGAATGAGCTTCCAGAGGATGTGGTGGAGGCTGGTACAATTGCAACATTTAAGAGGCATTTGGATGGGTATATGAATAGGAAGGGTTTGGAGGGATATGGGCCGGGTGCTGGCAGGTGGGACTAGATTGGGTTGGGATATCTGGTCGGCATGGATGGGTTGGACCGAAGGGTCTGTTTCCATGCTGGACATCTCTATGACTCTATGACTGACCTTTCTTGTCTGAGAAAGAGATGGTGATTATGCAAGAGGTGAAGCCGGAATGCTACAGCAAGTGGTATCTACCAGCAGGAAGGATGGAACAAAATGAACCCATTGTCCAGGCCATCGAGAGAGAGGTCCCGGAGGAAACCGGCCTTGTTTGGGACCTGGAAACCCTGCTGAGTGTGGAGGAGAGGGCTCCCCACTGGGCCCGCGTTGTCTTCATGGTCAGAGTCACAGGTTTGCATCTCTCCGTCAGTGTCGAGGGATTGGGAAAGCTGGTGCTGGGTGATACTGAGTGCAAGTCACTGTCAGGTGATCAATGTGACAAGGTGGCAGACTGGGTGGATGAGGTTCAGTGAGTGTGAGCTGCTGCATTTTGATCAGAAAGATAATGAAATAGGGGCGTACAATTCAAAAGTTGCTCCAGGAGCAGGGGCACCTGGATGTGTATGTGCACAGATCACTGAAGGTGGTAGGAGAGGTGAAGACAGCAGTTAATAAACACACAGTGTCCTCAGCTTTATTAATAGGGGCATAGAGTACAAGGTGATGTTGAACTTGTACAAGACCCTTATTCAACACCAGCTGAGGTCGTCTGTCCAGTTGTGTTCAGAAAGATGTGAACACGTTGGAGCGAGAGGACAGAAGAGATTAACAAGGCCAGTTGCAGGGATGAGAAACTTCAGTTGTGAGGATGGGTTGATGAAGTTGGGTCAGTTCGCCCTGGAGGGAAGATGGCTGAGAGGGAGATCTGAGTGAGGTTTCCAACATCATGGGTGGGCTGGAGATAGAGAGAGAGGGAGGGGTTGTTCCTGTTTGTAAAAGAAGCAGGAACGAGCGGGGAAAAGGTTTAAAGAGAGGTGCAAAGGGTGATGGGAGGGAATTGTTTTCACCCAGAGAGTGGTTAGGGTGTAGAATATACTGCCTGGAAATGTGCAGGAGGCAGGGTCAATTGGGGCATTGCATGGTTATTGTGATAGAAATGCTGAGCAGGGATATGGAGAAAAGGTACAAGATTGACATGAGATAGTATAGACACAATGGGCCTAATGGCCTTCTCCTATGCCATACCCATTCTGTGATTCTGAGCAGTGGTGAGGTGGGGTTGGTGCTTTGAGCGTCAAACAGTATAGCACAGGAAAAGGCCCTTCGGCCCATGATGTGTCAAATTAAACTGATCCCTTCTGCCTGCCCTTGGTCCATATCCCTCCATCTCTTGCCTGTTCATGTGCCAATCCAAAAGTCTCTTAAATGCCCCTGCCAGTCTGCACTCCCACCCCTGGCAGCAGGTTCCCCACTCCTACCACTCTCTGTGTAACAAACTCACCCCCTCACATCTCCTTTGAACACTTCCCCCCCTCACCTTATATGCATGCCCCTCTCTGATTAGACATTTCAACTCTCGGAAAATGATTCTGACCGTCAACCCTGTCAATGCATCTCATAAATTTATAGACTTCTAACAAGTCTCCCCTCGGCCTCTGCCACTCCAGAGAAAACAACCTGAGTTTTTCTAGCCTCTCCTTATATCTCCAACCCTCTAATCCAGGCAGCATCCTGGTCAACCTCTTCTGCACTCTCTCCAAAGCTTCCACATCTTTCCTGTAATGTGGTGACCAGCCTTATAAAGCAGCAGGATGTACTCATGTGGTCTTATACTCAGTTCCCTGACCAATCAAGGCAAGCAAGCCATACTCCATCTTTATCACCCTGTCTACTTTCATGGACACTTACATGGAGTTATGTACTTATTAGAATCCCTACCGTGTGGCAACAGGCCCTTCAGCCCAACAAGTCCACACCGACCCTCTGAAGAGTAACCCACCCAGACCCATTCCCCTACCATATATTTGCCCTTGAGCTACACATCCCTGAACACTATGGGCAATGTCGTATCGCCAGTTCACCGAACCTGCACATCTTTGGATTGTGGAAGGAAGCTGGAGCACCCAGAAGAAAACCACGCGGACACGGGGAGAATGTGAAAACTCCCACACAGTCAGTCGTCCAAGGCTGGGATCGAACCTGGGTCCCTGACGTTGTGGGGCAGCAGTACTAAACACTGAGCTACTATGCCACATAACTTGAACCCCAAGATCCCTCTGTACATTAGTGCTATTCAGAGTCCTGCTCTTAACTGTATATATTGCCTTAACATTTGATCTCCCAAAGTGCAGCACCTTACACTTGGACAAATTAAACTCCATTTGCCATTTCTCTCCTCATGTCTGCAACTGATCTGTATCCTGCTGCACTATCCCCAACTTCACCGATCTTTGTGCCGTCTGCAAACTTACGAACCCACCCATCTATCTTTTCATCCAAGTCATTTATGTTTCACAAACAGCAGATGTCCCAGTATAGATCCCTGCTGAACATCACTAGTCACGGACCTCCAGCCTGAAAAACACCCTTTCACCACTACCTTCTCTGGGCAAACCAGTTCTGAATCCATGTGGCCACAACACCGTGGATCCCATGCCTCTTAATCTTCACAATGAGCTTATCATGAAGGACCTTGTTGAAAGCCTTAACAAAACCCATGTAAACAACATCACCTTTGTCACCTCCTCAAAAAATTCAATCAAGTTAGTGAGACCTGACCTGCCCTGTACAAAGCCATGCTGACTGTCCCTAATTAGGCCACCCTTTTCCAAATGTACAGACGTCCTATCCCGAAGAATTCTTCCCAATGGTTTCCCAATGACTGATGTGAGAATCACCGGTCTCTCGTTTCCTGGATTACCCCTCGTTCCCTCCTTGAACAGAGGAACAACATCAGTTACTCACCAGTCCTCCGGGACCTCTCCAGTGACTAGTGAGGACTCAAAAATTTTGATCAAGGCCCCAGTGATCACCTCTGTTGCCTGTCTCAGTAACCTGGGGGAGATACCATTGGGGATGGAAATGTGTTGCTGGAGAAGCGCAGCAGGTCAGGCAGCATCTAGGGAACAGGAGAATCGACGTTTCGGGCATTCAACGTCGATTCTCCTGTTCCCTAGATGCTGCCTGACCTGCTGCGCTTCTCCAGAACACATTTCCATCTCTGATCTCCAGCATCTGCAGACCTCATTTTCTCTTCAGAGATACCATTGGGCCCTGTGGACTTTCCATCTTTATGTTCTTCAAGAGACCCGACATCACTGCTTTCGAGATCTCAAAATGCTGTAGGATATTAGGATGCTCCACGCTGATCTCACTAACTTCCATATCCTTTGAGGTGACTACTGAAGCAAAGTACTTATTTTGGGTCACACCCACATCATCTGCCTCCAAGCACAGGTTCCCTCCTTTATCCTTGAGTGGTCCCACCTTTATCCTTGAGTGGTCCCACCTTTACCCGCACTATCCTCTTGTTTTTAATGTCTGTACAGAATGCCTTGGCTTTTGTGCTTTCGCTTATTGACTTGAAACGGAGACAGTTTTCATACGTCATCATTCAGCTTACTTTGGAGATAAGCATCATTCACAATGAGAATTTTTAGCTGTTAAACGGGGTGGGGTGCAATTGTCATGTCTGAGTGTGAAATTACTGACGCGATTCTGTTTGCAGGAGGAACTCTGAAGAGCATGTCAGAGAGTGATGTCAAATCCTTGCAGGTGAAGTGGTGGGATAGAGTGTCGCCCACTCCCCTCTGAGCCAGGGACATCTTAAATCTCATCTCCATTGCTGTGAACTACAAGGAGAAGTGACTGTGCTCATTGAGATGTCCTGCTCCCTTGTCTGTCACAGGGTCTTGGTGGCCTTTCTCAACAACAGCAATGACCTCTGGAAGCTGGCTAACAACCAGGAGTGGCCTTACTTCACCGTGACGGCTTGCGGCTTGTCCTCTGCCGAGCTCTCGTGCGGCGTCGATGTGGAGCAGGGAATGCCTGAGGGAATCGCAGCTCAGGCTGCAAATACACAGCATTCTGAGTTTGCAGCACACTCGTGCGGTCTCTGGGAAGACCGACAGGGTCTGCTTCAATGTCCTGGTCACCATCGCCCCACTGGAAGGCACGTACAGCCAGTTCCCTCTCGATATCAGCAGTGTGACATATGCCTGGCACCGAGTCCACAATGACAATTTCAAACTTCAGTTGCTGGAGAGGTTGTCCTTCTGTTTTGTTGTGCCTTTCTTGAATTAAAATCTGGTGGGAAATGATGGAGGAGCGACCACTTTCATTGTGTCGATAGACTTCCATCAAGCAACTGGATGCTCTGAACAGGAATATTGATGCTGGGGTGGTGTCATTCCCTTGACCGAAAACACTGAGACGAGAGCACAAAATGCAGCCCAAGTGTTGGTTGCAGGGATGTCAGCATCATCTTTCGATTGGCTGCAACGCAAGGCCACACACTCTTTAACCAAATCGATTTAAATGGATGCATTGGCTGGCTCATAACTCCATCTGAGGGCAGGCAAAAGCTTGCCAGAGCAAATGAGTGAATGTGTGTGTGTGAGGGGAGTGAGTGAACAGGTCCTGGCTGAACAGATGCAACGCCAACGTGGAGTTTGAATGTACTGGTGCAGTGTGTGGTTTGTTGTGGACAGACTTGAGAAATTTGTGTCAGGTCTCTCCCCCTCTTCACTACCTGACCTGAAGCAGATTGTTCTTTAATTCCCTCCTTATTTTTTAGTCAAAGATAAAAACACCAGATAAATTTGTCCCCTCCCCTGTATTAATGGACCCCTGCCTTCACAAGGACTACAGTACCAGTGCAGTGAAGTTCATCAGTCAGTTCAGACTTAAAGATTCAACTGAGGGACACCAGATGACTATGGCCTGGGTGTAAAAGGCCCATGATGTGTTAAATCAGCCATGTCCACATTGAATAGGGGGGGTTAGGCTCGACAGGCTGAACGGCCTACTCCTGTCCCTCTGTTTAACCATGTCCTTGTTCTCTGTGGAGATGGCAGCCTGGAATTGCAAAGCTAACCAGTAGTTGGGAGTTGGAGGCAGTTTCTTGTCTTTAGACATCCTTGTGAAAGGTTTTTCAGGAAGTTAGACTGAATTGTGACTTGTGCTTCCCTGTGTTGACGAAGGGAGAGCTGTTTCTGTTTGAAACTTGCTGGGAGAACAAATATCGGGTTGACAGCTGTTTTTTCTAATTTATGTACCAGAGGATTTTCTGTTGTTGCCTGGATGATGAGTTTTGTCAGTGAATGTGGTGTAGAGCAGCATTGATCCCTTTTACTTCATCCCCCCTGCTGTTTCAGAATTACACAGAGGCAGCCTCGCTTGGATAAGTCGATTTGGACGCAAGTGGGAACACAGTACACTGGAGGATAAAATAACTGTAAGTGTGAGTGAATGTTCACATATTAGCTCTTTGGTATTAAAATGGGATCTTGTTTGCAAGTTGAACGTTCAGAAATTGAGTACTGCCTGTAGTTACCATTGAGTCATTTTGGTCCATTGCAGAGGTAAACTCAAAAGCGATTTACACATGGTCTTCTAAGGTTGGTCGAGCCAGCAATTTGGTTGCATTGGGTTTTCTGTTCTTGGATATAATCACTTCTATCAGAGCTTAGAGTACAATAATTAGTATTCCAGTCTCATCAGGAGATATAGGAGCATTGACAGTGTCAGATAATCATCCAGTTACAAATAGACACCACACACAGATCGTGTGAAATTGATGAATACTGGTTTATATCTCACAACATGGAGGAAGAGAAATTGACAGGGACTGGTACCGAACGGACACTCTGCACAGTAAGTCAAGGGTTCTCCTCCCTGAGCTGCAGGTACAGATAGTTGTGTAGTGTTAATTACAAGCCAATATAAATTGCATTACATTCCATGGAAAACAATCAGTTATCTGGTAGTATCAATCAGGTAATAATTGTAACTGGAGGTTCTGTTCCTCTGCCAGAGCAGGGGCCCCTAGCCCCACTCCCTCCCATTTATCTCTCCAACCCGAGGCTCCCAGCCTCATTCCTGATGAAGGGCTTTTGCCCGCAATGTTGACTTTCCTGCTCCTCGGGTCCTGCCTGACTTGCTGTGCTTTTCCAGCACCACACACTTGACGCTAATCTCCAGTATTCTGGTTTCAATGGGTCTGCAGGGTAGTGTGGATTCTTGTCAGATATCTAGGTGCTACTCAGTCGAGGTAGGCTTTGTGGGGTTTCAGTACCTGAGGAGGCTGGGGATGCCCTCAGGGCTGCTGGAGTGGTGATGCTGTTGAGGAAGGAAGTCTGTTATCAGATCATCTGAGGAGTGTATTCCTTCAGTCTGGAAGCCGTTTAGGTAATGTCTTGTTTTGCTTTTTAGTTCCTGAGCTGGTTGTCGTGAAGTTGAGGGATTATAGAACAAAGAAAGAAAATTTACAACCCAGGAACAGGCCCTTCGGCCCTCCAAGCCTGAGCCAATCCAAATGTACTCTCTAAACCTGTCGATCAATTCCTAAGCATCTGTACCCCTCTGCTCCCCACTCATTCAAGCATTTGTCCAGAATTACATTACATTCCATGGAAAACAATCAGTTATCTGGTAGTATCAATCAGGTAATAATTCTAACAGGAGGTTCTGTTCCTCTGCTAGAGCAGGGGCCCCTAGCCCCACTCCCTCCCATTTATCTCTCCAACCCGAGGCTCCCAGCCTCATTCCTGATGAAGGGCTTTTGCCCGCAATGTTACTCTCCTGCTCCTCGGATGCTGCCTGACTTGCTGTGCTTTTCCAGCACCACACACTTGACGCTAATCTCCAGTATTCTGGTTTCAATGGGTCTGCAGGGTAGTGTGGATTCTTGTCAGATAGCTAGGTACTCAGTCGAGGTAGGCTTTGTGGGGTTTCAGTACCTGAGGAGGCTGGGGATGCCCTCAGGGCTGCTGGAGTGGTGATGCTGTTGAGGAAGGAAGTCTGTTATCAGATCATCGAAGGAGTGTACTCCTTTCGTCTGGAAGCTGTTTAGGTAATGTCTTGTTTTGCTGTTTAGTTCCTGAGCTGATTGTGGTCAAGTTGAGGAATTATGGGTATGCTCTGTTTAGCTAAGAACAGACATGGTTTCTGTGAACAAGTAGTGGGCAGGCAGAGTAGTTTATTTTTCTCCCACAGACAGTCTGACTGATGTTGACATCTGAGAAACTTCGGGAGGGCTAGAATCCAGTCCACGTAATGATTTAATGTGCCTTCAAAATAGTTAATGAACCCATGTATCTGTGCCTTGAATCGGTTTTTACTCCACTTGTGAGAATGCATGTGTCCCCAGCAGTGAACAGGTCAGTTTTTAAACTTTATCTCTCATTCCCATAACCGTGAGGTGATGCTGGGAAAGCTGATTAGCAAGATTATGAATGTTCCTTCTGTGATCTTGACCTT
>NC_057751.1:4339882-4348826 GCF_004010195.1 Chiloscyllium plagiosum
TAGCTGTAATTTAATTCAGGGTGATAGTGAACTGATTGCTGAGTAAGATCAAGTGCAAACTCCGTGATAACTGTAGGGAGTGCCACCAGAGGCTGCTGGGTTTTACAGCTTGAAACAAAACAAAACCCCAAAAATACAAACAACCTTATACATCTGTGGTGGGATTTGAACCCAAACTCTGTCTCTTCACAAGTCCATTACTTTTCCTCTGTGCTACCAGTACTTTCACACTCACTAAGCTTTGGAGAGTAAACTTATCATTTGATTAAGTAACACAGCTCTCTACAGCAGATATATAAATTCAGAGACATCCCCAAACCTCCAGGGTACACATGGACACACCTGGTAAGAGTAAGGTCCTTGGCGGAGGACATGCTGAGAGACACTGGTTCAAAACTGGACTACACTTTTTACAATTTAGTTGTTTACAACAACCAGAATTAATCCGAGAATAAAGCAGTTTGCAAGTTCACCATCTTCAGTCTTCGTCCATTGACAACCCTCCTGCCAGAGTAATCCTATCACACAGAGTGTCATTCCTCAGTACCCGTCTCACCCAATGCAACAACTGGGAAGGGGCTTCTCATTTCTTGGGTACTGTCCACTGCAACATCTGTCTCTCTCTCACCGGTCCAATTCAGGATCATTTTGAATTTCCAAGTGCTGAGCAGCCTCTCATTGGGTTCTACAAGCCTCTCCATGATAGATGGAGTGAAGCACCATCCTGTGTTTGCTGTGTATATCCACTTAACTAATTCCACCCCCACCGACCCTCATGTCACATTACATCTTCTGTGCCCCCTGCTTGTTACACTTTGCAAATTGAGACATTTGACAAAAATTGCTTCATACAATTTTCTAAATGGCCAGCTTCTCCCTCCTCAACAATCAATTCCAGTGTTTTCCTGTGGCTTCACATCTCCTGCTTTCTTGAACAGAGAAAGTGTCACATTAGACTTGTCAGAATCTGGGGAGTTCTGGAAGCTGATTACTCATGCAGCCAATCTCCAGAGCCACTTCTGCCCATTCTGGGGGGAGCTGCAGATGAAGGAGGGGGATGGGGTGGAATGATCAGCTCGTGATCGGTGAATACAGATACTGGGTCCAACCTGATTGGTCAATGGGAGGGATGAATCAGTAGCTACCCCCACCCCCAGTCCTGAAGAAGGGTGACTTCTGAAATGTTGACTTCTCCAGCTCCTGCTGCTGCCTGGCTTGCTGTGTTCTTCCAGCCTCCTGCCTGTCTACTCTTTATGTTAGATCCTCTGCTTTCATCCTGAAACTCTCCCACATGCAAACATGATCTCCCTTAGTCTCTTGGAGGTTCAGTCTGGAACCTACACTAACAATCTGGTCAGCAGACTCTACTCAGTTGAAGTGAATTATATTTTGATGGGACATGACAGAGTAGGTGCAGGAAGGCTGTTTTCCCCTGGCAGATCACAGTCTGGGACCAGGGTCACTATCTCGCAACAAGCCGTTTGGCAAGGAGAGAGGGAGAAACTCTTCACTCAGACAGCTGAATCATGGGAATGGTCTATCCCAGAGAGTTGTGGGAGCTCAGCCATTGACAGAATGTTCAACAGGAAACAACACCGGTCAACCCTTGTAAAAACACCAAGGACTAAAGGAGAGAGTACAGGAAACTGCACTGAGGGAGAAGATCAGCCAAGTGTTGGGAGAGCAGAATGGTAGAGGGTGCGAATGGTCTTCACCTTTCCAAACCTTCCTGTAAAACAGCTGATGGGTCATATTCCCTTCTCCTTCCACAGACCTCTCTGGGAAATAGGGCTGGTCACGAGAGAACCAAAATACTGTCTTTCTCTCTCTCTTCCCACTCAAACCTGAAGCTCAGCTATCAGTGGCTGTCTTCCTTTCTGAACACAAAATCTGCCCAGAAGTGATATCGCCCAGGGGTCAGGAAAAGAAGAAACAAATCGAAGAAACAAATCCAAGTTATTCTGAAGCCTGTGACATCTCGCGAGACAAGGGAAGTCAGTGCACGGAACATACGACCTTGTCCCCTCCAAGCCGTTAACCATCCTGATGAAAAAATACAATTGTCATTGTTTCACTGTCACTGAGTCAAAAACTACATCACTAACTGCATAGTTTGTCCACCTCCAGTATGTAGACTGTGCTGGTTCAAGAAGGCAGCTCACCCCCCACCTTCTCAAGGTGATAGGTGTATACAGATACTGGGTCCGACCTGATTGGTCAATGGGAGGGATGAATCAGTAGCTACCCCCACCCCCAGTCCTGAAGAAGGGTGACTTCTGAAATGTTGACTTCTCCAGCTCCTGCTGCTGCCTGGCTTGCTGTGTTCTTCCAGCCTCCTGCCTGTCTACTCTTTATGTTAGATCCTCTGCTTTCATCCTGAAACTCTCCCACATGCAAACATGATCTCCCTTAGTCTCTTGGAGGTTCAGTCTGGTCAGCAGAGTCTACTCAGTTGAAGTGAATTATATTTTGATGGGACATGACAGAGTAGGTGCAGGAAGGCTGTTTTCCTCTGGCAGATCACAGTCTGGGACCAGGGTCACTTTCTCCCAAATAGCAACAAGCCGTTTGGCAAGGAGAGAGGGAGAAACTCTTCACTCAGACAGCTGAATCATGGGAATGGTCTATCCCAGAGAGTTGTGGGAGCTCAGCCATTGACAGAATGTTCAACAGGAAACAACACCGGTCAACCCTTGTAAAAACACCAAGGACTAAAGGAGAGAGTACAGGAAACTGCACTGAGGGAGAAGATCAGCCAAGTGTTGGGAGAGCAGAATGGTAGAGGGTGCGAATGGTCTTCACCTTTCCAAACCTTCCTGTAAAACAGCTGATGGGTCATATTCCCTTCTCCTTCCACAGACCTCTCTGGGAAATAGGGCTGGTCACGAGAGAACCAAAATACTGTCTTTCTCTCTCTTCCCACTCAAACCTGAAGCTCAGCTATCAGTGGCTGTCTTCCTTTCTGAACACAAAGCCTGCCCAGAAGTGATATCGCCCAGGGGTCAGGAAAAGAAGAAACAAATCCAAGTTATTCTGAAGCCTGTGACATCTCGCGAGACAAGGGAAGTCAGTGCACGGACCATACTACCTTGTCAGATGACAAGTTCCCCTCCAAGCCGTTAACCATCCTGATGAAAAAATACAATTGTCATTGTTTCACTGTCACTGAGTCAAAACTACATTCCTAACTGCATAGTTTGTCCGCCTCCAGTATGTAGACTGTGCTGGTTCAAGAAGGCAGCTCACCCCCCCACCTTCTCAAGGGGCAACTAGGGACGGGCAATAAGTGCTGGGCCCAGCCAGCAGTGCACAAGTCCCATGAGGGATTTTATTTAAAAAGGTCTCGTCTTGAAGGATTTAGACTTCCTCTCATTCTTTTGTGGTTCCAAACCAACAAGTCCCTCCCCTGGAGCACTGTGGGCATCAGAACATCAACCGTGCTAACAGCTTGTCGAATGAAATATTGCTGCTGCTTTTCACATCCTTGTTCTAAGCTGGGTGTGAACAAGTTGGTCTGTGTGCAGTGCAGGGACTCGGTAATCTGGTTACAAAACTGGAGACAAATTGATGCTCAAAATCACAAAACTGTACCAAGGACTGGGCAGTTTCACATTTCAGTCTCACTCCAACACACAGCAAATGAAAACACCAAGGCAGCACATTTGTTAGACTCGGTTTAATTCCATCTTTCTTTTTAAAAAATAGCTGAGATGTTTTAAAACTATCCGAATGTATGTTAGGTCATGAAATATTGCGACAGAAAAATATATCTATTTCTTACAGTCTGCTTCAAGTTCGGGTTGAACACTGATGGGAAGGCGATGCTGTGTCCTGGGAAGCAGGGTGGTGCTCACAAAAGGGGATTTGCCGGGCGTTAGGAAGAAAGGGATCAAGCACCTGGGAACTGTGGGCATCTTGCAGAAACCTTGTCAGGATGGGTAAGGAGTCAGGGTGTGGAGTGTGTGGGGGATGCACACTTCCTTGGGCCAGCTGACCTGTGATGCTGAGTCTGTTGGCAGACTGCCTGGAGCTTTGACTCCACAACCTCAGGGAATAAGTTAATACACCACAGCACCCCCACCTTTCCCGCTGAACAACAGGATCCTGGCTGATCTGACAGACCGATCGAGAATCTCTCTACCCAGTCTTAAATATACACCACAAGCCAAATTTTCATCAAATCAGAAATATCAACAATTGAAAGGAGAACACAGCAAAAAAAAACCTTTTTTTGTACTCAAGTTGAGGTCATTTTTTGATTACACGGCATTCACTGAGAAACACAGAAGCAGATATGGGCCATTCGGCCCTTTGGACCAGAGACGGCCAAATGGGTGGAATTTTGGAGCAATTGGGTCTGACTGACTGGGAATACGGAGTGCAGTCAGCCATTGTGGAGAATGGGAGTTATCCCTAACCTATTCCAAACCTCCTCCATGGAATTCCATCACATGAACAGATGCTTCCTGAATGACAGCACTGTTCTGGCCCTATGCGGTCTCCCTTCCAGATCACCAGCTCAGCTCCCAACTACACAGAGACTGCCTTCAGTTACAACATCCTGTCCCTGAGGCTCAACATGGTCAGTCAGGTGAGGGGACCAATGGGACACTGCAAAAACTGCACCTCAGTCATGTGCAGGATTCCCTCTGTTCATTAATGTTACTCTCACACACCTCCCCCACTGCCTCCGTCCACTTCACCCCAGCCTACACAGGGAGGAGGGGCGCTCAGTTGGCTGGATGGCTGGTTCACGATGCAGAGTGACACCAACAGCTAGTTCGATTCCCACCTCGGCTGAAGTTATCATGGAGGTCTCTGATTCTTAATCTACACCTTCCTCCCTGAGGCATCGTGATCCCCAGGTTAAACCTCCACCAGTCTCCCCTCTCTCTGACAGCATGCTAACAGGATGGAGACTTCACCTTGTTTCGAGTGTAGCATCGCTTCTGTGCTGTGACTGAAGAGGATTCTTCCCCCTGCCCCATATCAGGATCACTACCACCACGTACACTTTCACTCCTTGTGTGTCAGGGTTTGAGTATGACATTAGGCATCTGTGAGTGGAGATGTGTTAGAATATTCCGGGACTCCCATTCCCAGTCTGCTCCAGTTCACCGATCCGGCAAAAATGGGAGAGCTCGACAATAGGAGGTGCCAACATGGAGGCAAGAGGAGGAGGAATTCTGCTCTCCTGAACCTCAACCTTGACTGGGAAATGCCGAGGGGGGTGGGGACGAACCTGCCAGGGCCCATTAGTGCGGACTGGTCATTTGTGGACAGGACCAACAGGCTGAGAGGGAACAGTGCAAAGCTGGTCTAGCCTCTATGTGACTCCAGGCATCAGGTTCCTGGTTCAACTAGCCTCCCCCCCTACTCCAACCTCTGCAAATGTTCACAGGACAGAACAAAGGGCTGTGGGGTGGATGGGAGAAGAGGAGGATTTGGTTCATCTCCCAACCACATTGGATGGATTTATTGGGAGTGTTTCTGAAGATAAAGCATCCCTTCCCAAAGAGTACAGGACAACCCCCATTTAGGAACCTCCACACCCACCCACCCACCTCCCAGCTCCTGACAGCTGACAGCTTGGGAGGTGCCAAGGTCCCACTCCACAGGAGCTCGACAAGTGCATAGTCATGGCATTGTCACCCAATACCAACATCCGAAAGAGTGCCCACATCTAAATGTCTTGTGCCATTTGTTCTACCCGCTGTGCCAGGCCTCAAATCTGTGCCCAGGACTCTGTTAACTCTTGTACTCGCGTCTCCAGAACAGCACGCATGACTGAATACCTGCAGAGACAAACACCATCATGTCTCATTGTCCATCCTCAATGACAGTGTGGCACTCCCTCAGTACCACCCCAGGGAAGGGGGGGTTCAGCAGTGGGATATAATAGTTATCAGCGTCAGGGACAGTGTGGCACTCCCTCAGTACCACCCAAGAAAAGGGGGCTTCAGCAGTGGGATATAATAGTTATCAGGGTCAGGGACAGTGTGGCACTCCCTCAGTACTGCATTACAATTTCCTATGTAAACGAGTCATGCTGCTGTTACAAACACATTCAAAGAGGTAACGTCAGGGAGATGTATTACAAATTACTGAGTAATTCTCTCAATTAACCCAATGGCCAGAGCTCTGACCAAAGTTCAAGTCGTCGTGGTTCAGGTGTTAGTTCTCTGACCTGGACTCCCTTCGTGTCCCACTCTTCCCTCGGCCCAACAATTGAAACTCACAAAAAATGTGAAACAGACCGGGACAAGAACTCACTTGCGTATTAATTTCTTCACCTCTCGATCTTCCTCTTCCTTCAGTTTGACAACGAAACTCTGCAGCACTGGCATTTCAAACTTGATATACTGGGCAACCTGGCCAAAGGAGAGAGAGAAATACCTGAAGCATCAGTTGTCCTGAAGCAAGCCAGTGATTTCACTCTGAAAACACTGGGGACAGAAGCAAGGGAGAGCCATTAGAAACAACTGTTTGGCCCTGCACGAGACACACCTATTCCCCTCCTTACATCCGGCACTTCCAGCTCGGATCCAATAGGGAAGATGGATCCTGTTTTCATCAATCTTAGATGTGTTGGTGTACGCATTTCTGATTAGAATGGAAAATTCCCATATAAACATGTCACATTGTAATGATACCCTCCTGCCTGTGGTGGCATTGCAGCACCTTAGCTATGCCTTTCCTTGCCCATTCTCCTGCCTCCAATTCTCCACTTGATGTCAGTTATTCCCAGTTAACTATAGTATGGTTACAACACCAAAGGAAAGGCTTCAACCCTGAATCCCCAGAACATGACCTGTGTTTAAGGATTAATAGTCTAGCGATAATATTACACAGCCATCATCTCTTATTGGGTCTTAGACATGTCTTGTTTCCTTCATCCATCATGAGTCTCCTACAGCCCCTGTCAATTGGTTAAACCTATGAAACTGCAGAGGATTCCTAATTGCAAGCAGACTCACCTAGAACCCTTGACAGGCACTGAGATCACTGAGCCAACACCCAACATGAAACAGCAACTTTTGGAAAGATTTGTAACTCAGGTTGAGGTTCTGGATGTAAGTTTGCTCCCTGAGCTGGAGGTTTGTTTTAGACGTGTCGTCACTATACGAGGGAACATCATCTGTGAGCCTCTGATGAAGTGCTGGTGGTATGGCTCACTTTCTATTTACATGTCTTGGTCTCTTAAGGTGGGTGACATCATTTCCTGTTCCATTTCTCAGAGGGTGGTAAATGGGGTCCAGATCAATGTGTTTATTGATGGAATTCCCATTATAATGCCAAGCTTCTAGGAATTCCCATCTCTGTCTAGCCTGTCCCAAGATGGATGTGTCGTCCCAGTCAAAGTGGTGTCCTTCCTCATCTGTCTGTAAGGATACTAGTGAGAGAGGGTCATGTCGTTTTGTGGCTTGTTGATGCTCATGTATCCTGGGGGCCAGTTTTCTGCCTGTTTGTCCAATGTAGTGTTTGTTATAGTCCTTGCATGGTATTTTGTCAATGACATTAGTTTTGCTTGCTTTTCCGACTTGCTTGTATTGAGAGAACTGTGAAAGATGATCATTCGGGGATCTACAAGATGCCACTTGTTTGAACATTCTTAGACAGAAACCATTCACCTATCGTTGTGACTGAAGTTTCTCAACCTTGCAACCATTCTCATTGACCGCTTCTGCACAGAATCCCCATTTTCCTCAACAATGTGGCGCCCACACTTGTACACAATCCCCCAGCGGAGTTGATTGGCAACTTAACTTGCAACTGAAAACAATGCTCCTTTACTGGTCTGTTGACTCCCATGTGCTCTTTCCTCCATGTAGCTATTTCACACAAATGCACAACTCTTTGGCACAATTAATTGACGGCACATGGCTATCACTGGCTGGACTTGCCTTTATTGTCCACTCTGAGTTGCCCTTAAGCAGAACCTATTTGAGAGGGATGGACAAGAGGCTGCAGTTTCCACATCCAAAACAACACTACTCAGAGACTCCAAGAAGAGTGAGAGAGAGTGAGTTGTTTATTGCTGGTACAAAAGGTAACATTGCATTAGGTTCCCCTGATAGTCCGCCCTTCCTCCCCTCCCCCAGAGTCAGTGCTGCATTTCTCTTTGGTGTGAGCGCACAGCAGTTAGACAACACAGCCTGACAGCAGTCCAACTTGGGAACCTTGTTCGTCGGTCGCTTCACTGGGAGTTTCATTTTCTGAATCTCAAGAGGAAACTCATTCATCAAATGAGACATGGTTCTCCTCAAACCTGCTCATCACCCAAATGGAATTTTAACGTGAAAATAAATAAGCCTGTGTAGATTGGTCCATGTAGAGTCACCTTGCGTTGTCCATACAGCCCCCTCATCAGCAGACAGGATCCAGTTGTGAGTTTGTGGGTGAGTCATTTCCCTTTGTCTCCCCCATGGATGGGTCTCTCTGGGAACATGCCTGCCATTAGCTGTTCAGACAGGTTGGCCATCAGACCTGAGCTCCAGGTCCTGTGGAAGATACACACAGACAAAGTTGGGATCAGTTCAGTGTTCTTGCAGCGCCTGGAGAAGCGGAGCTCGATAAGGAATGACAGGCAATGTGCTCTGGCTCCTGTTAATGTCAATCTGATGGGTGGTGGGGGCTCTCTGGTCGAAAGCCATCAGTGCTGCACTTGTTCCAAGGTGACTCCCAGCATTTGGTAGATTTCCTTCAGAATTAACAGTGCCGTGTCTTCAGACTCCCTGCAATGACCAGACAACAGGATTAGCTCAGTTCCGGAAAGGATGAGGACCGCGTTTTAAACAGCAGAGGGAAACAACAGGGACAAGGATTTTAAACTGTTCAATGGTCTGACAAGATCTAAGAGTGCATCACAACACAGGGCTGCTGAATGGAAATAGTGATCAGACAGGCAATGGGACAGGGGGAATCAGACAGACATGGGTGGGGG
>NC_057751.1:4348886-4417716 GCF_004010195.1 Chiloscyllium plagiosum
GGATGGGGGACTGGGGGGGTCAGACAGACGGGGGGGACTGGGGGGGGGAATCAGACAGATGGGGGACTGGGGGATCAGACAATCTGAGCGGTGCAGAGGGAGGTCAGTCCCTTGACCCTGTAGCCCACCCCTTACACACACTGCCCTTACCAATAACAGAGGTGACTCTGCAGAGCAAACAGGTACTCGTTAAAACTCTCGATGGGTTTCTCCTGTAGCACGTAGTCAATCCGATCTCCTCCATTCAACATTCCTATCTTTACCTGTTCCTTCTCCTCCTCCTGCACTGGGCAGCTGCTGTCTGTCTCCTCACCAGCTTCAAGACAAACACAGCAATACCTCAGACAACAACCAACTGTGTGTTTGTGTATGTGTGTCACTCACTCACTCGCTCGCTGGGTCTGTCTGTCTCACTCAGACCCTCATCCTCTCCAACCCATGCATAGGAATTTTCCTGCTCTGCTCCTCTCACATGGGAGGGGCTGACTGACCAGGATTCTCCCCCATCTCCCCCCCCCAAATCAGCCTACCTTTCACAGGTTGATGTGTTAGAGCAACTCAGGGAGGACACACACACACACAGTTACAAAGTTGTAGGCATGTATTGTACCTTTGAGAGAGAGTGAAAGCTGCTCAGGACTGACTGCAAGCACAGAGTGTGCTGAAAAATGTGAAACAAATAGCTGAAACAGAGTTGCTATGTTCCACAACAATTCAAATTGAGCCATTTAAATTATGCCCCAAGATACTAAAATCCAATCGCATTTGATTTTTACTGTTTTACTGTTTTGACGACATCAAACCAATCAATGACGATCCTCTGTTTTGGGGTATAAAAATCAGACATTTTGAACATTTAGCCAGAGCAGCAAAGAGCACCAACAGACTGCGCCCGCAGAGATGCCCTCGGAAAGGACCTGTTCATATGAAATCTGTGCAGAAGACTGAAGAAAAGACCCAGGAAAATCGACACAGGAAAATAGACGGCTGGTTTTGAAAAGTGATTTTTTTGTTAACTTAATCGGAGGGATTTTATCAGCTCAGTATACTGTCGGAGACTGGGAGGTAGATAAATCACTGGGACAAAGGAGGTTTGCAGAATAGATAGTTGTTGGTTAATGTTCTCTTCTTTCTTGGAGTTAATGAATAAATTGTTAATTTTTTCTTTAAGTAGTGGGATTTGGTAGGTCTTTGTCATTCACACTTTAACAGATAAGGGCATGGGGTGAGGTTTTCTGTGGTGTCTAATTTAAATTAGCAGAAGGGTTTATATGTCGTAACAGACCCACTGCACCCTCCTACCCCTAATCCACGGTCACCAAATCCTGAGCGAGGACTCAAACCCAGAGCTTCTGACCCACGGGAAGGGGCACTGCCCACTCCCTGAGATGTGCATTCACATCGCACCCATAAGATAATGAGCTGTCACAAGGAGCTCTGTGGGAGTACTGTAAACCTTAGAAACCATACCAAGCCACATGGGGCCATAGAGTCATAGAGATGTACAGCATGGAAACAGACCCTTCGGTCCAACCCATCCATGCCGACAAGATATCCCAACCCAATCTAGTCCCACCTGCCAGCACCCGGCCCATATCCCTCCAAACCTTTCCTTTTCAAATACCCATCCAAATGCCTCTTAAATGTTGCAATTGTACCAGCCTCCACCACTTCCCCTGGCAGCTCATTCCATACACACACCACCCTCTGTGTGAAAAAGTTGCCCCTTGGGTCTCTTTTATATCTTTCCCCTCTCACCCTAAACCTATGCTCTCTAATTCTGGACTCACCCACCCCAGGGAAAAGACTTTGCCTATTTATCCTGTCCATGCCCCTCATAATTTTGTAAACCTCTATAAAGTCACCCCTCAGGCTCAGACGCTCCAGGGAAAACAGCCCCAGCATGTTCAGCCTCTCCCTGTAGCTCAAATCCTCCAAACCTGGCAACATCCTTGTAAATCTTTTCTGAACCCTTTCAAGTTTCACAACATCTTTCCGATAGGAAGGAGACCAGAATTGCATGAAATATTCCAACAGTGGCCTAACCAATGTCCTGTACATCCGCAACATGACCTCCCAACTCCTGTACTCAGTACTCTGACCAATAAAAGAAAGCATACCAAACGCCTTCTTCATTATCCTATCTACCTGGGACTCCACTTTCAAGGAGCTGTGAACCTGCACTCCAAGGTCTCTTTGTTCAGCAACACTCCCTAGGTCCTTACCATTAAATGTATAAGTCTTGCTAAGATTGGCTTTCCCAAAATGCAGCACCTTGCATTTATCTGAATTGAACTCCCATCTGCCACTTCTCAGCCCATTGGCCCATCTGGTCCAGATCCTGTTGAAATCTAAGGTAACCCTCTTTGCTGTCCACTACACCTCCAATTTTGGTGTCATCTGCAAACTTACTAACTTTACCTCTTATGCTTGCATCCAAATCATTTGTGTCAATGACAAAAAGTAGTGTACCCATACCGATCCTTGTGGCACTCCACCGGTCACAGGCCTCCAGTTTGAAAAACAACCCTCCACCACCACCCTCTGTCTTCAACCTTTGAGCCAGCTCTGTATCCAAATGGCTAGTTCTCCCTGTATTCCATGAGATCTAACCTTGCTAATCAGTCTCCCATGGGGAACCTTGTCGAACACCTTACTGAAGTCCATATCGATCACATCTACTGCTCTGACCTCATGAATCCTCTTTATTACTTCTTCAAAAAACTCAATGAAGTTTGTGAGACATGATTTCCCATGCACAAAGATATGCTGACTATCCCTAATCAGTCCTTGCCTTTCCAAATACATGTACATCCTGTCGCTCAGAATTCCCTCCAACAACTTGCCCACCACGGAGGTCAGGCTCACCGGTCTATAGTTAGTATTTAGTGAAAACAGCTTGGTCAAGGAAGGTTGTTTTAGGAGTATCCCAGAGGGAGGAAAGAGAAGGAGTTTGGGTGGGGTCCTGTCCTCAGGGGATTCCACACCTAGGAGGGGCTCAAGCACACAAAGACTCCAATGAGACAGCGGTTAGGAATGAGGATGGCTGTGACACTCTAATTAATACAGCACAGAGATCGGAGGGGTGGGTTTAAGGTCAGATGGCAAAGATTTAAAAGGGACCTAAGGTGCAATGTTTTCACGCACAAGGTGGTACGTGTACGGAATGAGCTGCAAGAGGAAGTGGTGGAGGCTGGTACAATTACAACATTTAAAAGGCATCTGGATGGGTATGTGAATGGAAAGAGTTCAGAGGGATGTGTCCCAAATGCTGGCAAATGGGACTGGGTTAATTGAGGATATCTGGCCAGCATGGACAAGTTGAGCCAAAGGGTCTGTTTGCGTGCTGTACATCTCTATGACTCTGTGAGTTAGTCAGTTGGGGTAAACGAGGGATTTGCGTCAGTTCAGTTATATTTTTTGTGTGTATAGGTGTGTGTGTGTGTTTGTGTGAGAGACAGACGGAGAGACAGTCACAGGAGCTGGCTACAGACGGGTTAATGCTCCATCACACTGCTCCAGTGAGGCGTGGCAATGCGCAGACACAGGGACGCTCTGTTTCGAAGGAAGCATGCTGTAAAAAGCAGACGGGCAGTGTGAGAGAGGGCAGGGAGAGGGAAAGCAAGCACTACCTTGAATCTCCTTGGCTGCTGGTTCATTGGTTTGATATCCCATAGTCGATGTATCAGTTGGCAGCAGCTGGGGCATGGGGGACTGGATGCGGGTAAACGATTGCCAGGCATTCCTCAGAGAACAGAACAGACCATGCTTCAAATCAGAGCCCATCCGTGTCAGACTATCTTTCAGTTCTGTTTGGGGAGAGGAAATAAAACTGATAATGTATACATCCAGGAGAGAGACTAGCTGATGTGTAAACTTCTGCTCAAAGACTGCTCTCAAGAAACCAGAATGGCAAATAGTTTCACAAAAGAGAGAACTCTTCTGCTCTGCAACTCAGCATCTGTTTTCACTTGGAAGCAGCGCTTGTTTCTAATGAACAGCTATCTGCTCAGACTATACCTCAATGTCCAGGGCAGATGTTCACACACACAGGCACAGAGACAGGGACACCACCCTAACACACTGTTAGGGACCAGGCTAGAGCCCCTCAAAGTATTTTCAGAAGGTAGCTCAGACTCTAATGTTTTCTGAGTTTAAAAGTCGGCGTGAAGTGGATAGTCCAGGAGTGATACAGCAGGTCAGACCACTCGGCTTTAAGCAAAACAGCATTTATTTACCCACTACAGTTGAATCACAAACAAAAGAATACGGAATTTAGAATAACTTAATTATTGGAAAACTCGGCAGGCTTGATAGTTAAAAATTGAGGAGCTGTTCCAATTCCCGTAACATCCCACAAACACATCCCTTGGCAAAAGGTACATTCAATCACTGGTTCCTCCAGGCAGGAGAGATTTCAGAGACAGAGGCCTGAACCTGTTTGCAGTGAAGCAGCTTCTGACTTCCTGCTCCCAGCACCTTCTCTACTACAGCTAAACCAAACCAGAAAAAACCTCAACCGGGAGAACTAGCCAGCGCTGCAGTCGGCTCTTTGCAGACATTTTGACACCTCTGCCTTTACAACCTCTCTTTTTAAAAAAAAACAAGGACAAAATACCCTTTTTAAAGTGATGGCACCATCACAACACACAAACACACAGGGACATAACACCAGAGACAGGGATTGATGCATGCACAGATAGGGACATGTTGACACACTGAGACAGAGCCCCATAATAGATCCAGCCATTCACCCAGCCACCCAAACAAGGCGACAGAGTTGGGTTGAGAGTTGGCCGCAGAGACCCAGCCTTGCTGTAGGACTTGGCCTCCAATTCGGACAGTGGAGTTGAGAGGAGTACAGGCTGGAAGGAGCAGTGAGTGGGGATTTCAGGGAAGGTCTGACATAGTCATGCAGGGGTGTGACAGAGAGCCTGTGCTCAGTGCTGACCACATCAGGCCACAGCCACCACCCATTGCCAAAAGCATGGGACAACCTCACCCACATGGACAGAGGTCTCCCTCACCCAACGTACAGGAGAAGGAAGCTGGGATATTGGAATAACATGCTTGTGTGGGTGGCGGAGAATGGGACAACAGCTAAATCTTCCTCCCATCTCCCCCACCTCCAGTTCTGGTCAACTGGACATCCTCAGAGCAATAAGGTGGACCTTATTACATCTGAACACCGTGCTGAGGCCAGGGAGATTCTTGTTGATGGTCAGGTGGACACCGAGTGGAGAAAGACTGGGGACCTGCCTCAGGTTTTTGGGTGAGACCACCCCCGCCTCTCTGCCCCAGAGTGTGGTGCCCTTACCCAGGTGCATTCTCTTCCTGCCCTTGTGGTGAGGGATCAGCATAGGTTCCAGTTCTAAATCCGGCACAATCATTGGCTCGATCCTGTAGGCTACTGGGTCAAACTGCAGGAGTAAAGACAGACAGACAGACACAAGGTCAAAGGGTGTATAAGTTAAACTCATCGTCTGATTGGCTCCTAACACCCAGCCACCCTGCCCCCAGGGAGGAGGCCATCACTAACACAGCATCACTCGCTGGTAAAACAATCTCCTCCTCATCAGCAATATCCTGGGAGTGACCACTGACCAAAGACTCAGCAGGACTCACCACCATCGAAACACTGTGGCTGCAGGAGCAAGTCAGAGGCTTGGACGGTTATCATTTCCCAGGAGGCCAGCAGTTATAGGAGAAAGTGAGGACTGCAGATGCTGGAGATCAGAGCTGAAAATGTGTTGCTCGAAAAGCACAGCAGGTCAGACAGCATCCAAGGAGCAGGAGAATTGACATTTCGGGCATGAGCCCTTCTTCAGGAATTCCTGAAGAAGGGCTCATGCCCGAAATGTCAATTGTCCTGCTCCTTGGATGCTGCCTGACCTGCTGCGCTTTTCGAGCAACACATTTTCAGGCCAGCATTTATAACCCATTCCAGGGAGCAGTGAACAGTCAACCTCAATACTACAGGTCTGGAGTCACATGTTGGCCAGATCACTTCCTAAACCAAAGACAATCGACACTGGACACAGTCTAAATTCCAGATTTTCACTGAATTCAAATTCCTGGTGGGATTCAAATCTGAGCCTTCTGATCATTAGCTCAGCCTGTGGATTAAACATCCTGTGATAATACCACGCGGCCATCGCCTCCCCTCGATATTCCCAGTTCAGAATTCTGAGGCAACTTTCTCACCTCCTGACTCCCTGAAGCCTGTCCACCATCTATGAGACACAAGTCAGGAGTGGGATGGAATACTCCCCACTTGCCCTGCATGGGGGCAGCTCCAACAACACTCAAGAAGCTCAACACCACCCAGGACAAAGCCCCCACAAACATCCACTCCCTCCCCCACCGGCGCTCAGTAGCAGCAGTGTGTACTATCTCCAAGATGCACAGCAGAAATTCACCAAAGATCCTCAGGCAGCACCTTCCAAACCCACAACCACTTCCATCTAGAAGTACAAGGGGCAGCAGATACATGGGAACACCGCCCCCTGCAAGTTCCCCTCCGAACCTCTCACCATCCTGACTTGGAAATATATCACCGTTCCTTCAGTCACTGGGTCAAAATCCTGGAATTCCCTCCCTCAGGGCATTGGGGCTCAACCCATAGCACATGGACTGCAGCGGTTCAACAAGGCAGCTCACTCCCACCTTCACAAGGGGCATGCGGGGATGGGCAGAAAATGCCACACCACTGCCCAGAGCATTCCTCTCCTGCCCTGGATGGGAAACGGGACCAAGTCTCATCCTGTGCGTTATGGATGCTGCCAAACAGTGTCTCCCTTTCTCACTCAGAAACTCCTGATGGGTGACTGTGGGAGTCTCCCGCTGACCCAATTCTCTACGTCATTCAAATGGCTCCAAGTCCCCGTGAAACCGACAGACAGGGAGGGAACGGAACAGGGTCGGAAGTGTTGGCACTCTCCTTGCCATCCCCCATAATGACTGTTTGGATGCTGTGACCAGACCAGGAATCACTGAAACAGCTACTCACAGGGTGATAAATGTTGAAGAATCTCTTGCACGTTGGGAAGGTGTAGTTGGGGTCAATCCTCTTCAACCCTCGGACAGTCAGAAACATTCCAATTGGTGAACCAAATGTGAAGAAGATCTCTGGTTGAAAGCTGATGGGTGGGTAGTTGACCGAAACCTGCAGGGTGGTGGGTGGGGAGCAGGAGAGAAAGAGCACAAGGGCAATCTTTGCACCATTCGGCCCATCTGGGTAGGGGGAGCTGCAGCTGGAGCTCCCCCTTGGGTCCCCAGGTTGAGGGGGACAATGAGAAAGCGCTGACCCAAAGGAGGAAGGGGACGCAATCTCATTGCACGGTGGACTATCTGTGGCAAGGGGCTACACCGATCGTCATCGCCAACCCCACCCCGTCAACCCTGTCGCTGAAGGTGGCGGTTAAAGAGACGTTTCTTCACTCAGATGGTAGTGACCTCGGGAATTCTCCCCCACCCCTCTGCCCAGGAGAGGGGTGGATCCTCAGTTGCAAAGGTGCCTGCTCTGGGAGGCTAGATTTCTTTATCAATGCTGTCAAGCGACCAACAGCACAGGCGCTGAAGACAGCTCACCATCAACTTCCCTAGAGCGGCTCGGGGTGGGCAATAAATGCAGGGCCCACTAAGAGACATCCACGTCCCCGATTCAACTAAAATAAAGCACAGCACGTGCAGCTGTTTGTACACCTGTATCTGTGACCAATAACAGCTAACCTGAACAACATAACCCGACAAGTCAAAGCCAAGTCAGCACTAACCGGGAATTGGACAAGTTGGATGTGGGGACAGAAAATAATCTCATGACATCGGGGAAGACCCTAAAAGAACTGGGAAGGAAGTTGCAATGAAGAAACAAAGAAATTCACAAACAGACAGGGATAGGATCAAGGTTTGACAGATGGATTTTAATGTGGATAAGTGCGAAGTTGTCCATTTCATTAATAGGATTGGAAAGGCAACTTATTATCCAGATGGACAGAACCTTCGGTGTGCCGCAGTGCAGAGGGATCGGGGTGACTTCCAACATTCACAGAAAGATCCTTTACAATTACACCAGGTAAGGAGGAGGTCAGACAGAATTACAGCATTCATTGCAAAACAAATGGAACATTACAGTAGCAGAGTATTAGTGACACTTCACCTGGGTATTACAGAGTTTTGGTCTCTTTGCTGGAGGAGGGATGTTGTTGTACTGGGTCAGTTTGGAGGAGGGTCACTGGATCGATTCCAGAGGTGACAGGTTTGTCTTCTGAAGAGAGATTGAGCAGTTTCAACTGCAACTATGCTGCTTCTTCAACAACGTTAGGTTGTCCTTGGATTTTTATTTTCCAGAGGGGTTGTAAAGACAGGTCTTTATCTACTCGACAAGGCTTTCAAGTTTAAAAAAAAAATCAATGGAAGGGGAGTGGCCAGTTCTCCCAGCTCAGCATTGCTTTGGTCTGGTTTTAGCAGGGAGTTAGCTGTGAAGGTGCTGAACCCTAGGAAGCAGGTCCATGCTGATCCTCCCCCTCTCTCTGACATCTCTCGTGTAAGACCCTGTGTTTGACGTTCCCTTTTGTGCCAAGGGCTGTTTATGGGCATTGTTGCAGGATCTTGGACCAGCATCATTAAGGTGGGATAGTCTGTTGGTTTTTGGATGGGTCAAGTTATTCTGTATTCTGTTCTCTCGTTTGTGGTTCATTCAGTACTCTGTAAATAAATTCTGTTTTGTTTAAAATCCAAGGGATTTTCACCAGCTGCATCCCTCCTGGAATATCCACTTTACACTTGCTTGAAACAACTGGAGAACTTAGGGTCTGGGTTATTTCTTGAAATGTTTTGACAGGTCCGCCCTGGTCCATAAGAAAACCAATAATCTCTGGAGTTTAGGAGAACGAGAGGGGATCTCATTGAGGGATGGAGGCTGTGAAAGGCAGATGACAAACCAGATGTGGAGCAGATGCTTCCAAATGTGTGGTCAACACTTCAGGAGAAGGGGTAGCAGGTTTAAAACAGGTAGAGTTACTTCCCTCAAAAGTGTCATGAATCTGGAATGCAGCCCCAGGGTGGTTGCTGCAAGGACACTGAACCATACAAAGGAGGTGACAGAGAGATTTTTACATAATAATGGGCTGAAGGGGAATGGGGAGAGGGAAGGAAGCTGAGTTGAAGCTGAGATGTTACTGAATGACGGAGCGGGCGCGAGAGGGGCTCCTTGTTATTCTGAGCTTATCCAAAACCAGGGACACAGAGAGGGAGCTTACCTGACCAATGCCAACATCGAACTGCTCGTAGCTGACCGAGGTGATGCTGCTGGTGGACAGCGGGCGCTGGGGGTCCTCCCCACTGCCTGCCTGCTCTCTGGCCTGGCTGCTTTTCTCTGGGAGAGGCCTCACTGCCGGCTCACCCATCTGGTCCTGCTTCTCCTGTCGCACACGGGGAGGAGACCAGTCAGTGAGGGAACTCATGGAGAGCTTGACAGATCAAGAGGGCCACAGCGCTCCCCCTTCAGTTGGGGTGGGGAGGGGCACACTGCATTCTTCCACCCCGCCCACTGCTCCCCCGGCTTCGCCAGCCCCCACACAATCCAGTCGGATTGCATGACCATTTGCCAGTGAACCCTAGCCCAGACCGGTACCTACCAGTTCCCCTCTCCCCTCCCCCGCCTCAATCCCAGTACTGAGGCAAGCCCCCTGGTGATGCAGCAGATCCTGGTGTACCTGCACTCCGACCAGCTCCTTCGCCAGGCTCAACAACTTCTTCCTGGGTCCCAGGGGGATCCCCAACTCCTTCAGCTCAGCGTCTGAGCAGATCACCTGGGGAGAACAACACGAGTGAGACTGAGGGGCTGCACTCTGGATCAGTGGGGCTGGAAGAGCACAGCAGTTCAGGCAGCATCCAAGGAGCTTCGAAATCGACGTTTCGGGCAAAAGCCCTTCATCAGGAATAAAGGCAGTGAGCCTGGAGCGTGGAGAGATAAGCTAGAGGAGGGTGGGGGTGGGGAGAAAGTAGCATAGAGTACAATGGGTGAGTGGGGGAGGGGATGAAGGTGATAGGTCAGGGAGGAGAGGGTGGAGTGGATAGGTGGAAAAGGAGATAGGCAGGTAGGACAAGTCCGGACAAGTCATGGGGACAGTGCTGAGCTGGAAGTTTAGAACTAGGGTGAGGTGGGGGAAGGCTGGTCCACTTGTGGGAATTCCTCCCTCCAGAGCCACCTGCCAGGCAATCTTCACATCGTCTCTTTCTGAAGGGAGAGGTGGGGAAATTGACAAAGACCGAGGAGGGGATGGAGGAAGCAGGGGTGGGGGAGGAGAGTGGGAGACTGATCCCAAAAGCAGTGGGACTGACACAAATGGAGGGAAAGGGGACAAGAAAAGAAATGGGTGGAGATATGCAGTTGGTCCTCACCAGTGACTCCAGATCCAGTTTCTCCTTTTCCAAAACACCCAAAAATTCCGAGAGTCCATGTGCCTTCAGAACCTGTTCCAGACTGACATCCTGGGGGAAGGAATGAGAAAATGCTTCAGTATCGTGCTCCAGTCTGGGCAAGATCCCCAGACACACACGATACTGAGGTCAAGTAACAGCAGGGTCATCAATACCAAGCAAGAGGCAAGCATCCGAACAGATTCAGGGAAGCAATGTGCAGCTGAAGGATGTGGGGGAGAAGCAGGAACAGGGCACAGAATTGGACGATCAGTCAGGATCCCGCTGGATGGCTCAGCGGTCTGAAGGAGGGTCAAAGGGCATCCTCACCTCTCTCCTACATTTCGGTGACTTGAGTAGCAATACTTAACTGTGACGGAGGTTCAAGGTCAACTTTTCAAACTGCAGGTCGATAAAACGTGCACCAAGAGGTGGCCCTTCAGCCCCTCGCAGCTGTCCCGTCCCTGCTAGAATCCGTCACACAACCTCTGGCCCACTTCCCACAGCAGCCTCCCCTATCAGGTCACCATCACCCCTCTCCCAGCTCCCCGTCATAGGTGACCGTGCAGGTTTCAGGGAAAGAATGCTCTGTCCCCTTGGCATGGGGAACCCTTTCAGCTCGACAAGGTCCTGACTTAATGCGGGAGCTGCCACACTCCCCCACCTGGCCCAGGAAATGGCTGTCTTCACCTTCACCCAGCTCTAAAGGCTGGTCCCACAGCAGGGTCACCTCCACCACAGGCAGGCACAGAGATAGCCAGCACCACAATCCACTGCACACCAACCGGGGAGCAGACCCTGTGCTGTTGGTGCCTGACTGCTCCCCATGGGAGACAGCCCACAGCCACTCCCACCCCCATCCCCGTGCCAGACTGGAGCTGTGGATAGCATTGGAGCGGAGACTCCGGCATTGTTTCACTTCCAGTGGCACAGGGATGACCAGCGGTCTCTGTCTCTCACGTCACCCTGCCATCAGTGCGTTGGGGATTTCCAGGTCGATTCTCAGCCCATACCTTCCTGTGATGGTCACAGGTGAGGCACTCGACCCTGGAGTCCCCAGCTCAGAAGCAGGGACACTTCCCAGTGCACACCAAAGACTCCCGGGACAGTGTGGTGACCTCCCATGCCTGCTCCACGTTAATGCTACAGCTTGTCCACCATGCTTGTGCTGTGAATGCGGGGAGGTGCCTCCCAACAGGAGGTGACATCTCACTTCCACAAGGAGGCGATCAATTCCATTTGGATTGGAGTAAGTTCATTGTCGCGTGTGCATGAGTACAGGGAAAAGCTTTGTATGTGAGTAAACCACAGTAAGGACATACTTGGACGGACAAAGGCATACAAGTTTTACTGGGCTAGATCAACACGAACAAGAACAACAATATTCGAAGGGCGCCCCACAAAGGTGCCGAGATGAAAGAAAGAAACGTGGAAAATAGAGGCAGGGGGAGGCCATTCGGCCCTTCAAGCCTGCTCTGCCATTCAATATGGTCATGGGTAAACATCCAACTCAGTCCCCTGTTCCTGCTCTCTCCCCACGATCCTTTGCTCTTTTTAGCCCTGAGGAATATACCTCATCCCTTCCTGAAAAAATATGCAATGGTTTGGCCTCAGTTCCTTTCTGTGGGTGAGGACTCCACAGGGTCCCCACTCTCTGGGTGGGGACATTCCTCCCCATCCCAGTCCGCAATGGCCCACTCTGACCCCTTCAGACTTGTGGACTCCCTGGATGTGGGGAACATCCTTCCTGTGTTTACCCTGTCAGAGGTTTTGATGTTTCTATGAGACTCCTCCCCGACGCCTACTACCCCCCACCCGCCGACATTCTACTGAATTCACAAGACTCTGGTTCCCAGAACGTGTGCCAATCCCAGTGAAGACCCTTCTCGCAAACCTCACATCTCGTCCCAAGAGCGGGGGAGGGAGAGACCGCGTTCAGCGCCTCCTGGCTCGCCCACTCGGGATTACCTTGATGCAGGAGCGACAGTCCTCTCTCGCTGCGTGCCGACCCGTGCTCTGCCCCTTGTGGTTGGAGGTGCTCTGGTTTGTCAGAATGTCAAAAAGGATCAAGGATCCTGTAAAAAAAAAAAAACGACGAGGCAGTGAGAGCCACGTCCACATGTGTCACGACTCTCCGTGTGGAGAGAATCGACCCGATTTCCCAGAAGGATTGGAGAGAGTGGCCTTGGCAGTGAATCTTGATGAGGTTACCCCAAGGCAGCTCCACCCACACCCCCACCCCAATCGGCATAGCAACTCTCAAAACAAACAATCACAGGGCAATCTCAACCAATCACATGGCGTGGCCAACCATTCAGCGTTGCCCGGAGAGTCAATGGTTGGGTTGGTTTGGGAACATAGCATTCTTGCCTTGTGTCCTGACGAGTGCCAACCGCGATGTTCAGCACCATCATCCCTGACAGGAATTTAGGAACAGCTTCTTCATGCTGCTCACTTAGCCCTGACCAGCGCACAGAGGTCAAAGCACAATCCAGAGACTGAGTGCACTGCCTTGCCCCAACTCCCGTGTCTTACCTCCATGTTGAACCTTGAAAGTGGTCATGACACCCCCCTCGGTGAACCAAAGGAGGGGGAGGAGATTCGACACAGCAAGGAAAGTGATGTTGCCCATCGCTGTTTTGGTACATGTGTCGCCCCCCCGCCCCCCTACATTTCAGCTCCTGAGTCCACTCGGGAAGATATGATTCAAGGGAAAGTTACAAACGTGGGAGTAAAACGAGTTGAACAAAACGCTGAGATGAGTCTGGAAGCCAGGTGGCACGGTGGCTCAGTGGTTAGCAGTGCTGCCTCACAGCACCAGGGACCCGGGTTCGATTCCTGCCTCGGGCAACTGTCTGTGTGGAGTTTACACATTCTCCCCATGTCTGTATGGGTTCCTTCCCACAGTCCGAAGATGTGCAGGTTAGGGTGGATTGGCCATGCTAACCTGCCCCATTGTGTCCAGGGATGTGCAGGCGAGATTGGTGAGCCATGGGAAAGGCAGGATTACAGGGATAGAATAGGTGTAGGCTCAGTGGACCGAATGGTAGGGATTCCGTTCTATCCTATAAGCAGAGAGATTGAGCAGACGGGCTGAAGAGCCTTTTTCTGTGCTCTGCAGTACCTTATGGTGTGGAGTGTGGGTGAGGCCAAGGTGGGTGGACAGGTAACCATGGGCATCCGGTCAGTCTCTGGGAGAAGAAAAAAGAGCCAGTAGGTGAGGAAGGGCTCAGCCCCTGACTATGATGGATGAGGCATCACTGGACACAACTGCAGGGGCTGTACTATCTATCAACCTGCAGTCCCACTCCCCCAGAACCAAACACTAGCACAGGAGTCCAATCAATGCACTGACCGCAGTGATCCCACCCGGTGGGAGGGGCGGGGAGTTGGTGAAGAGAGCCAGCAGTGCGCCTCAGCGTTACCACGACCGTGACCAGGCACCAGCCTGGGTCTTACCGAGACTATGACCAGCCACCGAGACCCCTCCGTTGAAGTCTGGGTTGCGTTGCTGGAAGATGGTGAGCAGGCGGTTCATCTCATTGGCTACCGTGTCGACGATGGTCTGGCAGTAGGTGGGACTGTTGTAGAAGAAGAGATCCAGCAATGTCTGGTTGGTGAAATGGCGCAGACGGCTGATACTGGGCAGTGTAATTTTCCGAATGTCCCTGGAGTAAGGTGGGGGGGGAAAAGGAAAGCAAGAGGGAGACATACCAATCTATGAAAGTTTACCCATGGCTGTGGGGGCACTGACCGCAGGACACGCAACATGCCAGGGACACAGTTTCCAGCATGTCCCAAGGGAGCAAGACTCCAGGACAGGTCAAGGAGAGCCCAGAGGGTACAAGTGACCAACAGCAGGAAGGAGGTGCCCACACCAGGGAGCTCCGACTGAGCTGCTGTCTGTCCAGAAACCACCCATGACAGCACCCCAATGTCATTTGGGGTGACATTTCACTCAAACCTCACTAAATACCCAACCGCTTCCTCAACAGGGCAGGGAGACCTGGATGCACATGTCACCACGGGGGGATTAACATGGATTCCAAAAGCCCTGAGATGAACCAGCAGCAATCTCCCACAGTATTCCTGCCTGGGAGCTGCTGGGTTCTCTCTCTCCCGAGGCCTGGTGGAGAGGGGAGCTTTTGAGGTGACCTCTCCCATGATCCCCATGCGCACGTGGTGGGACCTGCCGTTGTCATCGCAGCGCCCGACCCTTCCTCGGAAATGCACAACGATGCTTCGATGCCCAGCTCCCAGTGAAGCCCTCTCACCCGCCCACCCACCAGTCAGCCCCAGGCTTGGCAAGCTCTGAGGTAACCTGAGGTGGGGTGGGATTGGGGTTGGGTGGGGGGGGGGGGGGAGAAATGGCTCCAGGAACACAACGCAGAGGGTCGGAGGGGGATGGTGATTGGTGGATGCAGGGAGGCAGTTATTATGATTGGTCAGCAGGAACAGAGGAGGAAGATGGACAGGTCAGGGTGGAGGGGAAGGGAAGGGCTAGACATGGGATCAGGCAGGGGGAAGGGGTGGAGGGAATTTGAAGCTGGGGTCAACTCTGTGTTAAGACCATAAGACAAAGGAGTGGAAGTAAGGCCATTGGCCCATCGAGTCTGATGGCTGATGGGTATTTCAACTCCGCTTACCCGCACTCTCCCAGTATGCCTTAATTCCTTGCAGATTAAGAGACGTCCCTGCAGGGAGTGGGAATTAAAACGGATGCCTTCTGCAAGGTGGGGTAGATCACTGAGTGCAGAGCACAAATGCTCTGTGAACTGGTGCCTGAGTCTGCATTTGGTCTCCACCCCACTCCACTCCACCCCACCACAGACGAAGCTCAGACAGACCTCGCAAATCGCAGTGGGTGCTCAGCCCGCAGCATGTTTCCCCCTCCCCAGGGGCAATGCCACGTGTGATGGAGGGGTGAGAGTGGGGCAGTCTCAGATACTCACTCATCCACTCCAGTGGCGTCTCCGTGCAGCGTGCAGTACCAGTTCACGGGCAGAAACTCCACCCGGCCAATCTTCTGCTCCTCAGCCGCCCTCCTGAAGTGAGTCTGAAGCAGGCTGAGAGAGGCGTTGCGGAAATCGTTGACTGTGACGAGCAGAGAGAGCGAGTTAGGCAGCAGCTTGAGTGGGCAGCTGCCCTCCATCCACGCCCTCGGACAGGGCAACGTTGCCTCTGGGAAGTAGGTGGGGGTGAGGCCAACGTTGCCTCTGGTCATCGTGCCACAGACCAGAGGACAGCAGAACTCCTTTCCCCTCCCCCTGCCTGTCAGATCTGCTGCCAATCCCCGGGAACACTGCCCTGACACAGTGACCACTCAAAGCAGCTGAGTCCCTCCAAGGTGTCCACAGGGAAAGCTGCAAGGACAGCAGGAGGCGGTAGACTGACCCCAGGGCATCTCTGGGACAAGGGAAAACCACCTGCAGCAATGTCCAACACATTCCCAAACGAAACTGAGTGGTCCACCCCAAATCCCGGCACTCAACTTAAGTTTCCACTCTGTGCATTCATTTGACAAACTCCCACCCCCCCGCTTTTTGCTTCCTTTTCCAGTGAAGGAACTTGAACAGAAGCTGGGAAACTTTGGCTGTCTGTGGCTTGACATATTTCTGAGAGGCAAAAAAGAACTCCCCGGTGTGAATTTCTGCGCAGAGTGTGGCAGCACTGTGCACAGTCTTAGCAACTGGCACAAATACAGTGACACAGCTCACAATAACCCCGAACTGGTCACCAAACAGCAGGAATGTGCCTCACACCCTGGTCATGTGTGTGGGGATGTGGGATGGCATGGTGGCTCAGTCATTAGTACTGCTACCTCTCAGCACCAGGGTTCAATTCCAGCCTTGGGCAACTGTCCATGTCGATTCCCAGCAGAGTGGAAACAGGCCCTTCGGCCCAATAAGTCCAAACCGACCCTCCAAAGGGTAACCCACCCAGACCCATTTCCTTCTGCCTAATGCACCGAACACTATGGGTAATTTAGCATAGCCAATTTACCTGACCTGCACACCTTTGGACTGTGGGAGGAAACCGGAGCACATGGAGGAAACCCACACAGACACAGGGGGAACGTGCAAACTCCACACAGACAGTCACCCAAGGCTGGAATTGAACCAGTGTGCCTGGCGCTGTGAGGCAGCAGTACTAACAACTGAGCCACCGTGCCACCCCAGACTTCCATACTGTCGGAAGTCTCCCACTGAGACACATCCTGAGGGGCTCACTCCTTGTCTTGTGGATCTGACTTGGATCAAACTGTTCATTTCTCACATGCCTCTGGGGTTGGGGTGTCAGCATACAACTGAGGTAAGGAGGAATGGAGAATCTCTGGAACACCTTGCAACAGGGAGCACTGAGGGGGTGGAGGTGGTCACAGAATGTTGGTGTCCATCGAAGGCTGAGACAGAGGGATGTTTAATCAGTCAGGGAATTAAGGATTAGGTGGAAAGGAAAGGAACATGGATGGCAGGACTCTCAGGTCAGCCGTGATGCCAGTGGATGGTGGAGCAGGCTCGGGGGGGGGGGGGGGGGGCGAAGAGCCTACTCCCATTCCTACGTCCTCCGGTCCACAGCGAGAACAGGATGCGAGGTAGCTGTCTGTTTGTACCCTGGTCCACAAAGGGTGGAAGGCTGGAGCAGGCCCAAGGTCAGAACCAGGTGGACAATCTCCCTCTGATGGTTGCTACTGCTTAGCTACCTTCCTCCCCGTCCCCCGTTCCCCCAGCCCCACCCTGCTCCCATTTATCTCTCCACCCCCCGAGGCTCCCAGCCTCATTCCTGATGAAGGGCTCCTGCCCAAAATATCCTCGGATGCTGCCTGACCTGCTGTGCTTTTTCAGCACCACTCTGATCTTGACTCTGATCTCCAGCATCTACAGTCCCCAGTTTCACCTAATCTCAGTCTGACGACCAGTGTTTGTTTAAAGGGAACACATCAGGCTGGGTGCCTCGTTCACAGTCACACTTGCCATTGCATTATGCTGATTCATGACGAGAAGGCACAGGTTGGATTTGACCCGAGGGGTTCAGACCCTCACACCAAGGGATTTGGAGAAAGAGATGGGGAGCAGCTCTCCTACATCACCAGGTCTGTGCTGGGCTCACTACCTTGAAAGGGCGAAAGTGGGTACTGCAGATGCTGGAGATTAGAGTCGTGGTGGAAAAGCACAGCAGGTCAGGCATCATCTTGCACTTCTCTAATCTTGTCACTATCTTGGACACCTTTGGTATTGATGCTCCCCTGCTTCCACTGAAGCGCTATTCCTGAACAGCACCAGCAATGTGCTTCTGGAGAGCCAGCACTTTTGAGACACTTGACAAGGACATGATCAGCTTGAGTGTCTTCAATGAGGTGACCACAATGAATATTTTACCAATGCAGGGTGGAGGGAGGCAGTGATGGGTGGTCAGAATTCACGCCCGAAGGCACACATGGGTAGGATCCTGTCAGTCAATTCCAATACAGTACTCAACTCAACAGTCACCAGACACACAGTGAGCTAAGAGTAGAGGCCAAGAATTTGGGGGTGTGGTACAAAGCGAAGGCCAATGGGAACTCACCACACTGAATGATGCTGCGAAAGCGGATATCACATGCAGGCCCAATGCCGTGTACCATGAACACTAAATGGTCCACTTTGACAGGCTCGCCCACAAAGATATCTCCGTAGGTCTGTTCCACCCCTCTCTTCACAGACCACGGCTTACTCTGCTCCGAAGCAGCCGCGTTCCAGTCTTGGAAATGCATCATCAGCTAGGCCAAACAGAGAGAGGTGGTGGGGATTAGGCAGGGAGTCACAAAGACAGCTTCAACAATCAGGCACACGCTGCTCGAACACGGCCAACCTGTCACATTACCCACCCAGATCACAATATCTCCTCCCGGCTGGAGAGGAACGCGGAGCGAGAGTGGTGGTGGAAGGACCCAGTTGTCACGGTCCACACAGGGATCAACAACATGGGTAGGACTCGCACAGAGGTTCTGCTGAGGGATTGTAAACAAGTCAGGGCTGAAGCAAAAAGCACAACTGCAAAGATAATGATCTTCAGATCACCACTTGAGCCACGTGCAAGTCAGCATGGACTGAAGGTATTCAGAGAGAGATATGCCTGGGCTCAAGGACTGGTGTGGGTGAAATGGGTTCCATCTGCTGAGGGACTGGTCCATTGGAATCCGCTTCATCTGAAAGGGGCTGGGACCAAAGTCCCAGCAACTTCAGTCTGTCAGTCAAGCTTTTAACTCGGGTTGGGGGTGGACTTGAAGGGAACTTTAACGGATCAAAATGAAACGAGAGGGGTGCCGGGTAACAAAGGGGGAGGTGTTACTCCAAGTGGGGGACAGGAAAGGGTCAGAAACACAAGTAGAAGGGTACAGCTGAAACCCAAACCAGAATAAATAATACCTTCACAGATTGCCCACTGAGCGCTAATCATAAACCATGCCAAAGTGACAAAGGTCATTTTGTTATTTGTTACTGAGTCAAAAGACAGACTATTACTGAAATGGAAAAAGACTCCAAAAAGTGCTAGGTAGAGAGATGTGGGTATTTCTCTACATGAAATACAGGAAGTGAGCATCAATGTACAACAAGTAACAAAGTAGGCAAATTGAATTTTGTCCTTTATTGGTTGGGGTCTGAGATTTAAACCTGGCGAAGTCTTGTTCTAACATGCAGGGTGTGGGTGAGGCTGTGCCGGGAGTACAGAGTACTGTCGAGAATAGAGTGCTGCTGGAAAAGCACAGCAGGTCAGGCAGCATCCGAGGAGCAGGAAAACTGGTGTTTCAGGCAAAAGCCCTTCATCAGGAATGGAGGCCTGCATGGAGTACTGTTTCAGCCCCGTGTTTAATGAAGGATGTGCTGACACTGGACACAGTTCAAAACGGATTCACTCGGGTGATTCCTGGGACACGGGGGGGGGGGGGGTGATTCCTGGGACACGGGGGGTGATTCCTGGGACACGGGGTGACTTATTGAGGATGAGCCTTTCTTGATGAGGGTCTGGAAGAGTCTTCCTGAGAAATGTCAGACTGTGAGGGGGCCTGACAGGGGAGACCTTGAGAAGATGCTCCAGCAATGGGGGATGTTTTCAAACTGGGGACACAGGAGCAGGATTAGGGGACTCTCTTTTAACCTGAGAGGCAAAAGGAATTTCATCTCTTAGGAGGGCAGTGAATGTCTGGAAGAAATTGCTGGAGAAGCTCCGCAGGTCTGTGAAGAGAAATCAGAGTTAACGTTTCGGGTCCGGTGACCCCTCCTCAGAACTGGCGGTCACGTGATGACAGATGGCACTGACTGAGGATCTCAGGACGTGGCGAGAGAACGTCCCCAAGGTGGGCATGTCTGGAAGAGATGTGGCAGTGAATCCTCTGCCCCAGACAGTTGGGGAGGCTAGAGCGATGTAAACCTTTCAAGAGGAGACCCACTGATCTCTGAAACATTGAGGAGCTGGTACCACAGGCCGGATCAGCAATGACCCTGGTGGGGGCAGGCATGACGGGCCGAATGGCTTACTCCTGCTCCGATTTCTTATCCTCAGTGATTGACCACTCAGCTCCAATCTAAACAAATTTCAATGTTACAAAAGGGACACTGGCTGTTCCATCAATGACCATGCACATGTCAGAAACAGAACAAGATACAGTCTCAGTACCTTGGGATTGTGCAGTTTGATGACTTCTCCACTTGGAAACTGTAATTTTTTGTTCCACTCGTTCGACATTACTGCTTCCTTGTATGCTGCCTGTTGGGAAGAGAAGGTGATTTTGAGATAAACCGTCCCAGACAGGGAGACCCGACTTTGCTGAGCCAGCCAAACGCTCGCACAGTGCTGACTGAGGGCCAGTTTGTAGCTGAGCCCAGGGGATATCATTCCTCCTCTCAACCTCACACGGTCACCTGGAGCCAGGCTCCACACTCCCCTCAGCATCAGCCAGATCGCACTCCAAGCTCAGATTTCCAACAAGACAGCAGAGTCAGGAGCTCCTGACCATCTGCCCACAGCAGTTCTGTGGCTCTGTCACCACAAGCTCTGAGACTGAGGTTTCCAGCTCTCGGCAAACAGAGCTTTGGAACGTGCTGCCAGCCACAGAGGCTGTTGTGGAGTTACTGCAGCACCACACAGAGGCCATTCAGCCCCCTGACAGTGCTGCTAGAGGCAATCTCCCTGCACTGGTTGGGTCAATATTGGGAAACTGCTGTGGTCACAGCTCATGGGTTATTCTCAGTGAGGGCAGGGCAGCTTGCCAAAACAGGAATTACAATTCCCACAGTCAGGAACTCCGTGGGGAAGGTTCAGCCTCAGGCAGCTGTGAATTAATTTTTCCCAACCTCAACTCCCAGAGTTAAAACACAGAGCACACCCTTAAGGCACTGGCACTCCTCCATTCTTGTACCAATTGGCCCTCCCAAGCCCAGTGACACTCCCACCTTCCACACAAACCAGTCTGACGTGACAACAGAACTATCCTGCATATCGGAGCTTAATCTGCGGGGGTGTGAAGTCAGGAGGACCCCTGTTGTTCAGGATTTTGAGGATCTGACGAATGTCCTGAGTTCTACCAGAGTTCTTGGCATCTCGAGATCTGCTTTGTGTGCACTCACAGATAAAAATCTTCGTCCTAATTACTTCTCTCGAACAGAGGACCCCAAGCTCAGTGTAAAGTTAAACGCAGACAGGACTGGTAAATTGACAATTGCCAAGTTCCGCTCCGAACCACTAACCATCCTGGCTTGGAAATATATCACCGTTCCTTCAGTGTCACTGGGTCAAAATCCTGGAATTGCCTCCCTAAGGGCATTGTGGGTCCCTCTACAGCACATGGACTGCAGCGGTTCAAGAAGGCAGCTCACCCCCCAAGGGGCAACTGGGAATGGGCAACAAAAGCCAATGACATCCATGCAGCCCGACAATCACCCCCTGAGCTGCAGTAAGGGTTTGTCACAACGCTGAGACTTGGCGGGTTGTTGTTGTGATGATATTGGTGTGTGGAACCCACCTCGATCAGGTCACTGAGCTCCTCTGTGTATGGGTGGTAGCTGTTGTCTTTGTCACTTTTGAAAAACCACATACATCGCCTGACTTGACTGGGTGCCTCCTGCCAGTAAACAGCGTGCCTCGTGCGACTGCCCAGAAAGACATCATAGCGGCCTCCGTCTGTTGGCACAGCCACGTCCTCAGAGTCCACTGCTACTGAAAGAGAACATTCGTGAGCAGGCACAGCCCTGGTGTTTGGCATCTTTCTCCCTCCCTCTGAGCTTGTAGTACCACCCCAGTCACTGTTCCCTGCCCCACTCTGACACAAACAGCATTCCAAACTTGCTAACACCCCAGCTGATGTTACCACCAGACAGATCGACAGTCATTCAGAGACCCTTCGGTCCAACTCTTCCGCGCTGACCAAGTTTCAAACTAGTCCCATTTGCCTGCGTTTGGCCCATATCCCTCCCAACTAGACTAGTCCCATTTGATATGGATGCATTTGATCCATATCCCTCCAACAGTGGCCTCAGGTACGTCCTGTACAACCACAACATGATGTCCCAACTCCTGTACTCAATGGTCTGAGCAACGAAGGCAAGCGTGCTAACTGGCTGTTTGCAGTCTGACTACCTGCGGCACAACTTTCACTGAACTATATACCGAGGTGTCTGTTCTAGGGCCTCAGGGCCCTATCGTTAAGTGTGTAATTCCGGTCTTGCTCAGCTTACCAAAATGCAACACCTCGCATTTATTGAAATTAAACTCCATTTGCCACTCCTTGGCAGAAATGAACAACATCCCTTCATAATCTTAGATAACGTTCTTTACTGTCTACTCTAGCACCAATTGTGCGGTCATCTACAAACGTACTAACCATGCTTCCTTTATTCTCAATGAAACTTTTGTATAAATGACAAACAACAGTGGACACAGTCATGTCAGATCCCAGCCTGAATTCTGGCCTGACAGATCATTTGGTTTTGTTTATCATGGTGATATTTCAATGTTTCTTTCAATTCCTGTCTTGACAGCTTCAGAAATGTTTCCCTGATTTGTCGCACAACTAAGCTTAAACGTTCTCAGCTTTAAATAGCCGTTCAAAGTTCTAACCAAACACCTCTAGTCCAGAATTTTCAAACTAAAGCCCTTACGCTGAGGTAACCGATTTCCTAAAGATTCGGAACTTACACCTGTCTCCTGAATCCTGCATTTTTACAGCAGGATTCAGCTCGCTCTTTTGTGAATTGCTAACAAAAGCTTTCCAATTTTCCAAAGCAAAAACCATTTATTGATTCTTCTTCAGGAAAAGCACAGAAATGCCTTTCATTGGTTGCTCTCTTCAACCATAAAAGTGTAACAACACAAACAAATTCACACGGTGACAGCAGGAGGGCCCCCAGTCAGCTTCTCTCTGACAGAAACCTGCTGAAAATCATGGCAAGTTAGTAACTAAACTTCCTCATATGCATGGACCAAAGCCCACATGCCACTAGCGCAAAATTCAAACTCTGAAAGTAAAAGGTACAAAGATATTTCTATAAATACAAGTCTTCCATCATGGAAGGTGGCACAGTGGCAATGAGGTCAGCTTGTTGGCTTAGCGGTTAGCACTGCTGTTTCACAGTGCCAGGGACCCAGGTTTGAATCCAGCCTCAGGTGGCTGTGTGTAGAGTTTGCAAACTCCCCCCGTGTCTGCGTGGGTTGCCTCCAGGTGCTCTGGTTTCCTCCCACAGTTCAAAGATGTGCAGGTTCGGGTGGATTGGCCATGCTAAATTGTGTTAGGTGCATTCGTCAGACGGAAATGGGTCTGGTGGGTTACTCTTTGTAGGGTCGGTGTGGACTGCTTGGGCCAAAGGGCCTGTTTCCACACTGTAGGGAATCTAACAATCTAAGAGAGAAAGACAGAAAGAGAGAGAGAGAGAGACAGCGCGAGAGAGAGAGAGAGAGAGACACGTAGGTCTCACAGGTTGGTCTTTCTCTGCCTTGAGAAGGGGGTGCCTGGGGCTGCAGAGGAAGTCTCACCGGGTCAGTGTGACAGATGTGTTCTGGCTTCTTTCACGTCCCCAGTTTTTAATCATTCTACCAGTGGACAGTGTACCTTCCCCAGAAGCTGGGGCTCAAGAACTCCCTTTCTCTACCAGCATCTTAAGAGTTATGGATTTTGCCCTACTGTCCCCCTTTATTGCTGGACACACAGGGTTATGTAGCTGTTAGCTGCCCAGCACACCGGGGGGGGGGGGGGGGGGGTTAGACCCTCCCTCATCATTGCCCTCCCACCTGCCGTCCTTGTGTTCCTTGCTCCTGACTATCTGCCACCCCCCCCATTGGAATGACACTCCGGCCACACAGAGAGTTTGGCATTGATGGTCCTTACCAGGAGCTTGCTTCTTGGAAGAGCAGTACTTGGTCTCCAACATGTGAGAGTCTGTCTTACTGAAGGGAGTCCAGTTGGGGTTGACATCGTCCATCCTGCAGTGGAACCAGTGGGGCTGCACCGTTTGGTAACAGCTCTGGACCCCCTCAGCATGCTGACTTGGCAATGTCGGATCAGGCTGGCCTTCCCCTGAACCCAGCGTTCCAGGCGGATCCTGTCAGAAAGATCAGAAGATTGGGCCATGATCTGCATACACTTGAGTCCCACTGTCCTCAGATGGGATAGCTGAGGATGCTGTCCAGAGTGAGGCGTGGGCCTCCCTTTGGACCCCTACCAATACCCGTGCCACTTCACCCCTCTCCTCATCCAACACCCTCTCCTGGCCACCAGTCTAGGAAGGTCTCCAGCAAATCAAGTGTTGTCGGACCTGGCCCCTCCCTGGCTGCCCAGCAGGGTCTGAGCCAGCCACATCACCGTGTGCCTGGAGTCACATGTTGGCAGGCAATGATTACTTCCTGTCTTGAGTACCATGATGGAAGGGACACTGAAGTGGGGAATGGTCAGCGCGGAACGCACGTCCATTGGGAATTCAGCCATGGAGCTTTCCAAAGGCCAACAGCAAAACCAATGGGCACATTTCAGTACCATTCCTGGGAATGAGTGTGCTGAGGAACAGCCCCCTTTGGCTAGTCCGAGGACGCTCTCAGATATACACCAGTGGCTCTTTTGTAAGAATCGCAATGAAACAACATGCATTTCAGTGGTACATGTTGAGGGCTGCAAACTATTCACGGTTTACCATTAGCTGCTTCAGATTTCCCCTGCCCCCAGCTGAAGCAAGGGGCATCGGATTTTACCCAGCCAGTTAACAGAGACAAAACACTGCGGATGCTGGAAATCTGGGACAGAGACAGACACTGCTGGCGGAATTCAGCAGTATCTGTGCGGAGAGAGTGTTAAGGCTTTGAGCGCATTACAGAAGCCAAACGATCAGCAGGATAGGGGCAGCCGTGAGTAAAATCGTGAAAATTCAGTGGGCAGTCAGGAGATAATTTAAGACAGAGCAGTGTGAGATTTGCACCCTTTACAGTGTAACAATTTGATCCCAGCTCAGAGGTGTTTGGGATCCTCCAGAGCTTTGTTGCACACACTTCACGGTGATAAGACTGGCTCTCCCTGCGTGTGGAGAGAATAAACGCATGCCTGCGACCACCACCTCGACTGGGGGCAACACCCACCTGGTGTGTATGGCTGGTATCTGGGAGGACCGTGTGCTGCTGCCCAGAATGGCAGATGCCCACGCCATTCCCCTCCTTCTGAATCTCGGCAACGGCTGCTTCCCCGGTCTCCTCGTGGCACTCCTCACCGGCACACGGGGGTTCGACATCAGGAAGAGATGGTCGTGCCGGTTGCCAGGACGGGAGCTGGGAGTCGGTCATCCGCTGCGGTAACTCCCTAGTTCCGTCAGGAGCAAGGGGTGGCCTGGTACTGTTGCTGGTGGCATTAACAGGAGAGCTTTGCCTCTGCATGTCGACAAGATCTGAGGAAAACACACAGGCAACAAATCAAATTCACAATCTGACGCCACCATTCAACCTTTCACCTTTCAGAAGCTAACAATTATTGGACAAGTGTCATCTGCCCTCTGAAAAACATTTCTCTCCAGAGAGAAATCTGTTTGTTTCATTTATTTTAGAAGTTGTTCAAATGTTGGGATATTAAGGAGATTAATACTTTTAAATATCAAAATTTTCTTAGTTAGCTTTACATCTCCAACAACCAAGTTTTTTTTTCCCCAGAATAAATTAATATTTCACAGTTGAGTGTAGAATCCTGTTTGCTGAATATTTTTATTCCAAACCTAATGGAGAGAAAGTATCTAACTATTGGTGTAATTGGATAAAACATTTGATTTTATATTAAGATCCGTAGAGTAGTAGGAGCTGAGAGAGAGAGAAAGTGAGTGTGCAGGAGTTCTGTCTCACTTGTTACAATATTTCTGTCAGTCTTAAATGTGTCTCTGTTGGTTACTTTCCCTCCTAACCCCCCTGGAAATACTTTCTCATTACTCACTAGATTTAAAAGCTTTTAAAAATATCAGAAGTCACCCCAAATGGAAACACTTATTAAAGTGACATGTGGATAAGTGAAATGGCTGGTCAAATGATTCAGGGGTGATCTGATTTAAGGATTCGAGATATTGACAGGAGAAGACAGGGTTGATAAAGATATACGAGATAAATCCCCACTGGTTGGGGATTCCACAACTTTGAGACACAGCCTGAGAATGAGGGCCAGACTGTTTGGGAGATGTCAGGAAGCACTTCTACACATAAAGGGTGGGAGAGGTTTGGAACTCTCTTCCACAAATGGATGCAGAATAAGTTGTTAACTTTAAATCCATGGTAGATGTATTTTTGTTAAGTATGAAGGCAGGTAAAGGCAGATTTATGGAGTTAGGCCTCAGACCAACCCTGGAACAGGGTGAATGGCCTCCTCCTGTTCCTAACTGGACCTATCGGGTTCCACAGATCAGGGAAGGGAGATACAACATGTTCACTGAAAGAATGTGGGTCCAGACTCTCATTTTTAAAATAAACTGTTTTTGGGAAATTGCCAGGCTTTTGCCAAATGGGTCCAAGTTTTACAAGATCAGGCTTAAATCCATTTTACCCTCTTTGTGAATTTGGATTTTCTGTATGGGTCAGTCATCCCACAGGAATGACTGGAACATTCTGCTGGATAATTTGGAGGGGTGATTGTGTCCCTGGGAGACTCTCTCTCTGTGCAGAAGCTCCCCAGAGGGGTAGATGGAAGCAGCTGAAGAGTTGGCCCAGACTTTGCAAGATGGAGTCTCACCCAATTGCTGTTGTTCTCAGGTCTGGTGGGCCTCACTAGCAGCTCAGGGGTGCACACCAGTCTTAGGGTGATTCGGGGTGTGGGCTGTGGAACTCACCATGCTCCTGGTCAAATTCCAGACTCTTGCCTCATCAGCCTGTCCAAACATGTTACTGCACCAGACAGGAATTGAACCCCACCAGTCCTGGAGCTGCCCCCTTCTCCGTCTGCCCTCTGCGTCAACACTCACTAGCTCAGGGAAACTCACCTGAAGACAGTCAAGCTGCCCAGACAGTGGGCACCAGGTGCCCTGCCAGCATCTTGCCCACCTCAAACCTACCCCCGCACAAAAATGTAGCCCCAGACCCCAACCACCCCCAGGACCAGGCTTGTTGTGGAAGTATGCTTGATGCCCGCCCTCCATGTTGCCTCAGCCTCCCCTGTACAGGCGGGGGGATAGGGGTGGCCCGGGGGAAGAAGGAGGCGAGAGGGCAGCAGCTGCTTTCTGTCCCCACTCCCCCCGAGGATGAGACCAAGCCCCAGCCCCCCTCCCCGTCAAGATCAGAGGCTGTTGCTAAGGCCCGGCGCTCCTTCCCTCCCCCTCTGTCCTGGCCGAGCGGCCTTACCTGTGGTGTAATCCCGGGCCTGAGGTGAAGGCAGTACCCGCTGGGTCTCCCAGCCGCAGTATCAGGGCCGGCCCACGGTTACAATGTAGCGCCCGGGCCGCTGGCGCTGCTGCTGCCGCCACTTTGTATCCATTCGGAGTCCGCTTCGAACCCGGAGCCGCTTTCAAACAGATACACAACCGGTCCCCAGCCACTCCCCTTCCCAGCTCAGGTCCTCCCTGCCCAGCGGGCCAGCCACTGCCGGGAGGGGGAGGAGCATGCGCCCCGCCCCACTCCCTCCCCAGGGCCTGTGGCAATAGCAATGTCTGTCTCAGGGTGCACCCTGCTCCGCCTGGGGACTCACACCGTCTGGTTGTTTATCTCTCTGTCTGGGACAGTGTGGAGGCTGGGGGGGGACCATATCCGACCCCACACCCCCCCCCCCAAACATCCTCAAGCTCCCGCCCAGGTTAGCGGGTGTGTGTGTACCCTGCTCTCTTGTGAAATGAAAGAGAGAGATGTTTCTGTCTGTCTCCCTTAGCTCCGCGCTGTGTGCAGGTTTTGTCTGTCTGTGTGTGAATGAAGCTGTCTTTGTGAGTGTAGGGAGGAGGGGGTGTACCAACCTGCCCAGCTCCCATCTCCACAGCTGTGTGGTGTACATTTGTGTGTGTCTGTGTTGGTGTCAATGTGGGTACTCCTCACCCTGTCTCCCTGTCTGCCTGGGTGAGGGGTTGTGTCTGTGTGTGTTTATGTGCACGGCTGTTTGTGTTAGTGTCATCATCCCCTCTCCCTGGTGATGTCTGGATGAGGGTTCTCTGTGAGTGTGTGTGCACGTCTACGTCTGTCTGTATGGGTCTTCTTTACTCCCCCCACCTGTCTCTGTCTGTCTCCCCCCCCCCCAGCCCCCTCTCTGGCAGTAAAACCATGTTTTTACAGGGCCAGAGCTCATTCTGCATCACCCCACTTCAACCCAACCTCTGCCCTGATCAGAGCAGTTTCCCTGGAGCCAGGGAGCTATTCCTTTTGCTGCATCTCTCCATCTGAAAGGGCTTCCCTTGCTCCAAATGCTCTCTCCAATTGATTCCTCATTTGGCAACATTTTTTCAAAACAGTTTGTGAACATTGAATACCATACAGATTCCAGCCCCATGCCCTTCGCTCAGCAACATGGAGCGAGGAACAAACTTGACATACACACTTCCTATCAACTCCATTTATTGTACTGGGGGGCCAGGAGTCATATCGATACACAGCTCAAAAACAGACCCTTTGATCCAACTCCTCCATCCTGACCAGATATCCTAAACTAATCTGGTCCTATTTGCCAGCACTTGGCCCATATCCCTCTAAACCCTTCCTATTCATATACACATCCAGATGCCTTTAAAATGTTGTAATTGTACCAACCTCCACCACATCCTCTGGCAGCTCATTCCTTATACGCACCACCCTCTGTGTGAAAAAGTTGCCCCTTAGGTCCCTTTTATATCTTTCCCCTCTCACCCTAAACCTATACCCTCGAGTTCTAGACTCCTCCACCCCAGGGAAAAGACCTTGTCTATTTATCCGACCCAAGCCCCTCATAATTTTATAAACCTCTATAAACCTCAGCTCCGACGCTCCAGGGAAAACACCCCTAGCCTCTACTTTCAAGGAGCTATGAACCTGCACTCCAAGGTCTCTTTACTCAGCAACACTCTCAGAGGACCTTACCATTAAGTATATAAGTCCTGCCCTGATTTGCCTTTCCAAAATGCAGCACCTCACATTTATCTAAATTAAACTCTGTCTGCCACTCTTCAGCCCATTGGCCCATCTGATCGAGATTCTGTGGTACTCTGAAGTAACCTTCTTCGCTGTCCACTACATCTCCATTTTTGGTGTCATCTGCAAACTTATTAACTCTTCCTCCTTTATTCACACCCAAATCATTTACATAAATGATAAAAAGGACTTTGGTAATTATCTCTTACACTCTATGTCCAAAGACCCAGACAGCTGATCCATCAAGAAATTTAAATCAGACCACAGCACCAAGAGAACTTCCAGTCAGACCCAGCATGAAACAAGGCCATTCAGCCCTATTCATCTCCACCAAAATCCCCAATGGGAAGCACATGTCAGTCACAGTGACCATAAAACTATCTGACCACTGTTGGCCAAGTTAATACCTGCAATGGGGGGACAGTGGTTGTCTCATGAGAAAGGATTAAAGAGGTTAGAGTTTTACGAAAATAAGAGCTTGCTGTGTCAGAAACATATAAGACAGATGGTGGTGACAGGTGAATGTGGGACGATCTATCTCCACTGACTACTGGGATTAATTTGGGAGGTAAATGTCTGTGGGGGCTGTGAGCCAAGCAAGCAGAACCCAGGCCCTTGGTCCAATGGGTTTGTTCCTTGCCTGCAGAACACAATAACACTGTACTTTCCAGCGCAGGCTGAACCTTGCATTGAAATCCAGTGAACAATCACTGTTCTGTTGAGGATACAACAAGTTCAGTGGAAAGATAAAACGGTCTTTATGCTCATGCAGACTACAATCCAGCAGTGGACTTGGAAAAACATCTAATACTGTTATTTTCTTCGATTTGCAAAATAATTTAATCACGCCTGTACTCCAACATCATGGAGTTAATACTGTTCATGCACAGCATCTCTCACTGGAACTGTAACCATGATGACAGCAGTACAAGGTACAAATGATTAAAACAAATCTTACGTAACCACCATCAGCTTCAAAACATTGCCAGGGGTTCTTCAATGCCCACCTGATGAAGGGAGACAGTGATCAATGGGCCCATGTCTTCACCTGTCCCCTAAAGGCAGTGCCTCTGACAGTGGAGCACTCCTTCGGCAGTTCACTGGAGTGGCAGCCTGGACAGTGTGTATACCCCACAACACCCTGCTGCAGAGGATAGAGACTACCTGCTGAGCCACAACCAGTGCAGTGTGTGAGCCGCCCGTTTGCTGTGTGTGGGAGCTGGGGGTGGTTGGGAAAACCATGTGCCAGGGATTGAGCTGAACTTGGGAGGAAGTGTGTGCAAGGCAGAGAGTGCAAATACAGGCCTGAGGTGCAGACTGTCTGTACGTGATCAATTCCATCTTGTGGTCGTTTTATGTCACTGCAAGGAGATAATGAAACCAGGCATTGTTCAGCCCTTTTGAACCCATGTATGTCATCATTTTTATACAAAGTTAAAAATCACACAACATCAGGTTAAAGTCCAACAGATTTAATTGGAAGTACACTACTTTCGGAGTGCCGCTCCTTCATCAGATGGTGATGAATTAAACCTGTGCTTCCAATTAAACCTGTTGGACTTTAACCTGATGTTGTGTGATTTTTAACTTTGTCCACCCGAGTCCAATACCGGCTCCTCCAAATCATCGTTTTTGTATGTATTTCTGTTCTTAATTCCTCGCCTCACATTTATCATGGAAAAAGCCTGTGTGTTTCTTAATGTGGCTTGCAGTCTGTTAAGAATGATCAACTCTCTGTCTCCGGGGAGGGAGAATGTAAAAAAAAAATCAGAGCCTGGATTTTGTGCTGGGTCAGCTGCCTGTTCTGCAAGCAGAATAAAGTCCATTTAGTCAGCGAGATTTTAAATGGATGCATGCAATGACTAAAAGGAAAACACAAACACCTCATGCCATTAAATGTAAAACTTCAAATGCCAAGGTTGCTTCTAAAAACCAGGCGTGAGGCTTCAGATCAGGAGGCCCACTCAAATATAACAAATCCAAGTCTGACCTTTGCAGAGCCATTAAGACAGCCAAGGACCAACACCGATCCAAATAGAGACCCAGACAGAAACCCAGAGATAATGGCAAAGTCTGAATGACATCACAGGTTCTAAAAAGAGACAGTACAAGATAGCAGTCGATGACATCTCGCTCCCAGATCGTCTCAATGCCTTCTATGCTCGCGTTGAGCAGAATTTTGGCAGAGACCTAACACCTATTCCGATAAGTCCAGACGAACCTATCCCAACAGTCACTGCATCAGAGGTCAGATCAGTTTTCCTTCATGTGATTCCAAGGAAAGCGATGGGACCAGATGGAGTACCAGGCCATGCACTCAGGGCATGTGCAGATCAACTGGCAGAGGTCTTCTCAGACATCTTCAACCTCTCCCTGCAGCAGGCCACTGTCCCTGCCTGTTTCAAGAGGGCCCACGTCATCCCTGTGCCTAAGAAGGCTCATGCAGTATGTCTCAATGACTACCGCCCAGTGGCCCTAACTTCGGTGGCCATGTGTATTTTGAAAGGCTGGTCATGGCATTAATCAACTCCAGCCTCCCCATGACTCTTGACCCACTCCAATTTGCCTATTAGACCAACAGATCTATGTCAGATGCCATATCACTTGCTCTTCACTCCTCCCCAGAACATCATGACACCAAGAACAGCTATGTAAGAATCCTACTCATTGACTACAGGTCAGCTTTCAACACTATTATCCCCTCGAGACTGATTACTAAACTTAGTGATCTCGGACTAAGCCCCACTCTCTGCAACTTGATCCTCACTTTCCTGACCAACAGGCCACAATCAGTGAAGAATGGGGACAATATTTCATCCTAACACTCAACACCCACCAGGGGTGCGTACTCAGCCCCCCTACTGTACTCTACTGTATACCCATGACTGCATCACTAAATATCAAACTTATACCATTTACAAGTTGGCTGATGACACCACCATAGTCGGTTGAATCTCAGATGGCGATGAAACAGACTACAGACAGGAGGTGGAAGGCCTGGAAAAATAGTGCACTGAGAACAACCTAACTCTCAATGCCAGCAAAACCAAGGAACTCATTATTGACTTTCAGCGGGATGTTACTCATGCACCCGCTACACATGAACAGCAAGAGGTGGAACGAGTGGAGAGTGTCAAACTCCTGGGAGCATCCATAACAAGCTTTCTTGGACTCTTCATGTGGACACACTGGTTACAAAGGCCCAACATTGTCTCCTCTTCCTCAGGCAGCTGAGGAAATTTGGCATGACAGTGAATACCCTTGCCAACTTTTGTAGGTGCGCCATATAGAGCATTCTGTCTGAATGTATTACTATTTGGTATGGTTGAAACTTTATTGCTGGAACAGCACAGCAGGTCAGGCAGCATCCAGGGAACAGGAGATTCGACGTTTCGGGCACAGGCCCTTCTTCAGGAATGAGCAGAGAGTGTTCAGCAGGAGAAGATAAAAGGTAGGGAGGAGGGACTTGGAGGAGGGGCGTTGGAAATGTGATAGGTGGAAAGAGGTCAAGGTGAGGGTGATAGGTCGGAGTAGGATGGAGGCGGGGAGGTCAAGAAGAAGACTGCAGGTCAGGAAGGCGTTGCCGGGCTGGAGGGATTCGGCTGAGACAAGGTGGGGGGAGGGGGGATGAAGAAACTGGTGAAGTTCAAGTTCATCCCCTGTGGTTGGAGGGTTCCCAGTCGGAAGATAAGACGTTCCTCCTCCGACCGTCGGGTTGTTGTGGTTTGGCGGTGGATGAGTCCAATGACCTGCATATCCTCGGTGGAGTGGGAGGGGGAGTTGAAATGCTGTGCCACAGGTTGGTTGGGTTGGTTCGTCCGGGTGGCCCAGAGGTGCTCTCTGAATCGCTCCGCAAGTAGGCGGCCTGTCTCCCCAATATAGAGGAGGCCACACCGGCTGCAGCGGATGCAGTAGATGATGTGGGTGGAGGTGCAGGTGAATCTGTGGCGGATATGGAATTTTCCTTTGGGGCCTTGGAGAGAAGTGAGGGGGGAGGTGTGGGCGCAAGTGTTGCACCTCCTGCGGTTGCAAGGGAAGGTGCCGGGAGTGGTGGTTGGGTCGGTGGGGGGTGTGGATCTGACAAGGGAGTCGCGGAGGGAGTGGTCTCTATGGAAAGCTGATAGGGGAGGGGAGGGAAATATATTCTTGGTGCTGGGGTCTGTTTGGAGGTGGCGGAAGTGACGGCGGATGATGTGCTGTACATGGAGATTGGTGGGGTGGTAGGTGAGGACCAGTGGGGTTCTGTCCTGGTGGCGGTTGGAGGGGCGGGGCTCAAGGGCGGAGGAGCGGGAAGTGGAGGAGATGCGGTGGAGGGTACCGTCGACCACGTCGGGGGGGAAATTGCGGTCCTTGAAGAAGGAGGCCATCTGTGTTGTACGTATTTTGAACTGGTCCTCCTGGGAGCAGATGCGGCGGAGACGAAGGAATTGGGAGAATGGGATGGCGTTTTTACAGGGGGCAGGATGGGAGGAGGTGTAGTCCAGGTAGCTGTGGGAGTCGGTTGGTTTGGTATGGCAACTGTACAATTCAAGATTGGAGACCATTGCAGAGAGTGGTGAACTCATCCCGGACAATCACAAAGGCCAACCTCCCAACAATGGAATCCATCTAGCAGGCCCGCTGTCAAGGAAAGGCTGCCAGCATTCTCAAAGGTCCATCCCACCCTGGCAATGCTTTTCTACAACCTCGACCATCAGGGAGAAGGTACAGAATCCTGAACACATTCACCAGCTGGTTTCAAAACAGTTTCTGTGGTTAGAGTACTGACTGAGCTCACAAACTCTTAACATTCCAGTTGGGAGGTCATGTTGCAGCTGTACAGGACATTGGTTAGGCCACTGTTGGAATATTGCATGCACTTCTGGTCTCCTTCCTATCAGAAAGATGTTGTGAAACTTGAAAGGGTTCAGAAAAGATTTACAAGGATGTTGCCAGGTTTGGAGGATTTGAGCTACAGGGAGAGGCTGAACAGGCTGGGGCTGTTTTCCCTGGAGCGTCGGAGGCTGAGGGGTGACCTTATAGAGGTTTACAAAATCATGAGGGGCATGGATAGGGTAAATAGACAAAGTCTTTTCCCTGGGGTGGGGGCGTCCAGAACTAGAGGGCATAGGTTTAAGGTGAGAGGGGAAAGATATAAAAGAGACCTGAGGGGCAACTTTTACACGCAGAGGGTGGTATGTGTATGGAATGAGCTGCCAGAGAAAGTGGTGGAGGCTGGTACGATTGCAACATTTAAGAGACATTTGAATGGGGATTTGAATAGGAAGGGTTTGGAGGGATATGGGCCGGGTGCTGGCAGGTGGGACTAGATTGGGTTGGGATATCTGGTCGGCATGGACAGGTTGGACCGAAGAGTCTGTTTCCATGCTGTACATCTCTATGACTCTATTCGCCAGTACCTGTGTTTTTGTTTTTGCCGCTGTTTACCTACTATTGACTTATCTATGCTATTTAACTCTGTGACCTGCCTGCATAGCTCACAAGACAAAGCTTTTCTCTGTGCCTTGGTATACATGACAATAAATTCAATTCAGTTTCAGGGAATAATTGTGAGGGAGCAATGGATGCAATCTCCTCAGGGTGAATAAATCAAAGGTCATGGGTGGGGACGGTGGGTACAGAGATGGGAAGGTGCAGTTCAGAACACAAACAGATCAGTTCTGATCTTAGTGAATAGCAGGGTGCACGCAAGGTGCTGAGTGGACTGTGGGGTCTATATCTGCTCCAAATTCAGAAGTTTGTACATTCAACTCTCTCTGGACAATCTCTCAACCTTCCATTGATCAAAGTGATCTCCTGCAGACTGACAACCCCTTGCAGCAGTTTACTGAGTTGTGTGTCACTAAGTCCTGAGCTCTCAAACTGCCTCTCCCGACCTCTTCCTGTCTGTCTCTCCACTCCCCTCCCTCCATCCTTCAGAACGATGGCCCTGACATTCCCCCCCCACCGGCAGGTATTTATGTCTGAGATCTCTCAATGTCGAGATGCTCTCGCTCAATCTTTCTACTTTTGGCCATTTCCTTGTGAGATGTTGGGGAAACCTTTTGCCCGCACACGGCAAAAACAAAAGGCTTTTATTTTTCCCCCAGGATTGCCCACTGGAGATGACAAGGCTGGTTGCAATTTGAGAAGCTCAGCCAAGCTTGCATGAGCTGTTGGAAGTGGAGCGTGTCGGGTCGCACCAGCGTTCAGCACTGACTGCACACAGCAGCGGGCTCGATCTATAAAAGGGGGCAGAGGGAGGTGAAAGGCTACCTCCATCTCCCTGCTGCACCTCGTTCACAGGCACAGCAATGCAGCTCCTCGCTTTCTCCCCTCTGCTGGCCTGCTTCCTCTGTCGCTGGAGCACACAGGAGAGAATCTTTCACAAGAGGGATCACTCTGATATTAAACAGGCTCCTCATCATGCTCCCACCATCAACACCGAGCAATCCGCCCAGGTAACGGACCGCCCTGACAAATCTCCACTTTGGAGAGATCATAGAGTCATAGAGGTGTGCAGCAAGGAAATAGAAGTGAGGTGCGTTCTCTTCTCATCCTGTTGTTCTGGGCAAGATCAACTGGTGGGCTTAAAAGGCTATAGCAGTGAAGGTTCCAGATACTGTAACTGCCTGCAAAGCACAGATTCAGAAACACAGTGACCACCTGCGGTCAATTCTATAAATGAATGAATTCGGCCAAACGAGAGAAAAATCGTAGTCGTTCAGAATTCGAGGGGAGCGACTTGGAAAAAGTTAAACAAAGAACTGGAGGGGGTGGGGGTGGGGTGCTGGAAATCTGAAACACCAACAGAAATTGCTGGAGAAATTCAGCATTTGATGAGAGGGAGAGAGAGAGAGAGAGAGAGAATGCAGTGTGAAGGTTTCCAGTCCAGTGACCCTTGTTCAGAAATTAAAAAAAAACAGGCAGCCTCAAAGTCCTAGAGTCATAGAATTATAGAACCCTGACAATGCAGATGATGGTCATTCAGCCCATTGAGCCTGCACTGACCCTCTGAAGAGCATCCGAACCAGACCCAGCCCATCCCTGTCATCCCGCATGGGGTTTTTAAAATCCTGGCAAACCCACCAAGACAGCACATCCCTGGGTGCTCCAGAGAGATTTTTTGTTTTGTATGGCCAATCTACCCAAATTAGACAGTTCTCCATCTGCCTCCCAATCATAGTCAGCAGCCCGTGTTGCTGACGTTTGTGGGTAGGACACATACTTTGTGACCTTGTTATTGGAGTGTCGAAGGAGGAATGCCAGGTCATCAGAGGCTGTAAGAGCCAGTGATACCATGCTACCAATGGTTAATTTCAAGACAAGATGTTCCCCCCATCCCAGCAGCTCCCATTCTTGAAGGCCTGGGCCTAGGCCCCTTGGGAAAGCAGCTGGATATTGTAGCAGAGGATATTGTAGCTCCCCAGCACTCACCAGCTTTGTGTTTCCTTCAGAAATTCCTCACCAAATACGGATGGATGGGGACAGTCGATTGGGAGGACTCCCAGCAGCCAGACCCAGCTCATGAAGATCCTGTTCCCCCAGACATGCGCAGCCCCATCCAGGAGAACATCGAGGTCTCAGACCAGACAGAGGGTCCTGCCAACCAGAAGGTGGAGAGTCCGGCCTTTCGGCATGCTCTGAAGGCATTCCAGGGAATAACCGGACTGGCGGTCACTGGGATCTTCGACCCAGCCACAAGAGAGGCCATGAACAGCCCCCGGTGTGGGGTGCCTGATCAGGGGTGGCATACCGGCGTACTGTCGCCCCAGGCCACCATGGAGGACAAGGGCAAGCAGACTGCATTAGATCAAGGTCTGGTCCGCACCAAGAGGTTCTCCCATCACCTCCTCCTCCACCGCCTGAAGGCCCGAGGGAGGAGAAGGGAGGTTGCAGACGGTAATGTCTCTGGCCTGGCGTTCCGCAAACGAAGCCTGAAGTGGCGCCTGCTGAGGGAGGGTTACAGCTCTCAGCTACCGGTGCTGGAGCAGAGAGCAGCCATTCACCTGGCCTTCAGGCTGTGGAGCGAGGTCACACCCATCGACTTTGAGGAGGATCTGAGCTCCCCTGTCTCGCTGCTGGACATCACGCTGGCGTTTGGAACTGGTAACCCTTGGCAGTGTTGGCCAAGCTAGCTGAGATAGGCTTTTTTTAGAAATAGGAGCAGGAGTGGGCCATTCTGCCCTTTGAGCCTGCTTTGCCATTCAACATGGTAATGGCTGATCATTGAACTCAATACCCTAATCTCATTCCCACCCCACCCCCACCAATGTCCAAGACATTTCTCCACATCTCGGTCCAAAAAGGTGTGTCGCTTCCCCTTAAACTATCACCATGATTCTGATTTCCCTGTTCCATTGGGAACATCCTTCCTGCTTCTGAACTGTCTAGTCCTCTTCGAATTTTAGAGATACCAATGAGGCCCTTCCTCATTCTTCTGAATCTCCAGTGAATCCAATCCTAACAGACTCAATCTCTCCTCCTGCGTCAGTCCTGACACCACAGGAATCCATTTGTTAAACCTTCGCTGTGCTCCCTCGACAGCAAGAGCATTCTTCCTCTGAGACTGAGGCCAAGGGGCACACAGTATTCCAGGGGTGGCCTCGACAATTGCAGCAAGAAATCCTTGTTCCTATACTTGAATCCTCTCACAATGAAGGCCAGCACTCTGTTCACCTTCCGTATTACCTGCTGCACCTGCCCACTTACGCCCAGACCAGGCTGAATGTTCCCCACCTCTCTCAATTGACAGCCATTCAGCAATGAGGTGAGTGGCAGAATGTTGTCAGCACAGTTTATCCGAGCTGTGTTTTCTGTGAGGGCAGGATGTTCAGGATCTGGTACTATGTCATCATGGCCTCAAAGATAAGGTGCCCATAGCCAGACACAAGCATAACACAATTGCATTTTTACCGTGAGGTGGAGGAGCTGTATTTTAAACAGAAATAAGAGGACGCAAAAGGAGAGTTGGCTGACGTGAACTGGCCAGTTAATTGAAAGGAATTCATGAGATTTTAAAATGAAATGCCTTCACAGGACCTGTCTGTTGCTGGCTAGATCAACATTAATTGTCTGTCTGTAGTTTGAGTTACAGACTCACAGAGCACAGAAACAGACCCTTCGGTCCAACCAGTCTGTGCTGACCGGAATACCAAAATACCAAGTCTCTGCACTTGGCCCATATCCCTCCAAACATTTAGTTCTCATGAATTTATCCAAAAGCTTTTTAAATGTTGTAACTGTATCTGCATCCACCACTTCCTCTGGGAGTTCATTCCACACAGTCTCTGTGTGAAAACAAATTCCCCCTCATGTCTTTTTAAAAATATTTCCATCCTCACGTTAAAAATATTCTCCCTAGTCCTGAAATCCCCAAACCCGGGAAAAGACACTTATCTGTTCACCCTATCCATGCCCCACATGATTTTATAAAGCTCTCGAAGGTCACCTATCAACCTCCTCCACTCCAGTGAAAACTATCTCAGTGTTTCCAGCCTCTCCTTATAACTCAAACCCTCCAGTCTTGGCAACATCCTGGTAAATCTCTTCTGAACCCTCTCCAGCTGAATAATATTGTTCCCTTTCGCAACCAAAACTGGACAGTATTCCAGAAGAGGCCTCACCAATGTCCTGTAAAACTGCAACATGATATCCCAACTCCGACACTCAAAAGTCTGAGCAATGAAGGCAAGTGTGCTAACACCTTCTGAACTGCCCTGTCTACAGCCATGGTGAAGTGTGGTCAGTGGGGAATCTTCCTCAGCTGCCACACAATAACCTCGACATTATGTCCGCTCGCAAAAGGAACAAGAATGAGGGGGCATAGATCTAAAGTGATGTGCACATGAAGCAGTGGCGATCTGAGCAATAACATCCTCTTGTCACACAGTGCATCGTTAGGGTCCGGAAGGGAAGCATGGTGAAGGTAGAGTCAACAGGGGCATTCATCATGGGGATTGAGGTTATATTTACAATAGTAAGGTAGTGCAGGGAGATGCGGACAAGAGGTAGGATACTGGCCCTGGATTGGACGAGGTAACACAGCTGGGATAGGCAGGATGGGCTGAACGGCCTCCTTGTGCACAGTAATGCCATGAAGAGCAAGCTGTCACCACTGAATTGCAAAGTTCAGGAAGCTTTTTCTTTCAGTGAATGGAATCACACCTTGAATTTCTCCTCAGGACGGCATTTGGGCTGCTCTCAGGCATTTGACGGAGCTGGACAAGAGGTGGCACACTCCTGGCAGAACAGAGCCATTCACTTTGATGATGATGAACATTTCACAGCAGTCAACAGTAACCAGGGAATCAGCCTGCTCAGGGTAAGCTGCTGGGGTCGGACGCAGGGGATTGGTGGGAAGACAGGACAGAAAGCAAGTTTGCTCACACTGCCTCTAGTCTGACACTGAGACCCCACCCTGTTCCCCCCCCCCCCCGCAGCTACTTCCCAAACCTTGTCGCAGGGGATGAAGGAAGAGGCTGAGCAGCAGAAGGTCACACTGTAAGTCTCATGGTTCAAGCCATTAATGAGCCATTGACCCCCAGTGAGCAACTCCATCCATCTCCCTGGCAACGGTCCAACATTAATCTAGTGGGCTCCCAAACTTGGTGTCACATTTGTCCCTGAGATGAACTTCCCATTTCGTGTCCATAAATCAACTGATTACTCCCCATGTAATGTTGCTCAATCCCACGCCATCTCAACTCATCTACTGCTAAAACCCACCATCATCCCTCACTTTCCTCAGGACTGAGCACATCTTCCTGAAGAATTTCCGACCTCTGCAGAGTCATGATGATGGCAGAAATCTGAACTGGCAGCGAGTCCTGTTTCCCTATCACCCACAGTGCTCACTGACCGATAGTGACTCCCTTCACCCAAACCATGTTTAATTTTAAAATTCACATCCATCCCATCCGTCCCGATCTCAGGCATCTCCCGCAGCCCCACATCCCTCTGGGATTACCGTACTCCTCTCAGTCTGGCCTCTGGAAAACAGTCAGGAGCCCTTCCCTGACTCACCTTCCAATGCATGGGGCTGGCCAAGGGTCAAGCGTGGAAATCTGCTGAGCTCACCGTTACTGTGCGTTCTGTGGCTCATAGTCCTACACCACAAAAATCCTTCATTGGTTGGAAAGGGTTTTTGTGAAGAATCCCAAAATCTGGAACATATTCTGAAAAAGCAAGTCTTCTTTGCTTGTTTATCCAGCAGAGTTTTGTTGACACTTCTGGTCTCCACATTATAGGGAGGACAGAGTTGCTCTCTCTCTCTGTCTCTCGAGACAGAGAACAGCAGAGATTTACAGGAATGTTGTGAGGGCTTGAAAGCTATAGATGTGAGGAAGGATTGGATAGGCTGGGGTTGTTTTACTCAGAACAGAGGAGGCTGAAGGGTGATACTTCTGAGGTGTAGAAATTATGAAGGGGCTCGATAGGGGAGACAGGAAAGACTTAGCAGAGGGGTCAACTATCAGGGGACATTCAGTTTTGGGGGAATCGGTTGAAGGTCGAGAGGAACTATGAGAGGTATCTGGAATTCACTGCCCAGTTTGGTGATCATGATTTGAACCTGCTGGTGTTGGACTGGGGTGTACAAAGTTAAAAATCACACAACACCAGGTTATAGTCCAACAGGTTTAATTGGAAGCACTAGCTTTCAGAGCGCTGCTCCTTCATCAGGTGGCAAACACAAAATGGTGATGGAGGTGAAAGACCTCAACCCATTGGAAAAGAGCCCGGATCTGCCTCTGAAACACTGGAATGTGGAAGGCTATAGACCAGGCTCAGAATGGGCAGCTGCCCTGTTTTCACCCCAGCCAACACAGACATGATTGGCTGAATGGTCTCTGGCTGTGGTCCGAACTGATATTTTACCAAGCCCGTGCTCAAAAAACAAATCTGACATTTCTGTCTGAACTGAACAGACCCAGCAGCATCTGTTCATCCTCACTGCTGGGGTTCGGAATTGCACCCACAATGCAAATCTCAGCAAGGTGAAAGGGCACAACCCTTGGAAGGAGATTGGACAGGGGGGGAGCTGAGGCTCATCTCTTCAAAGCAACGAAACGTAGGAAGAGATTCAGTCAAGGAGTTCAAAATGATAAAGGGCTTGGTGGAGCCAGTTGGGAGGAAGTTGTTCTGGGAACAGTTTGCTTATCGGGGGAACCAAATCTTGGTAATCAAAGAAAATGACAAGGTGTAGACGAACGTTTTTCCCTCCCCTCCCCGCCAGGATAAACACACTGCTGGTGATCGAGAAACCACTGTCACACGAACAGCCTCAACAGGAGCTTCCAAAAGGCCATTGTACAACTACGTAACAAACACATCTGAGGAACAGGAGAGTGGGACTCTTGAGAAGTGCTCACCTGTGCCGAGTGGTTTGTAAATTCTAAGCACAGGTTTCAAAGGTGACGTAGACTGATGTGGGTCTGTTCATTCTCCCCACTTACAGGTCGCTGTACATGAAGTGGGCCATGTCCTGGGCTTGCCTCACATGTACGGCATGGGCTCAATGATGCAGCCCAACTACAGCACAGAGGGCAGGGACACCGAGCTGGCCTGGACAGACAGAAAGGCCATTCAGCAACTGTATGGTAAGCAGCTAACTTGCGTCTAGGGCACCTTTGGTAAACCTGGTCCATGCTGTAGCTTCTGGGTCCAAAAATGATACTTTACAATTGGTATTAAAAAATCGATTCTCAGTGTTCCTGCATTGCTGGTGAGACCAGTGTTCTCTGGTGCCTCCCCTCCCCAAAGGGTGACAGGACCACTACTGCCCCTGGTGGTGAAGGTTCTCCCTACAGGGGTGGGAAACCACAAGGGTCACATCACTGGGAGAGACGGCTTTGACAGGTTTAAAAAATACACAGAGGAGACAGTCTGACACTCTCTGAGATTGGTCATGAGAAGTTCACCCCATTGGTTCAAGGGCACACAGTTTGTGATTCCCTGACCATTCAGATACAAAGGGACCGAGTGTGGAACTGTGATCTTTGAAGATTCACTGTTTGCTGGCATCTCAAAATCTTAGACATAAGAAGATGAATGTTTTTGAAAGCAGCCCAACACCACACTTTAAGTTAGTTCAGTTGACCATAGTTCCTAAATCTCACCCGCACTGATTTGGAGCTCCCTATAACTATTTGACTGATTCTCACTCAGTTAACCCCGTATTGGATGCCACCAACGTTGCTTCTTCACCCGTGAGAATGTCTGGCATCCCTTCAGAAAAGGGCAGAACGGTTTTGGGTTCGAAGGTAGGAGGGGGAAATTGGTGACAAAAATAAATGATGATGTGTGGGGAGCTCAATAAGTTCCCAGACTTGAAGGTTCAAGTCCACTGATCTCTGTCTCTCAACCATTTCTGGATCTGGAATTAAAACTGATTCCCCCCACCCCAGTTCCTGAGACCACAAGATGTACAGACCATGAGATGTCAGCCATTCGGCCCATGAAGTGCGCTCAGCCATTCAATAAGATGGTGGCTAATCTGGTAAACCTCAACTCCACCTTCCTGCCTTGTCCCCAAGACTCCCAATGCCCTTCCGGATTAATGAAGGCAGGCAGATTAAATTAAAAAATCATTCCCGGCCAAGACGGTTGCTGGCTGGACAAACATTTATTGTCCAGAGGACAGTTTAGAGTCAAAGACTTTGCTGCGGGGTCTGGGGTCAAATCCAGACTGGATAAGGATGAGAGATTTCCTTCCCTAACAGTGCACCTGAGTAATTCAGATGGGTTTTTACAACAATCATCTATCGCGCAGCTGTCCATTCCACATTTTCACTCAGTTTGAGTTTCCTCATCTGCCTCAGGGGATTCGAGGTCGGATCTGTGGAATATTGACCTGGGGTTCTGGAATGCTACTCCAGTGACATGACTATGATGACATGGAATGACCAGTTCTGTGGTCAAGAATTCCACACGTTGACTGCCCTCTGACAAGGAATTCCTCATCTCTCTCTAAAGATGAGAGATCCCCCTCATTCGGGGATTATTCCCTGTGCTCCCACACGCTGGTTGTCAGAGATTTTCCTCTCCTTTCCCCCACTTGGCTTTAGTTCTCCCTTTTTGTGGACAGGGGTCTGCGAGGGTCCGTTCGACACTGTGTTTGACTGGGTTCGACGTGAGAGGGGTGAGGACGGGAGGCTGGTGCTGGGCTTCAACACGTACTTCTTCCGAGGCACCTGGTACTGGATGTACGAGAATCGGAACAACCGCACGCGGTACGGTGACCCGCTGCCTATCTACAGTGGCTGGCACGGCATTCCCACTGCAAGGATCGATGCCTTCGTCCACGTCTGTACCTGGTCTAAGGACGCAGCTTACTTCTTCAAAGGTAGCGGACAGTGCAAAGCAGTTGCTTGTGAATTTCAGAGTGTGCCTTCAATGTTGGCTTCCTTCACAAACTCGCTACATGCCACACACAAGCAACATTGTTATGGACCAGGCCAGACTCCCTCAAAACATTTCAGCAAAGTAGCCCAGACCCTAACTTTGCTGGTTGTGTTAAGCAGGTGTAAAGTGGATATTCCAGGAGGGATGCAGCTGGTCTAACCACTTAGTTTTAAACAAACCAGAATTTATTTACAGAGTACCAAATGAATCACAAACAAAAGAGTGTTCAGAATAAAGAATAACTTAACCTCTCCAAAAACTCAACAGATCATCTCAACTTAATGATGCTGCTCCAAATACTTGCAACAATCCCCCATAAACACCCCTTGGCACACAAGGTAAAACGAAACCCAGGGTCTCACAGGAGAGATGTCAGAGAGTGGTAAGGTCAACATGGACCTGCTTCTTTGGGTCCAGCAGCTTCTCCACACTGTTGCTAGAAACCAAACCAAACCAGAGAAAGGCTGAGCTGGGAGAACTGGACACTCCCCTTTCATTGTACATGTGCATTTTGCTTTAAACTTGAAAGCCTTTTTCCTGAGGCAGTATCTGTTACCTATACTCAAACTGTCCCTAAAACCTTTCAACTTAGAGTTTTCGGATTCTGTGTCTTTTACAACCTCTCTGAAAAATATCTCCAAGGACTGCATAACCTTGTTTAGGGAGCAGCTTTGTCACAACACAACCAGGCAGCTTCTGAAAAAGTACTTTTTAAAACACACACAAAAGAAATTGCAAGGTGCCGAGAAACAACTTGCTTGAGTTGCTTATGTGTGTGGCAGATTGGACAAAGTATTGGTGAAAATAAGCTTGTTCCAAGGAAAAATGTCAGCAATGAACCCACCACCAGTGAATGTGTAATCAGATTTTAAATGATTGCAAGATCACGGACTCACAGAATTGATTCTGTGCAGAAGGAGGCAGTTTGGCCCATCGTCCCTGCTATCACCTCATGCCAATGTCCTGCATTTTCCCCATATCCCTCCATATCATTGCCATCTAAATAACCATCCAATGCCCCCATTGAACATTTTCCCCCTCCCACATTTTCAGGCAGTGCATTCGATACCCTAATTAGACTTGTTCTCACCTCACACCTGCTGGGTTTGCAGCTCACTTTCAAGATAGAAATACAAACAGACTACTTTTCTACTCACTACAGAACAGTCACAATTCAGTATGAGGCCACTTCACCCACCATGTTCACATTGGCTCTCCGAACGAGCAGTTCTCCAAACATGATCCATTTTCCTGTCTTCACCCTATCATTGCAACCCATCCTTCCTTCTGAAACAACACGGTGGCTCAGTGGTTAGCACTGCTGCCTCACAGCATCAGGGACCTGGGTTCGACTCCAGCCTCAGGTGACTGTGCGGAGTTTGCGCATTCTCCCCGTGTCTGTGTGGGTTTCCTCCGGGTGCTCTGGGTTCCTCTCACGGTCACAAAGATGTGCAGATCAGGTGAATTGGCCATGCTAAATTGCCCACAGTGTTAGGTGCACTAGTCAGAGAGAAATGGATCTGGGTGGGTTACTCTTCGGAGGGTCATTGTGGACTGGTTGTGCCAAAGGGCCTGTTTCCACACTGTAGGGAATCTAATCTAATCTAAACCGTGGAATCATAGAGTAACACAGCATGGAAACAGGCCCTTCAGCCCAAACCGCTCTGTGCTGCCCAGGCAGAGAGTTCCAACTGCCCATATTTGGTCCTATCTTTCTAAACCCGTCCCATCCTCATGTACCTATCCAAATGTTTTTAAATGTGGTAATTGTACCAGCCTCCACCACTTCCTCTGGCAGACCATTCTATACACGTACCACCGTCTGTGTGAAGACGTTGCCCCTCAGGTCCTTCTTAAATTCCTCCCACCTCCTTAAACCTATGCCCTCCAGCTTTCAACTCCATTCAGTAACTCAATGTGCACACGTCCTGTGGCCGGAGGTTGGCCTGCTGGATGACAGAGGGAATGGGATATGCTGACACTGATGGACAGGAAACGAGTCAGTTTTGGTGACAAGAAGAGTGCATCCCTTTTAATGTCTTTGTAAACATCGACAAACACAGGCGTTAATCATGTCATTGCATTGTCTGGTAGGCACCCGCTACTGGAGATATGACAATTTCAATGACCGTGCATACACAGAGGATTCTCGGGGTGTCAGATATCCCAAGCTCATCTCCAGTGGATTCCCAGGTATTTCTGGGCCCATCAACGCAGCCTTCTTTGACAGACGTGACCAATGCATCTACTTCTTCAAGGGGAACCAGGTGAGTGTCCCTTACCCGTACAGTAATGGCATGCACACACTGCTTCCCCATCTATTGTCAGGGAAGGTGACCTCTCCTTCCATTTCTATTCCGAAGCTGTTTGCTAAATTCCCAGAAAGCTTAGTATGGATTGTGCCGACACTTCTGTGTCATCCTTGTGACCGAGTAATTATTTCGGGAAAATAAATTTTGTTTGCATTGAGGGTGCATGTGTGTTTTTCACATTCCAAGCAACAGACTGAGCTGGGTGAAATCCCAGCTGACCCGTATGCTATGTTCAAAGTGCAGCAGACAGCACACGTGTCAATGTGTACCAATAGAGATCTCCATCCAAAGAAAAAACAAATAGCAACCCAAGAGATACGATTACGTGGACCGGTGGAAGACAATTCAGAAAACCCTTTCCCCATCCTTTCAGCTGATGGTGCTGAGGTCAAGGAAGAAGCAGCTAACACAATTCCCACAATGCAGCACCACCTGGCCTTGGGCTGAGAGGCAGCAGGGAGTATTCATGCATACCAATAAGACCATAAGATATAGGAGCAGAATGAGGCCTTTCGGCCCATCGAGTTTGCTTCATCATTCCATCATGGCCGATAACTTTCTCAACCCCATTATCCTGCTTTCTCCCCAAATCCCTTGAACCCCTTACACATCAGGAACCTCTCTATCTCTGACTAAATACAGACTTGGCCTCCACATCCCTCTGTGGCAATGAGTCCCACAGATTCCCCACCCTCTGGCTGAAGAAATTTCCCCTCATCTCGGTTTAAAAGGGTGGTCCCTTCATTCTGAGGCTGTGCCATTGGGTACCAGTCTCCGCTACTGGTGGAAACATCTCCACATTCACTCTCTCTCGGCCTCTCAGTATCCTGTCAGTTTCCATCAGAAGCCATCCCTTCCTTCTGAACACCAGGAAGTGCAGAGTCAAAACGTGTGGTGCTGGAAAAGCACAGGCGGTCAGGCAGCATCTGAGGAGCAGGAGAGTCAACATTTCAGATAGGTGGGAAGGAAGATGGACAGGTAGGGCAGGTCATGAGGGTGGTGCTGGGTTGGAGAGTTGGATCTGGGATGAGGTGGGGGAGGGGAGATGAGGAAACTGGTGAAATTGGCATTGATCCCATGCGGTTGGAGGGTCCCAAGGTCGAAGATAAGGCGTTCTTCCTCCAGGTGTCAGGTGGCTTAGATTGGGCAGTGGAGGAGGCCCAGGACTTGCATGTACTTGGGTGAGTGGGAGGGAGAGTTGAAGTGGCCAGCCACAGGGCAGTGTGGTTGTTTGGTGCGTGTGTCCCAGAGATATTCCCTGAAACATTCCATGAGTTGGCATCCTGTCTCCCCAATGTAGAGGAGACCACAAGAGAGCAACAGACACAGTAGATGAGGTGTTTCGATGTGCGGGAAAATCCCAGCCAAATGTGGAAAGATCCTTCCGTTCCTCCTTTCCTCCCCATCCTGGACCTCCCCATCTCCATTTCCATCAAATGACTCCTTCACCATCAAGTACAGACCTAGAGTCCTCAATCACTCTTCATCTGACAAGCCCCTCCTCCCTGGGATCATTTCCTCTGGACTCGCTCCAATGAGAGGACATTCATCCTTTGATGCATGATCTAAAATTGTTAACAATGTTCCAAACGTGGTCTGACCAGAGGCTTATACAGGCTCGGCAGTAAATCCCTGCTCTTGTATTCCAGCCCACTTGAAACGAATGTGAACATTGCATTTGCCTTCCTAACTGCCCTGTCATAGACATTCCTTTTCTTCGGATTTGCTACCAACCTGATATTCCCAGTCCACCTGCATATTGAAGATCCCCCATCATTGCTGTAATAGTGCCTTTCTTCCTTTGCCTTTTCTATCTCCCGATTTATTTTCTCCCCCACCTCCTGAGCACTGCTGGGAGGCTGGATAGAACTCCTAACAGGGTCTTTTAACCTTTGTGGTTCCTCAACTCTACCCCCAGGCCTTCCGACTCTGTCACTTTTTACTGTCAGTTTCATCTCATTTCTTACTAACAAAGCAACCCCCCACCTCCCCCCCCACCACCGCCCATCTCCCTGTTCTTTTGAAAGAACATCCTTGGATATTTAGTTCACAGCCCTGATCCCCTTACAGCCACATCTCTGTGTTACCCACAACATCGTTCCTACCAATTTCAATCTGTGCTACCCAGCTCATTTACAGTTTAAGTACAGCACCTTCAGTCCTGTGTTCAATGTCCCTGTTCTCATTCATCTTCCCCCTGTCTGTTGTCTCTGATGTTAGATTCCTGACTCTTTCCATATGCTGTCCTAGTACTGTTTTTGGTATCTTTAATAACTCCTGCTGAGCCCTCCCCCAAACTTGAACTTTTTCCACAATTTTCCATGGAAATGACATCCACTGCATCCTGAACCCCTCCCATTTAAAAGGATCACTCTTTTGCCTCTTCCCCTCATAACCTGAATTCCTTGACTGATCAAGAATCCATCTCTGCCTTAAATATAGACAAGGGCTCTGTCCCCATAGATTTATGTTGCACAGAGTTTCAAGACTCCCGACCCTCTCAGAAAAGAAATTGCTCATCATTTCAGTTTTAAATTGGCACCCTTTCATCCTCTCAGTATTTACCCCATCAAGCCTCATAATAATCCTCTTTGTTTCAGTGAGTTCACCTTACATTCTTCCAGACTCCAGTGAGTAGAGTCCCAACCTGTTTAATCTTTGCTCATTAGATAATCTCTCCATCCCAGGGACCATCCAAGTGAACCTTTTCTGAACTGCCTGCAATGAAATGACATCATTCCTTAAGTAATGGGATCAAAACTGCTCACAGTACTCCAGTTGTAGTCTCACCAGCCCCTTGTGTCGTTGCAATCAGACTTCCCTCCACTTATACTCCAACCCCCTTCAAATAAGGGCCAACATCCCATTAGCACTTCCTAATTACCTGTTGCCCATGTGCGACTTTGTGTGTTTTGTGCACAAAGTGCACAGTTTGTTGTCAGTAGAGTTGCAGGTAGATAGGATAGTGAAGAAGGCGTTTGGTATGCTTTCCTTTATTGGTCAGAGCTTTGAGTACAGGAGTTGGGAGGCCATGTTGCAGCTATACAGGACATTCGTCGGGTCACTGTTGAAATATTGCGTGCAATTCTGGTCTCCTCCCTATCGGAAAGATGTTGTGAAACTTGAAAGGGTTCAGAAAAGATTTACAAGGATGTTGCCAGGGTTGGAGGATTGAACTACAGGAAGAGGTTTAATAGCTGAGGGGTGACCTTATAGAGGTTTTTCAAGTCATGAGGGGCATGGTCAGGGTGAATAGTCAAGGTCTTTTCCCTAGGGTGAGGAAAGATGTTTTAGGTCAGAGGAGAAAGATTTAAAAGGGACTTGAAGGTTAACTTTTTCACACAGAGGGTGAGCTGCCAGAGGAAGTGGTGGAGGCTGGTACAATTACAGCATTTAAAAGGCATCTGGATGGGTATTTGAATAGGAAGGGTTTGGAGGGATATGGACCAAGTCCTGGCAAATGAGACTACATTAGGTTGGGATATCTGGTCGGCATGGACGGGTTGGACCGAAGGGAAGTTTGTGTGCTATATATCTCCATGAATCCCCAAGTCCCTTTCTACAGCTTTTTTCCATTTTGGATGGAGCCTGACTGTTTGTGAATGTGGGCTTGCCATGTATCCTCACCTCCAGTATTTCTTTCATGCATATCTTTCCCAATCACTATGGTCTCCCACAGGTGACAGCCTTCAATGTCAACACCAACATGAGGGTCCCTGGGTATCCGAGGAGGATCACCGATGTCTTCCCAGCCCTGTTCCCTGGAGATCACCCAGTCAGCAATCTGGATGCAGTCTACTATTCCGACACCCACAGAGCCACCTTCCTGTTCAAGGGCCTTTACTTCTGGAGGGTGGTCAACAGACACGACCGGCTCAGCAACCCCCACCTGCCTTACAACGGGCTGCAAGCCAAGCGCAAGGTCAGCGAGCAGTGGCTGGACATCTGTAATGTGCACCCCTCTGCCATGGCCTAAGGCTGGCAGAAGGACCCCCTCTAAAGTTCTAGGAGGGAGACTCCGAGATGGGGAGAGGGGAGGCAGGAACATCACGAAAAACAGAAAGACTCAACTTTGAGGGGGCTGGGGTAGATGATTTGTTTTGCGCTTTGCCCTGACCTCTCTGTGTTCCAAAACATCCAGTTTCTACATCCCTCCCTCTAAGTCAGGAGGCCCAGGTTCGATCCCACCTGCTCCAGTGGTGCATAATAGCATCTCTGCACGGATTGATTGGAAAACGAATCCTGTCCATGTCCAGAGCCACTGGACCTGCAATGTATAAAGCAATCATCCTCCTTTTTAAGAAAGAAAACCACACCCAATGAAGATGTGACTTGTCAAATATTACTCTAATGCCCAGCAGCATCCATCCACTCTGATATTTCCTCCCTTCCAAGGTGGTTTATGTCCCTAACAGTCTTACAATTGTATTTTGTGGAGTTGAGGCACCTCGCGTGTTCATGTGATTGCCAGCTGATTACACAGTTATCCTTCAAAGAATCTTTAGTATTTAATCCTTTTTGATCTCATGATTTTTCACTAGATTAATGAGGGCATTCTAACTTTGTAACAGAACATATATAACAAGCAGAAATCTCACAGATTAACATGATTCCTGTGCTCCGCCATCGTCACTCTAATTGTATTGTAATGGTGATTGTGAAATTTCTTTTCTCTAGTAATGTTTTATGCTAACTCAGTCGAAGCTGTTTATGTTTGGGAAGTGGAATATTTGCACCTCAATTGTAAAAATCTGAAGATATACAACACTGTAACAGGGATTAAAATGCCTGTAATTTTACCAGGATCTGAACAAACGTATGTCCCCAGCCTTCAGTATTGCAAAGAGTGAGCTATGCAGTTCGGGTCAGTGACTAAACTCTACTTTGGTATGATAGAGACTCCATCGGCATGTTATATTTCAATAAAAATATAATCATGTGGATCCTGGCAATCTGAAATAAATAATGTTGGAGAAACTCAGCAGGTCTGATATGATCTTATGGTCTGATATACTCCAGGATGGAGAAGCAGAATATGAACATTCAGTCCATTGACTCTGCATCACCACCGACTGTTGTATTTTCCAAAAAAATCATGTGGTATTTGTCACCTTTCCAAACGTGTGCTACCGGCTAAGGATTGTTTGAGGTCGTTTCAGCCACCAGTTCTTCTTTTAACTTTATCCTAAAGTCACAGAACAGAGAAAAGGCCCTTCAGCCCATCGCATCTGTGTTGGCCTCTTGGCACCAGTCCCATTTTCCAGCACTTGGCCCAAAGCCTTGAATGTTATGACATTGCAAGTGCTCATCACGTATGTCTCGAAGGTAGAGCAGACTTTGCCCTCTCTGACTTGGCCCTATCTCGTGATGAGTGGTAGAGAACACACCACTGTAGAGTATCTGCAGATGAAACTCTGGGCTTAGAGAATAATGAAAAGGTTTCCTGCAAGACAGCAATAAATACATCTGGTTTTGTTCAGGCATCACCCAGAGGACTTTTGGGAGCTGCTCCAGATCCACCTGCTCCCTCTGAAAGCTGGAGTAAAACTCCTCACCTCTCCCCACAGATTGTGGGTGATATCTTGAAAATGGTTCGTGCCAACGTGAAATGGGGGATGAGCTATTTCAGAACTACAACCTCATATAACATCTTTCCCTTAACAATTGTTGCAAACAGAACAGAGCAGAAGCTGAGAAATTTACACAGACTTTTACAACCACGGCTTTTCAAAAAACACACACATCACAGTGACCATCTCTTTCTGAAGCTCGTGTCTGTTTCTCTTAGTTTTAATTCCCATTGCAGTCTCATTGAAAACCTTAGCTTAAGCAGCTACCTCAGGCAATTCAAGGTCAGTTAATTTTCCTTCCATGGTAACGTGCTGATTTTTTACAAAAAAAAATCAAGATTATTAATTATGAAGCAGCTGAAGTGAAACTGGAAGCCTATGTAACTCTATCTTGACATGATGAAGTCAGGTCTCAAGGTGCAATCTGATCTGCTTGATTCCCATTAATGAGAGGGAGACAGATAGACAGAGCGAGGGGGAGGGAAGCAGGGATGCACGCTGTCTGGCCCCTGGTCTCTGTCTGTGCAGCAAACCCTCCTCCAGCTAAGATGACTTCTCCATGGGTAATGAGCAAGATCACTGTCAACTCTCCAAAGACCTCAGCGTGCGCTCTCCAAGACAATCTGCACAATGTTTTCGAGCAGGGAAAGGGGGACACGGCTGAGCTGTCTGCATTGCAGAGACAAAACCAAACAGTTGTCCATTGTCACCCCCTCCACCCCACCCCCACCTCGGGATTTTATTAACGTTACACTTGCCCACCAACCTCCCAGCCTGTACCGTGAACACCATTTGCCTCATAATGACACACAGCAGCTATGCCCCAGACACTGTCTCTGCAAAGTGCAATTCCATTTCCCAACCAACCTCCAGCACTCTGCCTCACCTCCCCCACTGCCAGACAACACACTCCAGCCCATTGCTCTGGGGGAGGGTCACCACATCGTCTGGCACCCTGGGAGCAAGGCTGCTGTCTCAGCCCTGCCCAACTCACCACACACAGGCAGGCTGAGGATCCCTTCTACAATCCTCTTGTATGTCTGGCTTTGGCCTGGAGTAAGTCACACACTGACTGAACACACACTCCCTGGCACAACCATGTACAAGTCACAGCAGACAAGCAACTGCCTCCTTCAAAGGCAAGGCTAGTGGAAAACATTGCCAGAGGAAGAGGCCATTCAGCCCTTCTGAGGCCATTCCAATATCAGGCTTCAAACTTTTCCTAATTGCATTTTTCCAGCTACATTCCAGCTCCAGATCCAACCAATCACACCAAACAAAACACAAGAGATTTTCACTCAGTTTCATCTTTTAATTCCTTCATGCAATGTGGGTGGGCACCATCGACTGGGCCAACACTCATTGCTCAACCATTATTATTGACCAGAGGACAGTTAGGAGTGAAGCACATTGCTGAGAGACTGGAGTCACATGTCAGGCAGACTGGGTAAGGATGGCAGATTTCCTTTTAGTGGCTGCACCAAGAGGGAGAGGCTGACAGGGGCGGGGAGGGCTGGTGGTGGTGGTGGGATGGGTGGTGAATGAAGGATTGAGTAAGCAGATAGGACCTCACTGAAAAATGTGCTGATAGCCTGAAACCAATATCACTGTAGCCACAGCATTTGCAAAACTGTTCTGTCCAATTTTGGTCTACACATCTGGTTTACACACCTTGACCTTCACAGGAGCGTGCTGTCCTCTGCTTTCAGATTGCTTTACAGGATACTATCAAAAAATGGTTCCATCACTGAAAGAGACCATTTGGCCCATCATGCCTCAGCATGCACCATGTTCCCAATGCTTACCCCAATAAAGAGTGGTTTGTCCACCGCCCACAACACAGTCAGGCCACCCTCTACCAGAGATCACTGCTCTGGATGGGTCTGTCAGGGTTACTACTGTCAGGATTGGAAGGACCACCCACTGTGAAGACACCCTATGCTCACAGAGATTATCACCTTTAAAGAGTGAGAGAGACCCAACATCTCTTGCTTTTCATTGTTCCAGATCTTGTCAATGACGGCAGACCCCTGCAATGAGATGGGTTCCCCTCCAACACTCAAACAAACAAACCCTTGAGTTTCCTCACTTGAAGGGGGTGGTGTCAGTAAATCACACCATGAATCACAGCAGCTCATACAGTGTCATGAGTGGGCATGGCTGCACAACAGTCTCCAACTTTTCAGTTGGATGGCTTTTTACTTACATTCATTCACAGAATATAGGCATCCCTGACTGGGCCAGCCTTAATTACCAACCCTGACTTGCCTTTGAGACAGCGATGTCGGTGATCTGTGGTCTTCATCTTCTGTGTTGCTTGGGGTGAGCAGGAACACTAACAGGAGTTAAGGTTAGAAATCACTGATTCTGACCCAGTGACACTGAAGGAATGGCGATATATTTCCAAGTCTGGATGGTGAGGGGGGTTGGAGGGGAACTTGCAGGGGGTGGTGTTCCCATGTATCTGTTGCCCTTGTCCTTCTAGATGGAAGTGGTCGTGGGTTTGGAAGGTACTGCCTGACAATTTTTGGTGAATTGCTGCAGTGGTTCTTGGAGATGGTAAACACTGCTGCTACTGAGTGTCGGTGGTGGAGGGAGGGGACGTTTGTGGATGTGGTGCCAATCAAGTGGGGGTTGCTTTGTCCTGATGGTGTTGAGCTTATTGAGTGTTGTTGGAGCTGCACCCGTCCAGGACAAGTGTGGAGTCTTCCATCCCACTCCTGACTTGTGCCTTGAAGATGGTCTGTGCCACCATATTATTCCGAGACACGCTGAACATTGAGGAGAACTGATCCATCCATCAAAGGGTGGGCCAATTGAACAGGACCTACCCCGATGGTGTCTAAGGACATGGTCTGTCAGGAGTGTGACCAGGACAGCTTCCCCAACATTGGTACAACCCCAGCTTCGTCAGGAGGATTTTGCAGGGTTGGCATTGCTGAGGATACCCTTGATGTTCCCGGTGCTTGGAACAAGTGATTGCAAAGCCCTGTCAGTCAGAGGGCTGCTGAGGATCAGCCACGTGCCAACGTAAATTGTTAATTGATTCCGACCATGAAGTCAGCATTGGACTTGACATAGAGGAGTCACAGACAGGGCTGGAGGTGAAATGGGTGAGCTGGGGGTGAGATCACATTGGCATTGTCAGATCTGAGCCAGCAGTTGAAGTCTCTGAGCTCTGCTCTGCTCCCCCCCCTCCAATGCAGGGGATTCTGTCAGTCAAACATCACCTCTGGTGGGTCGACAGTCCAGCATTTAACAGCAAAGAAAAAGAGCTGAGCTTTCCTGTGCGGATGTTAACGTTTCTAAAATCATCATCTTTTAAAATCCATAATGTTGCAGAGGGTAAGAGGTTAAAATGAAGGGAGATAAATGCTGATGTTCACACTCAGATGGGAAACTCAGCAGAGTCAGCTGATTTTTCTGCACAGCACAAGATAAATTTGTCCAATTGGGCAGGAGACAGAGACAGTTCATTCTCTGCAGCACTCGCAGACATTAGCTCATCTCAAATCCAAATCTGACAGCGTGTGTGGCTCCCTTCAGCATGCCACATCCCACTTTTCATGTCTCCAACTCTTTGTGCTTTAAACCCTGGATCGTTCCCTTGAGGGAAGGTCCACACTACATCTGCCTTCCATGGAGTCAGTATTCTCAGCTCCCACAGAGGTGCTGGCTCCCAGAATCCCCGCCACAAATTCCACCACCTTCTTGGGAACAGTGCTGTCCTGTCGGAAATACTTTGGTCCCAATCTGAGCATGTTTTGCTCTCTCTTCAAGATGCCAAAACAATGTGTGTGGAACTGAACTTTAAAGGGAACTGATTTCCAGTCACTCAGTCATAACAGAGAAACATGGAATATAGGAGCAGGAGGAGGCCCATTCGGCCTTTCGAGCCTGATCCACCCCATTCAATATGATCATAGCTAATTCTCCAACTCTATACTCTGTTCCCACATTCCCGCCTCCCCCCCGCCCCCCGCCGCCCCCATACTCTTCAATCCCTGAAACCCTCAGGATAATATCTAATTCCTTTTTGAAAACATTCAATGTTGTGGCTTCAACCGCTTTCTGTGGCACAGAATTCCTCAGGTCCCCATCTCCGGGCTTGGAAGAGAGTCATCAGAATAGTGGGTAAAAACTAAAAGAACCGCAGATGCTGGAAATCAGAAACAAAAACAGAAATTGCTGGAAAAGCTCAGCAGGTCTGGCAGCATCTGCGGAGAGAAATCAGAGTAAGCTTTCCTCAGAACTGATGGTAGGCAGAAAAGGTTGATTTTTATGCAGGAGATAGGGTGGTGGAAGGGAGTAAGGAATAAATGACAGGTGGGGATAGAGCCGAAAGAGAGAGGAGAGCAGTTGGACAGACAAAGGAGTGGTTAACGGTCAGCCTAGGAAGGTGAATAGCTGCTAATGGGGACTGTTAGTGACTCCCAATGGGTTGTGTGTAACAGCAGACCATGTGATAACAGGGCCTGGTGTGTGGGGGTTGGGGTAAGGACATGGGAGAAGGTGCATTAAACCCTAAAATAGTTGAACTCGATATTGAGTCCAGAAGGCATAATAGTGTGGTGGTGGGACTAACATGATGCTGCGGACCAGAGGGAAATGAAATCGAGGGTGTGTTCCAGTTGATATGGGGAGCCTGGGTTGCTGAGAAAACCCTCACTTTTCATCTGGATCTTGTCTGGAGCAATGGCCTGATGATATCACATATGGAGCAGGAATCCCTCTTGCTCTTTACCGCCTCCCATTGGTGGATGTGGGAAGGATTTGCGGGTGGCTACTTTATGGTCTCAATGTACATTTTCTTGGCCAGCTGAAGTGAAGCTTGGTCTATTAAATGGCCCATTAGCTGGATGGTCACCTCCTCATTCCAAAGCTCTGGGCTAATCTTTCATGTTGAGTGTATTTTCTGAAGAGACGTCAATGTGGAAATGAAGTGCGAGTAGAAAGTGAGGACTGCAGATGCTGGAGTTTTCAGATTCTCAGATGCTCAGATTCAAGAGTGTAGTGCTGGAAAAGCACAGCAGGTTAGGCAGCATCCCAGGAGCAGGAGAATCGACGTTTCGGGCTTAAGCCCTTCATGAGGGAATGAAGTGCTGTCATTCTGCAAGGTGGCTAAAGTCCTGTCCTGATTTTGAACTGACGTAAAGCAGACAATTCCCCATACTCCAGGTGATTTGCATATGTAAGGATTGTACAGTCAAGCATGTGATCGATCCCTCAAATTGTAGTGTTTTATCCTGCCCCTTGCTTCAATGAAGAACCATTGGGTGTAGCCTATTATTGGGACTGCCTTGGATCCTTTATATCCAGAGTAAACCTGCTGGACCACAACAAGTCAGAAATAAGACGTTACAGGAACCAATCAGCTTGACCCTGTCATGAACACACCATCAATAGTCATCAGCTCCTGGTCTGAGACATGAAGCCAGAGATTCTTTCAGAGTGCAACACAGCAGGCAAGCCCCACTGCTCCTCAGGACTCCAACATGGACAATGTTAACCTGAAACCCCTTCCATTCAGCAGCTTCCTCCACCTGCATTAACAGGGGAGGGTGTGGGATATGGACTGCCCAAGTCACGTTCACTTGTCGCACCCAGAGGTATTGGTGAATCAGGGAGCTGGGAGCTTCACCTGCAACTGGGGAACAATGGGGCAAACTCCCTTCAGAACATTTGAGGAATGGGGGAGGGGGTCATGTCACAATAATGATGCAAACTGTGAGGATTTGGCATGTTGGATGTTTCTCCTGACCTGCAGACCCTAGAACGTGGGAGCACTGTGTTAGGAAGAAGGGTTGGACATTTTAGACTGAGGCCAGGAGAAATCTCTTCAGGTGGAATGGTTAGAGAGGCTTTGGCATTCTCTGCCTGAGAGGCTGTGCACCGAATATGTTCAGGAGAGAAATCGATCAATTTGTGGATGTGAAAGGTCACGTCAGTTGTGCTGGAAGATCTTGTTGAACAGCAAAGTAGGCTCAAGGGTGCGAGTGGTCTCCTGCTGTGCAGAGATCCAAGTTTAAAATTAGCCGCTTAAAAGAAATTGGAAAATGAACATGAATCTTCACAGAGACTTGAGTGCGATCAAGTGCTCTCGCTCTCTCTCTGTATCCAGCTTCAGGCCTGAATTGGTGAAGGTAACAGGCTGGTTGTGCATCGTTTCGTGGGACAGTTGAGCACCTGGAACATACAATCAATGGGAAAGTGTCCTGTTGCTCCATTACCAATCGGAACACTGCGCAGTTTTTGTGAGGTGACTGAAACTGTTTGTTAAGCAGGTTCTTGGATTCGGGAGCCTCCCATTTATTCTAAACACACCCATGCTATCAGACAAGGAAGAAAGGGGTCATTCATCTTTTTCTGAATGGTGTCTTTCAAGCAGAATGCTAGCACCACTGCCCCATCCAAACCTCCCACCGACAAACCTGTGCTCAGCTAAACAGCAAAAACCACCAAAAGGAAGGCAGGCAGGATGGATGCTGGCCTATCCAAGCCCAGGTCTGCCTGCATTCTTCCTGTCAGGGTGAAGAGCCTCACAGGGCCAGGTGGAACTGTAAGCCTTCCCAACAGTCAGTCACCAAAGCCCACACATACTCAACCATGTATCCCTTGGTCCTCAGTGAAAGGGGAGTGGTCCTCAAGTCAAATCTCCAACGGGATTGGCAGAGGGAGTTGGGGGGTAGGGGGAAGGGAGTTCTCCCTGAGTCAACTTGAGAAAAAAAAGTCAGGTTAAATATCTCGGACAGAAATAACAGGAGAAGCCGTTAGGGTCCTTCAGCATCAAGTCATCCAAATGAAGAATTGGACTGGACTGGGATTGGGATTGGGATTGGAATTGGATCAAGGATGGAAGGATTAAACAATGGGCAGCATCTTGCTCTGTCTAGCCCACCTAAACTCCACCACACACACACACACACACACACAATATGATTTAACAGAAGGCATTTTGAGTGATTCTGAACAGTAAACAGGAGACGACCAAATCCCAGGAACTAAATTCCGTGCAAAACCACATGAGGAAAATCAGATTTAATACCAGCACTATGCAAATCTGTTTCAATAATGTTGTTAATTTTTTTTCACAAAGTCACTCGGAAGCCAATGTTATGCACTTTTCAGCTGCTGATGTTGCTGAACGATTGACTTCCAAATCCATCAGAGTGACTGACCGTTCACTCTCCCAACACTTCTCCACATAAAGAGCAAGTGAGCAGGATCAGCTTGATGGAAGATAACCATAGAGTCGTAGAGATGTGCAGCATGGAAACAGACCCTTCAGTCCAATTTGTTCATGCCTATCAGATATCCCTAACTTAATCTAGTTCCATTTGCCAGCCCTTGGCCCATATCCCTGTAAACCCTTCCTATTCATATACCCAATCAGATGCCTTTTAAATGCTGTAATTGTACCAGCCTCCAACACTTCCTCTGGCAGCTCATTCCATACATGCACCACATTCTTTGTGAAAAGGTTGCCCCTTAGGTCTCTTTTATATCTTTCCCCTCTCACCCTAAACCTATGCCCTATAGTTCTTGACTTCCTCACCCCAGGGAAAAGACCTTGTTGATTTATCTTATCCATGCCCCTCATGATTTTATAAACCTCTATCTATAAACCTCCTCAGCCTCCGACCCTCCAGGGAAAACAGCCCTAATCGAAACAGTGGTTTGGAACGTGAGCTGAATCTGATTTGAACAGCGAACAATGTGCAATTGGCCCGTCAGGCAAAGCACCAGCCATGTGAACAGGTATTTCAGAGGTCATGAGATCTCACCTCCTTGGCTGCGAGCCAAATCTCATTATTGTACATCATTTCATGTTCATTGCATTCCCCTTCCAGGCTTGTGACCCCAACAGCCAGAGCTAAGAGTGCATTGAATAGACCTCGTTTGTGCCAAATCCAAGTTTACCTGAAAACCACCTGATTGAGAAACCAATCTGAACTTGCAAAGGGCTGGACAGCAATGCAACTCAGTGACAATGTCTGAAATATTCTTTCCCTGTGAGGGTTGTGAGGGAAGTGGCTTGCCCTCCATTTGCAGTTGGCCTTGGCCAATGAATGGGCAGCTCGACCATTCCCGAGGGCGGTGAAGAGCCGAGCACATTGGTCAGGAGTCACGTGGAAGGCCAGATTGGCCGAAACAGGACAGATTCCTTTCCTCAATGGACAGCAATGAACAGGCTCAGTTCACAATCACAATCACAGCTATCACGTATTTTGGCAGGATATCACAATCTCCCCTGAGAGTTGTTAAAAAGAGAGCTTTGAAAAATAAGGCTGCGAAGAATTCAGCTGTTGGGAAAGGGAACACGGGTTTCATTCACATCCAGTTCCCTTGAAAACCAGTCTTCAGGATGTCAACTTCTGCCTGGTTCAGAGTGGATTTAATAACAACGCGGTAAAAATAGCATTGTTACAGATGTTCAAAGGAATTATTTCACACTGATTTGAGGATTAGATGGATGACTTAACCCCTTGCTTTTGTCGTTAAGGATGTGGCTGGTCCACAGTCCTTCGACATCATTAAACAACCAAATCAGCACTTGCCCCGAGACATTATAATGGGACCATTTCTCAAGCTGGTGTCAAATCAGACAGTTTTCAGTCTTTGGTGCATTGTAGATAGTCACTCAGAATGTGAGTACACACCAGTGGAAAAGGGGTGAAAGCAAACAGCCTGAAGAAAAAAAATAATGAACACATTATTCGTCCCGGTCAGTGTGAAAGGAGAAGTGTTGGATGCCAGTGACCAATAGAGGGAGTTGCTGCATAACTTGAGAGAGGCCTTGGAGCACAGAATGGGCAATAAAACAGGGACCCAGAGAGAGGGAGGGACGGAGGTAGAGACATGCACAGACAGGCAGATAGTAATTACAAGAGAAAGAAAGACTGAGTGAGACTGCAAGAACACACATAGAGACAGAGATAACTCAAGAGAATAGCAGGCAGGGAGACAGACAGAGCACAAGGCAGCATGCAGAGAGAGAGAGGTAGGTAGAAAGAGACAAAGAGAAAGAGACAGAGAGGGAGGGAAAGACTGAGTGTCACACAGACAGAGAAGGGAAAGAGAAAGACAGGCACAAAGACAGAAAGTCAAATAGAAAGAGTGAGAAAGCAAAAGGAAAACACAATGAGGCAATGAGTGGGATGAGGGTGGGTGTGGGGTGGTCGGTTTGCTGAATGTGGTTTCCTGAGGACTCAGTGTATTTGCTCCCTTTCTGAGTGTGGTTGAGGCATCTGCTGTGTGATATTCTGACAGAGCGATGGCGGTCTGTGACTCAGGGCAATGTCTGAACCAGCCAATGGTGCTGCTCAGCTGATGTCCTACCTCTGACCATCCTGCCATGGGGATGTTGAAAGCTCAGCACTCTCCTTCATCTCAGCTTCCCTTCCCCTCCTTCAGCTTGAGACATGATGTCCCATACTCAGGGATTCCTCAAAGCTTGAGCACATATGATAGTTTCTGGCTTTACAGAATGAAGCAGCACAGCCAGTGGCTATTGAGCCCATCCAATGGACGCTGGCTCTTGTCTAGAGCCAATTAGTGGCACTGCCCTGCTCCTTGTCCAGCACTCCGTCCTCCTTCCTGGTAAATCCTGGAAATTTACTTTTGGCTCTGTTCCCACCCATCTGACAGGCGGAATAATCCAGATCCATGATACAGCACAGACAGATATGATCAGTCAGAATCCAAAATGGTGGAGCTGACCTGAGAGGCTAAATGGCCTCAGGATAACGGAGATGACAGCCAAGTTGTGATTGGCTCCTGTCAATCCTTGATTGAGGGTCAATTGAAGCTGTTGGAGAAAGATGGGAAGGTCTTTGATTGATTGAGTAATGAACAAACGGTCAGAGACTGTTTGGACAAAGACTTGATGGACCAAGAGGTCTCTTTCTGTGCTATCTAAGTCCGCGCAAGCCTATACTGTCGACCCAGAGTCTCTGATGATACGGAGTCAGGGGACTGTTTCAGAAACACAGAGTTTTATCGTCACCTTGAACAAACAGAACAATCGCAGGTTTATCCCACAGTGGCAACTGGGGAAGGCATAATCATGTCACTTATTGTGACCTGCTTTCAGCTAGATCTCTTTAAACCAAGAGAGAAAAAAAACCAGATCATTCTCTGGGGAATATTCTGCATGTCATTTTACTGGTGGAGAATTGCAGGATGGTTCAGACCATCAAGAAATATCATGGAGGGAGGCAGGAGAGCTTATCATTCTACGTTCTTGTCCTGAGAGCACACCCTGCATTCTAATCAGTACTATACTTGTACACAAACGCAAGCAATGCTTGAGGAGACAGTTTTACCCACACCTAATTTCCATTTTGCTTTGAAGCTGAACCTCCTCCCAGACCAAAATCCATTCCTGACACCCTGTTCCCCCATTCCCTCTTATTGGAATGCAATATTTCTCTGGGAAGTTAGAGGCAGAACAGTGTATTGACCAGAGCTCCTCCTCCCTTTCATTGCCCATTCAATATTTGGCCAGCAACATGACCTTCAGGACCCAGATTTACTTCAGAGGAGGAAACTGAAAAAAGGAACCTGAAATGGAGAGGAAAATTACCGGAGGAGAGGTACCATCTTATCAGCAGAGAACAATTTCAACAGAAAGACAGACACAATGTACTGACATGCATCTGGGCCACACTAAGGGAAAACTCCAATTCCTCCCAGGACTACCAGCACCCATACAGTATCCTAAAGACAATCAAGTACTTTCTGAAGTGAAGTTGTTGTTGAGGAGATATGCAGCCTTTGTGTGCACACCAAGATCCCATAAATGTCCACAGACCCTTCGGTCCAACCTGTCCATGCCGACCAGATATCCCAACCCAATCTAGTCCCACCTGCCAGCACCCAGCCCATATCCCTCCAAACCCTTCCTATTCATATACCCATCCAAATGCCTTTTAAATGTTGCAATTGTACCAGCCTCTACTACATCCTCTGGCAGCTCATTCCATAAATGTATCACCCTCGGTGTGAAAAAGTTGCCCCTTAGGTCTCTTTTATATCTTTCCCCTCTCACCCTAAACCTATGCCCTCTAGCTCTGGACTCCCCCACCCCAGGGAAAAGACTTTGTCTATTTATCCTATCCATGCCCTTCATAATCACATGATGATGACCAGATAATCTGTGGCAATGACTGGCCCAGACCATCCTGCTCTGCTCAGTGCAGAGGGTCCATGGGTCCTTTCACTTTCTCCTCAGGAGGCCAGCTTTGGACTTCCATTTCAAATCTTCACCAAATTGTCAACCTTCTCCATCCACAGGACAATAGGCTCACACAGCACCACCATCAACCCTGGGCAGTTGCTGGATAGGAACAGCTTTTGCCCGAAACATCGATTCTCCTGTTCCTCGTACGCTGCCTGACCGGCTGTGCTTTTCCAGCACCACATTCTCGATTCTGATCTCCAGCATCTGCAGTCCTCACTTTCGCCTAGGTGCCAAGTCAGCTGTACCACCTGTCTCTTACTCTCTCCCTCTCCACATTGAAGAGCTTAGAACTGAAAGCACAATTTTTTTGTTTCTTTCACACTGACACACATTGAGAAAACACATGAAAAGTTTCAAAGATCAGGACTCCCAATTCTTTCTGGTCTGAATCTGAAACCCAATCTGAATCTGAAATCTGGTCTGAATCTGAAATCCAGTCTGAATCTGCAATCCGGTCTGAATCTGCAATCCGGTCTGAACCTGCAATCCGGTCTGAACCTGCAATCCAGTCTGAATCTGCAATCCGGTCTGAATCTGCAATCCAGTCTGAACCTGCAATCCGGTCTGAATCTGCAATCCGGTCTGAACCTGCAATCCGGTCTGAATCTGCAATCCGGTCTGAATCTGCAATCCGGTCTGAATCTGCAATCCGGTCTGAACCTGCAATCCGGTCTGAATCTGCAATCCAGTCTGAATCTGCAATCCGGTCTGAATCTGAAATCCGGTCTGAAGATTTCCCATCATTCAGTGACCAACAGCAACAGCATGTTGTCTACAAGAAAGCGAAGGGAACTGTGACTGACTTCATTATCAAGTCATAGGGGCCTACAACACATAAAAAGGTCCTTCAGCTCTTCAAGTTTGTGCTGGCCCAGATCAAGCATTTAACTATTCTTTTATTGTGATTATTATTCTGACGTCACTCATTTCGGCTCTTCCTGTTGTTCCACTAGCTGTTTCCTATTGTTCCACTAGTAATTGCTCTGCAGAGCTGCATGTATATGTGTTTGGGATGAAGTGGGATCTCGTTTCATTCAGGAGCAAGTGGGGGCTGCAGATGCTGGAGAGTCAGAGTTGATAGAGCGCAGCACTGGAAAAGTACAGCAGGTCAGGCAGCATCTGAGGAGCAGGAGAATACATTCTTCCAGCAGAAGCCCTTCTACAGGACCATAGTTTCATTCAGCGAGTAGCTCAGTTGGTAAGCAATTTGCTACTTGTTTGAAGGTTCTTTGCTAATGAAGAAAATGTTCGTTTTAACTTTATTGAAAAGCCAGGAGGAGATTTTGCAGGGTCCTATCTTTCGTGTTGTAACCCATTGCCTGGCTAGCTGACCCCAAGAGAATGATCTCACAGTTTTCCAGGTTGAGTTCCATTCGCCCCTGCTGTCTCCTGAGCTGACCAGTGCTCCTGCAGCTTCCCTCATGATTTACTGGCTGAAAGATTTTCCCGTCAGCTGTGAAGGTCTTGATCATTTTCATAGAATAGAATCCCTATAGTGTGGAAGCAGGCCAGACTGCCCACTGAGTCCACACGGACCCTCCAAAGAGCATCCCACAGGCACCCATACCCATCCCCTCCCCTATCCCTGTAACTCTGCATTTCCTATGGCTAACCCCAACCCAGCCGTCACATCCCTGGAAGCTACTCCCTACATAAGTCCAAGTCAGACATTACAAACAGCAGGGACCCCAGCACCGAGCCCTGTGGAATCCCACTGGAGCTGGACTTGCCGTCACAGAAACATCCCTGCACCATCACACTCTGCTTCCTGCCTCTTGGGTCATTTTGGACACAGCATGTCACTGCCCCTTGGATCCCATGGGCTTTTCATTTCGAGCCCAGTCTGCTGCAAGAGAGCTTATCTTAAAGCTTATCTCAAAGTTCATCGTAACCACACTATGAAACACAATACCCTCACCAACACTCCTGATTACTTCCTGAAACAACTCGATCAAACTTGTCAAACACAACCTTCTTTCAACAAATCTATGACTCTATGACTCTCAATCTGTGCTGATGGTTCTTGAATCATCCTTTTCTGCCCTCGTGCAGATGCATTCTGTTCTTCAGAATTCATTTGAATAACTTGCCCACCACCCTGTGGAGCTGGATTGGGCTGACATTTCCTGATCTACCCTGATCTCCCTTTTTTCCAAATGGGACAAGATTCCAGTGCGGATTTGTACATGATGTCTCCTCTTTCACCAGCCCCAGTATTTCCGGCTGGACCAACTGGTGGAAGGGACACTGTGCTGAACTCTTGTTGCTGTCTAGCGCACCTTGGTTGGGCAGTTCAAGAAAGAGCTCAAGGTTGGAAAGCCAAATTCCAATTCTCCTGAGAAGTTGCACAAGATGGTCAAACACAAGCAGCTGGAAAGATCTGTCTTACCAACCCAGTTAATTCAGGATTTCTAACAACACCTTGTCTGAACTGACATTTGCTGTGAACATCTGACGTGTTCTACAACTGTCAGTGTTGTGACCTTGATGCTGGTGAACTAAACTAGACAGTCTGACTCCTTACATTGTGTTCAGTAGTTTGAGCTTGGACCCTTTGCCCCAATGCTGTGTTTCCCCAAGTGTTTTTTTTATTAAAACCCTATCACAACTCTGCAGAGCCATGCTTCCTTGTCCGTCAACCTGTGGATGTTTGGGAGTCACGGGATATAGTTCAGTTCAGAATAATAACTTCATTCTGAACCATTTTGGATACTTGTCTAAAAGGGGAAAAAAAGGTTGTTTTAATAAGGGAGTTCCTTTTTGAGTTTGTCGAAGAAACTGGGTCAAATCCTTTGTTCTGGATAACAATGAAGAAAATTGACCCCTTTGATAAATCATGAGGACATTGACACTTACGATGTGGCTCCTGGGGTTTGATTACCAACTCACTCCATGCATCAGAGTAGTAACAATGGGAGGGGCTGAATGGCCTCCTCCGATCCCTACAGTTGGGGAGCAAGTTGTGAAGTTAACGCTCAAACACTGAAACAATTCAGATACATGTCCTTCTGATGTCTCAAGCAGACTCCGACTGAATAACCATTCTGCCCCCTTTTGAAATTCTCTCATCCTTTCTCTAAACCCACCATATGATAGTCAGAGACCCAGAGGGTCGAAAGCAAGGTGTCGAAATGTGTCGGTGTCCCAGCAGGAATTCCTAGGGATGTGAATGGTGCAATGATTGGTGCACAACACTGAGGGGTGCTGTGGCACTCCCAACACTCAGCACACACAGGGCAGTCTCTGCTAAATCCAACCAACCAATCCGCAAATCCTGACAGCCTCCCAATTCCTGTCAATTCACTGACTGCAAGTTTAAAATCGAGCAACGGGGAATAATTCAGACACCACCTCCCTGGAGAATATCATTTTACTGCATTCAGACCCCTTCCATTTATTCCGGATGGTGATTAAGGGTCACTGTAACCAATGGAGTTAAGCTACAGATGAGCCATAACTTAATTGAACAATGGGCCAGGCTCAGGGGGCTACATGACCTCCTTCTGTATCTAGGAGACCGGGCACAGCAGTAAATTTTCATTAAAGGCATACGATATGGAACAAGGCGCTGTAAAATTGCTACTTCCCATCCGTTTTAATGAAAGCCATCGGGATGAAAGCAAACAGAACAGGAAATGACTTTTGAGGGCGCGGGTGCAGAACCAACATTTGCCAGACCATTTTCGGGCGGACAGTTTCTTTGACTGTGGGGTGGGGCACTGCGAAAAGGTGGGAACACTCTTGTCCCAAGCCCCCTTTGGAATGAAATAAGGGACACTTTGATAGCGGTGGGGTGCGGTGGGTACTGCTGACAGTAACAGCAGACACACTGGCTGCATTCTGAAAACCCCAGCGAGAATGCTGAAGACAGCGCGCCACGCTCGGGCTCCCACAAGCTGGGCTGGAGATCAGAAGAACCACACAATTCCCTGGGGATTAATATGCCGAGACGGGATCAATCCCGAATCAAACGCCCAAGCTTTATACCGTGAATTACCACTTTATTTAGCTGTCTATTGAGCCCAAGCCACCAGATAAACTTTTTAAAAATCAACCACTGTAACTCGAATCAACCATTTGCAAAATGTCTGAATGTCTGCATTACCATACCCTGCAAAAAGGTCAGAATAGTGAGGAGTGCAGATGCTGGAGATCAGAGTCGAGAGAGTGTGGCGCTGGCAATGCACAGCAGGTCAGGCAGCATCTGAGGAGCAGGAAAATCGACTGCGCGGGCAAAAGCCCTTCATCAGGGTTCCCGCTCGATTCTCCTGCTCCTCGGATGCTGCCTGACCTGCTGTGCTTTGCCAGCGCCACACTCAAAGAATCAGAAGCGCCCACCAGAAACAACCATTCCGCAGAAAAGAGAGACGACCTGGTCTCCTGGCCCATTCATGAAAGAACCAACCAACCCACGTGGTGCAAGTCCAAGGGGTGCAATGCAAGGGGAGCCCCTCCAGCTTTAATCTCAGTCCAGGCCTGGAACCAACCTGCCATGGCCATGTTTGAGTGAGTGGTCACTGAGTGAAGGGGGATGGTGTGACGCGGTAGTGGGCCTGCCTTGGTTTCCGACTAATTGCTTCTCCAACTGGTTCATTCATGTGACATCTGTGGGTCCGAAGGGGCCTGTCACTGGACCTCCTCCATTGACTGGGTACAACAGTCTACTTGGTTTACGGTGGTCCAGGAACTGAGTCCGAACACGAGGAGGCTGTTTGCTGAATGGGGCGTATTTTATTGCACGATGGAAATTAGGGACAAGTTACATAAGCTTGACAGACGGACATTCATTGTGACAACGACTTAGTCAAAGAGAGCAAGGGTTTTTTTATAGGAAGACTGGATACTTGTAGAAGGGCTGAAAGAAAGATGAAAGACAAACAGACCTCTTATGAAAAGTTAATTGCAGAGTTTTCGGGAGGTTGAAGATCATTTCATCGATTTTGAATAGATTTTTCAAATGGGACCTCGATATGATGGAGTAAATGGAAATGCGAGGAGCTGGTTTTGCAAACGAGAAATCCAGAGCAAACTACCAAATTGTAAATTGAATGAATCATACAGAGCGGCCATTCGGCCCACCCCTGGTGCTGTGAGGCAGCAGTGTTAACCACTGAGCCACCGGGCTGTATCTGATAACATTCCTTCCAGCTCCCTCACACCAGCTGGCGTGGCATTGCAACTGTCAGCACTGTTAAAGGAAGATGGACTCTCATTGTCTCTCCAATCACCTTCATCAAGCTATAGTTAGAAAGGACAGAACATGAGCTATTTCTCTCTCACTCCCTCCCAACCTGCACGAAATGCGCTGTGCAGAGTCAACCACTTACGCACCAAATCAATGGTTTTTCATCACCCCTCTTTCATCAGCAAAGTTAGCCTCCCCCTCCCCCTTCCTGATTCCCGCAGTCTTTCTGGGCCCCTTCTGCCAAGTAACGAATGCTAATGGGTCTGCCTGGGAGCTGTGAAAATGCTGTTAAAGTAACAGGATTGCAGACCGCTTCAGAACACTCCACCAAATTAAACTCCAATTCCCCAGAGTGGCTGAGTGACCCAGGCAGCTGCAGCATCTCCTCCCCGCTCTCGGGTCAAGCCTGAGCTGATTTGGAGAAGTGCACATCTGGCCCAGAGTCTGCAAGGCAGGCAGAGAGAGACAGGCCCATCGACAGTGACGGGCCCATCAATCGCCTGCACTTCGCTCAAGTGCTGCGTCACTGTCTGTTGCAGGAAGCAGGCAGAAACCTCAGATTTTCAGCGATCCTCCTTTATGAATGCATCTGGATGAAGAAGATTTCAAACAATAACTCTGCAAATGCGACAGAACAAATCGTGTTCTCTTCTCTTTTGCTGTCCAGTACAGTTATTCTCAGTGTGAAGGGGGAGTGAAAAACTCACATTTGATTGCCTCTCAAAGGCCTTGCATTAAAATGATTCCTGCTGAAGGTCTGGGGGACTATTTCGTTATCGGAACCTCCCAGTGCCCCAGATATGTGTCAGTATTAGACTTGTACGTGTCCGAGAGGTTTTCTTTCGGATAGAGTTAAAGCCCAATGTTTTGTCTGTTTACTTGATATTCAACTGCACAGAACCGAACCTCATTTGTGACAAAGTATACTGACCCCCCGAGAGTGCGGCGCTCCCTCAGCACTGACCCTCCGACAGTGCGGCGCTCCCTCAGTACTGACCTCCCGACAGTGCCCACTCCCTCAGTACTGACCCTCCGACAGTGCCCACTCCCTCAGCACTGACCCTCCGACAGTGCGGCACTCCCTCAGCACTGACCCCCTGACAGTGCCCACTCCCTCAGCACTGACCCTCTGACAGTGCGGCACTCCCTC